>NW_022196895.1:54586845-54586985 GCF_008632895.1 Mastomys coucha
ATATATATATATATATATATATATATATATATATATATATATATTTAATATTATATATATATTATTTTTTCATGTCTCTAACAGGGGTTATAACATTAACTATGTCTTTTAGCAGCTTTGAAGTTTTTTTTTTTTTATTT
>NW_022196895.1:54589870-54641228 GCF_008632895.1 Mastomys coucha
AAACTCTAGAAAGTCTTTAATTTCTTTCTTTATTCCTTCCTTGACCAAATTATCATTGAGTAGAGTGTGTGAATGTATCTTTTATTCGCCTGATGTCATTGTCATCTCAGAGCTTACTGCCTCCATTTGCTAACCTAGGCCTAGTCCTGGAAGCTTCTAGCCTCTCATCTCATCTCATCTCATCTCATCTCATCTCATCTCATCTCATCTCATCTCATCTCATCTTATCTTGTCTTCTCTAAGCCTATGATATTTTCAGGCTCTGGGACTTACTGCTGAATAAGCTCACTCTTTCTAGCTCTTTCTGAACTGAGACTGGCTGGTCAACTTAGCTTTTCTGGCTCAAAACTCTTGTCCATGTGAACTGATTCAATCTGGTTTCTCTCTGGGCCTCTGTCCTTTTGCACTGCTTAGCCTCAAACTAACTCTAGCAATCTGTTCTGATCATCTCACTCCTTCCCATAGTCTGGCTCATTCTGTCTTCACATGTATCTTGTTTGTTCTCACTTCAACGGAGAAAACTTTGTAAAATTCTCCTGGTAAAACTGCCTCCTTTTCCTCCTGATTCTCTGTGCTGCTCTCTTTTGTCTCTGTTTTTGTGAGACTTGGGTATATCCTACTCTGTCAAATCTTTCCCTGATTCATCACTTTGTCTGTCACTCACTTAGACATCACTTTCAAACATGGGTGCTTTCTTCTACACATAACTTTACTTTCATTATTTGGGATTGAAGGCACATGCTAAGAGCTGAGCCACACCACAACCAGAAACAGGTTTATTTTATTTTATTTTCAATAAATAAAACAGTCTTGGGGTTCACAGTGCAACCAAATATCCTGCAACAAACATGGCCTTTGTATTTGGGAAAATGGCACAAGATATATGATTATAGAACATTAACTTAAAATGTCCTAGTGTGAGATGGAACATTTTAAAGAAGCATTTGTTAGACTTATCAAGGACTAGGTAGGACAAGTCTGCAGAGGAAAGTCACATCAGATACAGGAAAGCAACAGGAGGAAACTGACACAGAGGAAGAGAACTGTGAAGGACTCATATTCAAAATATATGTAAATATGAATACAAATAAGTGTTAAGTGTTCACCTCCTGCTGAGTCAAAGTAGCCAGATCCCTGGATTAGACTAAGCTGACAATGGTTCCTGGCCCTTCCTGGACAATAATGTTTTCTCCTCAGTCAACCTGACAACTCAAAGAGGAGGTGTTCTTTTTTAAATATGCAGAGAAATCTTGGATCATAACCGTGTTGAGATTCTCTGCTAGGTGGTCCAGGTGATGGTGGGTGGGATGTTTCTTCTTGAGCTATTATTTAGAGCGGTGTTGTTCATGCTTCCTTTTGACCACATTACCTAATACACTGAACTGTAGCCACTGGAAACACGAGTACTTTGCCCATTTTTCAAATGTTTTAGCAAAATGATTTGTAAGTGAAAATAAAATATGTGCTTCTTGGCCGGCAGAGAACAGGTGAGAAACAAAGTTTTATGTAGACTGGAGATACGCTGTGTTTATTATAGCATTTTTGTACATGTATATAATAAACGTTGACTATATTCACCTCTCCACTGACCTGCTTCAACCCTCACCTACCATGAAGAATTCACTTTCCGTTTCTTATCGTTTTATTCTATATATATATAGATTGTAAGTAGGAGAGAACAGGAGACTCTGACTTCCCAGATCTGGTTTACGGGGCTTCATGTGATGGTTCCAGTTTAGTGCATTTTCTTATAAGCTCCCTGGCTTCCCACACATGTTGTCTGAGTCCTGTGGCTGACGGTTTTTGGAGACCCCATCACATCATCAGTGTTGCCCCATCTGGTCTTGTCATGGACATTGTCAAGCTGTTCCCCAGACTGTTGGCCGGGACTCCAAAGTGCTTATTCTCCCACTGGCTACTCTCGCCAAGTCAGGAAGAGATTTCACAATCAGTGCAGCACAAGATACCCTTTTCTACTTTGTGAGAAGGAAACTAATGGTGACTGTGATGGTGATGAGGATGGCACACTGCAAGAGGCAGAGGGGACTATGTAGGCATGGCGGCACTGCTGGCTCTGATTTTGAGATGTGTGAGTCTTCTAGCCATTTGTAAGCCATGGTTTACTTAACCTTGAAAAGGCTGCACACCCTTAGACAATGAAGATGGGATTTTTTTTGAATACTCTTTGGATTTTATCAGTTAGGGTAATGGTGTTCAGAACATTTGGTCAGGTTTCTCTAATTAGCAATTCAATTTCCTAAATTGAAAGTTTTTTCAAAAACCATATTTACTGAGGATGAAGCACCAAGAGAAATCATAAACATTTGGGAATGAGCTTGTGCTAAACAAAATATAAAATACAGGGCAGATATATGAATATGTCTTTATATTTTAATAATTATAAAACCAGATTTTAAAATAAACTGGGAAAAATAGAACTACAGTGGACGGTAGGCATTCAGAATCATCAGAGCATATATGTACATCTCTGCCTTTCCTTTGCACATTTACTCCCACTGTTTATGAACATAACTCTCCATTGTTTATTTTAATTCCCTGCCAGACCAATACTTTAGGAAAGTGGGGGAGGAGAAAGCATATGATTCAACTCTATTGTATGAAAAATTTAATAAGGTGAATACACACAGAAAATGGGGTTTATGTGATGTAACACTTTTTAATAAAACATGTAGTTTTATTAAATGAAATAGAGCCTGAAAGAATTAGTTAATGTATATTTTCTATATCTACATGCACACTATTTGGTATATTGTATTTTTTGTCCACTGACTATTAAGAAAACTCACATGATTGGGCATGGTGTCATACACTTCTAATCCCAGCACTTGGGAGGGAGAAGCAGGTGACTATCTAAGTATGAGCAGTATGAGGCCAGCCTGGTCTCTGACATGAGCTCCAGACTGGTCATGGCTACATGGTGAGACTCTGCATCAAAAACAGAAAGTACATGACTCCTTTATCTTTTCCTGGTTTTCCTTTTAATTGAGGCAAAGCAATTATTACCTGCATAGTAATTTCAAACCACCCAAACTTAACATGATGTACATGGTTCTTAGGGATTTTTATCTCCAATAAATAGCATAGGAAAGCTAGCTTTGAAAAGGAAAACAGGGGCCTGGAGGGATGGCTCAGCAATTAAGAACACTGGCTGCTCTTCCAGAGATCCTGAGCTCAGTTCCCTGCATCCACATAGCAGCTCCCAGCTGTCTATGAGCATTGTTCCAAGCTATTTGAGTCTCTTTTCTGGTGTACAGACATACATAAAGACAAAACATATCCACATATACACGATAAACAAATAAATAAATAAGTACATAAATAAATCTTTAAAAAAATAAAAGGAAAATATCTATTTTCCCACCATTTGGACTTTTTAAGGACAGTAAATCAGAGTAATTTTTATTTTTAATATCATAAGCAACAGGTCCAAGCTTCTAAAGACATTTAAAAAAAATATTTTCGGAGTTTAAAAAATTGAGTATAAATATTGTCTTTGGAAAGTGAATAATGGAGTACATTTAAAAATGTTCTAATAATCTTTCAAACGTTCTGTTTAGAAGAATTGTTGGTCAGTCATACTACAGAGTTCAGCAGGCTGAAAAGGAGGCTACTTTGGAATATCTTCATCCTGACTACAGATTTTGGAGAAACGCCACCAGTCACTTTTAAAGCTCCAGGAATTTCTGTATGAGAATAAAAGAAAACAGAGTCAGCTGGGAAAACTCAGCCCTGGCCCAACAGAGAGAAAGGAACAGAAACTAGGTCACTCAGCCAGTCGCTTGAGGAACAACCCACATTCTCCTAAGACGAAGAAGGAGAAATCCCAATGAAAACCATGCTTAATAGATAAAGCAAATGGCATTTCTGTCTTTCTCTCTCGAAGTCCTCTGACCTTTAGCATGTGGGAAACAAACACTGACTAATACTGTTGCTATTCTTTTTTTTTTTCTCTGTTTTGAGCTAAGTACACAGTGTACGATCAAAGATGGGAACAGTATTCAACCAAATGAGCTGGACTTCAGGACTCCCAGCTACTGGGAGAACACAGAGAGGTTTCAGGTATGCCATTCTGCACTAGTAAGTGATCAATCAGTTAGTCTTTTGAGGTTTATAATATATAGGGATCAGAGAGGTGGCTCAGGGGTTCAAAGCACTGGCTGCTCTTCCATAGGACCCCGATTCAGTTCCCAGTACCCACATGGCAACTCACAACTGTCTGTAACTCCTGTTCCAGGGAGCCCAATGCCCTCACCTGGACACACATGGACATGAAGTAAACTAAATTAAAAACATAATATGTAAATCTATAAGTATAAAGTAATTTGTGTTTAAATTTTGTAACAATTATACTTGGTGCAGGAGCTGACTATCTGAAAACCAGTCAAAACTGTTCTCCATTATGTGATCTCTGGAAAATATTTTGGCAATTATTTTCAAGATAACATAGTTGAAAACTGGTACGGTTTTATTCAAGTGAGTTTAATTTAAAACAATCACCAGATGGTAGTTCCTCTAAGAATGAGACATAGAACCCAGAGGACACTGAGAATGAGCTTTATATTTGAGACAAAAGTAATTATGTCAGGTTATGATCACCGAAATCAGTCTCTTGCATTCCCCTTTTTCTTCTCATTGAAGTTTCAAACTTAGCCCACCCTGGGAAGATTTTCTTTCCTATCTTGGCAAAATGTTAGCTGTTGGAGGTATTTATACTGATGAAACGATGTTAAAACATCCGTGCCTACTGATTTAGTTTAATTTGGGGTTTTTACCATTACTGACTACTTGTACTACTTAATGAGACTCTTACCTCGATGAAAATCAAGTTGTGGGTAGGTTGAAAATAGAATAATGTTTACTAGATTTATTACTCAATTAAAAATCTTATGCTGTATTATTATCATTTATATTATTATTATTATCATTATTATTGAGAATGAAGTCCATTGTTCTCAGATGTGGCAATGTAAGATTCAAATAAGAAAAAAATTAAAGTAGTGTTTATGTTGTATTAAGTGATATGTACAGAATCATTAGAATGAAGGCACAATTCATAGCTAGGTAATATAGATGTGTGGTCCTAAAACATAATTTCATAGAATTTAGTTACATAAGGAAGACTGATTTAATTAATGTTAATAGATATGTTTTAGAAAATTGTTCAGTAAAATCAAACATGTTCATATGTTAGACTTGCTCCTAAGTATCAAAAACCCATTTTTAAGATTAGAAAATTTGTTATCACAGATTTGCAACAATTTATAAAATCTTTCATTCGTGTGTGTGTGTGTGTGTGTATGTGTGTGTGTGTGCTAAACTCAACTAATCATTTGGAGAACAACCAGACATTATTCTTAAATTATTAAAAAGAAGTGAAGCAGTGGGAATCCTTCCTGACACATTCTATGAGGCCAGTGTTAACCTGATACTTATCCAGAAAAATGGTAACAACAACAACAACAACAAGTCTACAAAACGCCATTCTTGGATGAACTTGGATGTCAAAGCCCTCAACAAATTACTGAGAAATTGAATTCAACTGCAGTACAAATGTTTACTCACTCCAAGTAACACTGTATCAGTTCAGAGTCCTGTGAGCTGAAACCACTCACTCTAGGAGCCACCTCCCCAGAGCATTCTCACCCAGTGTAGCACCACAGGATTTGATGAGTTAGGAAGCCTACCCCCTTTTTCTTACATGGAGTGAGGCTGGTTATATGGGAGGCAGGAAGTGTGTATGTGTGAGTGTGTTTACATTACAATATTTTTTTTCTCCTTCTCATTAGAACTCATCTACCTGAGCTTTGGTCACATCTCACAGATCCACAGCTAATAATCCCCCATTGGGCTGTCTGAGAACATTGGGCTGTCTTAGAGGATTCATCATATGTAGGAAAGATAACAGTTCTAACAAAATACCTTGGTGTTTTCTATGATTTGTTTTAAAGTGTCCCAACGAAAAGGTAACTTTTAAAAATAAAACAAAGTGTTATAGGCGTTAAGGAAGCTGTCCTGTGAGGCTAAACAACATCAGCAAGAAGGGGGCTTTTGCTTAGGGTGACATTCAACAGACTTCAAATTCCAATGGAGAAGATAAACAGCAGGGAAAAGATCCAGTCCTAATTAGAAGCAGGTTAATCAGAGAAACCTTTTAAGGGGGATTAACTATCCACACAGGAACAAAGAACTAAACTCCTAATTCCTCCCTAGCACTGACAGATGCCCCAAGCAAGTAAGAAAACTAGAAGGAAGAGAAAGGAACTGAGACCTGGCTCCACTCCTCATCTTTCTGAAGCACAGCAAGGAGGAGAAACTCCCTGAGGGGATTAGACAGACAGACAGACAGACAGACAGTCTCTCTCTCTCTCTCTCTCTCTCTCTCTCTCTCTCTCTCTCTCTCTCTCTCACACACACACACACACACACACACACACACACACAGAGGAAGACTGTCAAAACACAGTAATAGAAAAAATGAGAGTAAGACAGAATAAAAGGGATGGGAGGGGTAGGAGGGGAAGAGAGGGGAGAAAGGAGGAGGAAGAACATGGACAGGGAAGAAGAAAGAATGCATACAAGGAATGAAAAAGGGAGAAAGAGAAGAGAGAAGAAAGGGAGATTGGGCTGTGGGAGAAAGGACAGTCTACAAGTCTACAGAATGCTAGGAAATATTTCCACAGTACTAATCCTACAAGGGATAGAAATACAATTATACAAATTGCTCAAAGTGAACTAAATGAGTAATCAGACTTGTATTTTAAAAGAAAGTAGATTTGGCTAAAAAATATATATGATAAAATGCTCAATCACCATGGAGAAGCAAATTAAACCACACAAAGAAGCCATCTCACCTCACCTCACCACCATATGACCCAGCCCTCTCTAGGAAGAACACATTCAAAGGCTAATAAACCATTCTATCAAGAAGATACTTGATACTCATCTATGTCATGGCACCAATCCCAATAGTGAAAACGTTTGGATGCCCTTCAGTGAATTAACAGCTAAAGAAAATGTGGAATTTTTACACCACAGCATATTGTCCATCCATAAAAGTTTAGAATCCCTTTGGTTGGTGGTTTAGTCCCTGGGAGTTCTGAGGGTACTGGTTAGTTCATATTGTTGTTCGTCCTAAAGGGCTGCAAACCCTTCAGCTCCTTGAATCCTTTCTCTAGCTCCTTCATTGGGGACCCTGTGCTCAGTCCAATGGATGGCTGTGAGCCTCTACATCTGCATTAGTCGGGTACTGTCAGAGCCTCTCAGGAGATAGCTCTATCCAAAGAGTACACATGGTAGAACGAGTGGCTCCAGCAGCATATGTATAACAGAGGATGGCCTAGTCAGTCATCAAGTGCAGGAGAGGCCCTTGGCCCTGTGAAGGTTCTACACCCCAGTGTAGGGGAACGCCAGGGCCAAGAAGTGGGAAAGGGTGGATTGGTGAGCAGGGGGAGAAGGGAGGGAACAGGGGTTTTTTTGTTTTGTTTTATTTGTTTTGTTTTGTTCTTCTTTTTCTTTTCTTTTCTTTTTTCTTTTACTTTTTTCTTTTTTTTGGAGGGAAAACTGAGAAAGGAGATATCATATGACATGTAAATAAAGAAAATATCTAATAAAAAATTACTACAATTAAAAAAAATGTTTAGAATTCCACAGAAACATCGGAGGAACTCATGGTCACTATGTTACAGGGAAAAGACAGAAAAATGAGTACAAGATATTTTTCTCTTTCAATTGTGAAAAATAATAAGTTGATCTCATAGAGGAAAATGAAACAGTGCTCACTTGCAAGAGAGAAGGGCAAGAAGAGTGTGGAAGGAAGTTCAATGTTGAAGAGGCACGCACGGCTGAGTGGAGTAGCGCTTTTTCTTTAGTACTATGGGGGTTAACTATTACTTAAAGCCGAATGTATTTTAAAATGTCTAGAGCCGTGACCATTCTCAGTATGTAGCAATGATTACTTTTTGAAGAGATGGCAATGCTCATTGTAAGGATATGATCACTGCACATCATGCACATTCATGAAAGTGTCATGACCCACCCATAAAGATGTATGGCTGTTTCAGTGAAAGAAGCAGCTCAACCCCATTCAGTTCAATCAAGGAATGAGAACATCTCATCTCTTTCCCAGTTTTAACTCACGCAGCAGTCAAGTTCCCCTCTGCGGCTGTTCTAACTCTCAGTTACCAGACTCAACACGCATCTTTTTACGATCTCCTAAGGGAGCAGGAAGGACTTTTTCAATTCATTTCACAGTGTGTCCTAGACGATGACACTGTCTTAATCTCTGAAATTCTGGTTTGTCTTCCTTCTGCAATTTTCTTTGAGAAACTTGGGGAGAGGCAATTTGTATTGCTTTAAGCTGTTTTAGGATTTTCCTGGTTATAGAATCTAAAACTGAATCCTTCTTCTTGTGGTAAATTTTAAAGTGTTTGTATAATCGACCCACTTTTCTCCCTGGAATGAGACTTTGGTGTGTGGATGTTATGGGCTCCCCTGGCCTGTGGATAATTACTGGATTCTTTGGCAATGTCCTCTCTACCTTGTTACTACTGCATTTTCCAGTGTAACCTGTTGTTATGTGTATTTCTAGAATACACTAATCTGACTCATGGGATTGGTTGGGTTCTTGTTGGTCTTTACTTACTATGGATTACTTACTTTCTTTGCTTTGCTATAGAACACAATGCCAGGTCCTATCAATGTCTTGTATGGAGAACCCAGATAGAATTCCCCCATCCTCACTAGGAGCTCTAAGGCATGGCCATTGGCAACATGCACGTCCTTCATCCATACCTCTGCCAGGACATGAGAACTTTATATAAATTTATAGATAACACCTCCCACAGATTCCTGTGGTCAACCATGGGGTAGCCCTTGTTAGATATAGACTTCCTTAGAGATTCTTTATTTTCCATTCTGAT
Organism: Mastomys coucha; assembly: GCF_008632895.1. Taxonomy (NCBI): domain Eukaryota; kingdom Metazoa; phylum Chordata; class Mammalia; order Rodentia; family Muridae; genus Mastomys; species Mastomys coucha. Next base: position 54,598,810 of record NW_022196895.1, read on the forward strand.
TTTTAGGAAAGGCAAAAATAAGATTCACTGATCTGAGGTTCTGTAGGGGCAATTTCTTTCTTTCTTTCTTTCTTTCTTTCTTTCTTTCTTTCTTTCTTTCTTTCTTTTTCTCTCTTTCTCTCTCTCTCTTTATGTCTTTCTTTCTTTCATGTGCCATAATTCCTTTATTTGTTAAGTGAGATTGTCTGAACTTGATGTAGTAAAAACTTAAAACAGTGTTTGGAATAATGTAGTCATTCAATATACACTGTATATTATCACTTCTGTTGAACATTAAAAAAAAATACCATAGTCCTTGGACAGAGGATACAAGACTAATGAAAACTAATGTGGTTAGTGATGACACAAATCCTAAAACAGACACAGATCATTAGCATCTTATAACACCTCTCAAAATATATCCCAGAATCTAGGGACCCAATCAAATGACACCTTGCTTCCAATGATGAGAAAACCCATCCCAATTCTATTTTAACCCATAGCTCTACAGTCAGAGGACACTGACTGAGGCAATGGCTGGGATGAAAATGGCTAGGTAGGTTTTCTTGGGTTGACAAAATATTTAAGACTATGAAAAAGGCACAAAGCAAGCAGCTATATGGCTGCTGATTTTGATAGACTAAGATGTAGTGGGCTGGCCTGCTGCTGCTTGTATTCTAATACTAATATTGTTTCCTCAAAACCTGGTCCCCCCATAAAGTATACATAGACCCTATATGATCTTGTGCCCAGTTATTTCTGATTGGTGAATAAAGATGCTGACAGCCAATAGCTGGGCTGAAGAGACATAGATGGGTTTTAGGGTTCCTAAGCCTGAGGGATCAAAGGAAAACCATAAGGAGAAGAAGGTGGAGGAGGAAGGAGAAGCTGCCATGAATTAGGTGATCCCTAAAACCATGGCCCTGGGGGCTGGCCAATTGAAGTGAAGAGAAGCCCAGATAAAACATAGTAAGTAATAATTCGGGGTTACTGATAGGAAAGTAGATTCTAACAGCATAGAGGGTAGATATCTGCCCAGTTCTTGTGCTGCTTAAGGCTTATTGTAAACATAAAGGTTGTGTGTGTGTTGCATCTGGGAACTGAATGATCCAGGTGGACGTAGAAACCTAGCTCAAGATTAAATAATTTCTACAACAGAAAGAACAAAGAAAACACTAAACCCCTAAACAGGAAAATGTATCTAGCAAAGGCAAAAATTCAAATTAAATGACAAAATAAGAACCACTCCTAGCAATAAAAATCCAGTTAGGGAGTATCTAAGATCTTCATGAGTTTTTGAGTATTGGGGTATAAAGCTGAAACACCCAAGTAGAGCCAGGCTTTAAGGATGAGCGCAATCACTCTCTCAGTCCAGACCATATTTCTCCCAAACTGGCACACCACCACCATACACAGGGTATTACCCTGAAGTCACATCTACAATGAGAAAAGTGAGGTAGGCATCTGTTTCCCAACCATTCTGGGATGATTCATAACCTCACACGAAAAATATCAGAAGCAGCAGCAGGGCTGGTCAGTCTGGGATTCAATTAAAAAACAAGAGGAGAAATGGCGCTCCCAATGACTGATAACAGACGATGCTTGTGGTTTTGTATCCTGGTCAATGGAGGCACCATGTTAGAAGGCTTCAGCACAGGACCCTCTGTACATCACACACAGTTCATGTGTGATGAGGACTGAGTACCTAGATAGCTTTCCCACACAACCACTCCAGGCCAGAAGACAACTCAGGTCATCAGTTCCTTAACAGAGGATGAGCATCAGGCCCTACCCAGTTACAGATGCTGAGCAGTGACCCAACCACACCTCAGGGCTCTGAAAGGCTACCTACCCCTGGCTGGAAGACAAAGCCATGTCATCACATAGCTACTGTTCATAGCTCACAGCCCTGCCCATCCTATGTGGCTGAACAGCAGTCCCCAAGATGTCACCCGACCTCAGAGCCCAGGACATGTCCTTCCACAACTGACTAGATTCTTGTTTGAAGCATTTTATGTATTTTATGTAAGCCTCAGGATAACTGTAAAGAAAGACCCTGAATCAGTTGCATAATATAAAATAATTTACATGAAGCACCATGAACACTCTCAAACAACAAAAGGAGACAGTAAGAGATGAAGGAAACAAAGTGTCTACAAAACAATGTAAAAACCTAGCTCTAGTAGGGTGGAATGGATTCTGGGAAGGGATGAAATGGCGTGTCTTTAGCGGAGAGATAAATTATCACAGCCATTGGGGGAAGCAGCATGAATGTTCCTTACAAAACAAAAGCAGAGTGAGTGACCATGTGGTCCAGCAATTCTACTTCCTGGACTATACTCAACAAAAATGAAATTAATATTTCATAGAAATATCTACCTCCTTTTTATATGGAAACATTATTCACAATAGTCAAGATGTGGAGTTAACCATATGCTCAATACTGGATGAGATAAAGGCAATATACATATATATATATAATATATATATATTATACACACAGTGGCACCCAGCTCAGCATTTATAAAGCAGAGTGGTAGGGAACTCTTTTATTTGAAATATCATGACTGAACCTGAAGGACATTGTACTGTGCAAAATAAGCCAGACCCATGTAATACTTATAACTCAGAAGTAATCAATAGCTCTCTAATCACTAAAAGGTCATTTAACAGGAGGAAATCAATTCATGCCTGGTGTTGAAAACCTAGCCAACTACCTATACCTCTAGGTCATGGACTCTAGAGGACAGCTTACGACTGTCACTCTTCCAAAATGGTCAATTCCAACTGCGTTCTAAATAACCATCTTTTATACCCACATGTAAGTGCAGCTCTCATACTTCATCTAAGAGGCTTCTTTTTGCAACACATAGCACAATATCCCCAATTGACACATTTAAATCACAGTCCCTACACTAAAGGCTTCAGGAAAATCGAGTAACTGAAAGCAGAAAAGACATTATATGCCATATGACTAGAACATCTGTAACAAGACAGTGTCTTCTGTATATGACAAGGAACTGCACCCATGAAAATTTAACAACATGGTTGCCTACACTGGACAGTAGACACAATGACAACACCACTGGATATAGCAACATGGATGGTGGAGATCTCACAAGACCCCATCACTAAATTAAGAGCTACAGGAAATTAGTGGCTGGTAAGAGAAGGAGAATCAGTCTTCTTCAGAGATGAGACCTTTGATAGATCATTTAATGTCAAGTGGACAGCCCTAGATACATATATGTATGAGCAACACTAAATAGACCAACAGGTTATAATTATACATATAATTAAAGAAATTATAGTTAAGAAGAGTTGACATGATGGAGGAAGAAAAGATTAGGGGAAGTGTGATGTAGAATGATGTAAATGCAATATTCATGTGACATCTTTAATAATAATAACAACAATAACAATAACAACAACAATAATAAATCAGTACATGTTAAAACTCAGATAACTCATATCCAGAATGATAAATGTCATATGATCTCACTCATCAGTGGAATCTAAAATATTCAAACAAGTAGAAGCTTAAATTACAGTTTAATGCCATCTTAGAGCAGCTGTAGAAACAGTAGCAAAGATGAGCTGCCTATTGATCATAGGTTGGAAAGTCTCAGATAAACCAGCAGAACCAGTCTTACCTAATAGGGTGACTGTGTTCACCATTGACAGGCCATGTGTTTGAAGGGTACACATGGTGAGACTCATGGTTCCAGCCGAATATGTAGCAGAGGATGGCCTAGCCAATCATCAGTGGGAGGAGAGGCCCTTGGTCCTGTGAAGGTTCTATGCCCCAGTATAGGGGAATGCCAGGGCCAGGAAGTGGGAGAAGGTGGGTTGATGAGCAGGGGGAGGGAGGAGGGAACAGAGTTCTTGTTGTTGCTATTTTTTTGTTTGTTTGTATGTTTTTTGGAGGGGAAACCGGGAAAGGAGATATCATTTGAAATGTAGATTAAAAAAAATCTAATAAAAAAAACAAAAGGTAAATTCCAACTCAGCAGGCAAATGAGATAATGAATATGCTAATTATTTCATTTAATCCTTTCAAGTTTATGCATATTCTTATAATATATATATATATTATATATATATATATATATATATATGTATAGAATTAAGATTTCTTCAGTAGAGCCAGTGGGGACAAGGATACCAGGAGAACACAGGCCACAGAATCAATTAAGCAGGGCTCATGAAGGGCTCATAGGGGCTTACAGAGGCTGAAGTGACAAACAGGGAGCCCATATGGATCTGAGCTAGATCTTCTGCATATATATTATGGTTGTGTAGTTGAGTGTTCTTGTGGAACTCCTAACAGTGGGAGAAGATGTGTCTCTAACTCTTGGGACCCTTTTCCTCCTATTGAGTTGCCTCATATAGCCTTGATATGACAAATTGCGCTGTGTATTACTGAAACATGTTATGTTGTGTTTGGTTAATATCCCTTGGAGGTCTGCTCTTTTCTGAAGGGAAATGGAAGAGTAGATCTGGGTGCAAGGGAAATTGGAAGTGTGCAGGGAGGGATAACTGTGGTAGGGATGTAATGTTTTGGAGAAGAATTTAAAAAAAAAGATTTCTTCAATGAAAATATCAAAATCAGTGAAGTTTACAACTGAAAAGCAATAAAGAAAGAACAGAAAAGAAGTAAAACCCATTCTATCTATCTATCATCTATCTATCTATCTATCTATCTATCTATCTATCCCTATCTATCTCTCTGTCTGTCTGTCTGTCTGTCTGTCCATCTGTCCATTCGTCTGTCCGTCCATCCGTCCGTCCCCCTATCTATCTATCTATCTATCTATCTATCTATCTATCTATCTATCTATCTATCTATCTATCTACCTACCTACCTACCTACCTACCTACCTACCTATCTATCTATCTATCTATCTATCTATCTATCTATCTATCTATCTACCTACCTATCTATGTATCTATCTATCTATCTATCTATCTATCTATCTATCTATCTACCTACCTACCTACCTACCTACCTACCTACCTACCTACCTATCTATCTCTCACACTAAGGAAACAGCATGCATGTATGAAATGAGAATGAAAACATTGTTTCGAAGATATACAAATATATTATAAACTCAGTTCGTATCTCAACAATTATTTTTGGAAACAACAACGTGCTCAACAACTACTGCTGTGAAAACCAGAGAGCCATCCAGCAGACTCCAACATGACTCTCATCTCTCACCCTGTGCCAAAATCAACGGTAAGCTCAACACAAACCTTAAAGTAGTAGGAAAAAACACAGGGGAAACACTTGAATACACCGATACAGTGTCGATTTGGGGTAGGACCCCTAAATCACAGGGATGGGGGAAGAAAAAAATTAAACTGAAGCAGAAAGACTCCCATGAATTTGAGGTGATCTTAATCTATATAGTTAATTCAGACATCAATGACAACGAGTGAAAAAAAATGAAAAAAAAAAGTGAAGCTGTATTGTTTGCAGCAATATTGTTGAAAGTGGAGAACATTTCTTTAAATGATTACAGAGAAAGACATGGGTTCCCTGTTCTTATTGGAAACTAAAAATTCTGAAGCTGGGAGTAAAACATGACTACTGTGGAAATGGTAGAGGGTGTGCTTCAGCAGGATGCAAAAGAACCACTGGATTTGATCACTGTGTCTGTGGAAATAACTTCCTGGGCCCCATTAATGTGATAACACGGTCTCTTAATAGGAAGAAAGCATTTCTCAATAAGAAACGTGAAGTTGAGCGTAGCTCTTTCTTTTTTAGACATGTGCTCTTCCACAGGGAAAGGACTCAGCCCATACTGAAAACAAGTCAAGAGCTACTTGCAAAGCATCCACTCCATTGGGTGCAGTGAGAAGTCCATTTGAAGGTACTTACAGGGATATCACAGTTCTGTCTGTGTCTATGCCCAGTCTTTTCAGTTTACTGGAAGTGTGCTAAGGATAATGTTAAAGCTTGCCAGTGTTGTTCAACAGAGCCAATATTAGCCCTTTGAGGCATTACCCTGATTTTCACTGTACTTCTTCTGAATCTATTTTACATGATGAAATAGTGGCATGTTGAATAAAAGTGTTTAACTCACCTGCCAAGCCTCCATCACACTAGAAGCTATGATGTGTCCACCTTCCGGGCTGAAGCAAGAAGGTGTGGTACGCTTGTTCTTGGACAGCCGCTGTCCAGGGCGGATGGTAGCCACTGGTGAATCATTGCTCCTCTGATAGATCTTGTGACAAGAGCAACAAAAAAGTGGTAAATCTCTGCATTCTGTTAAGAAAACTGCTTGGTTAAGATGTTGTGCTTGGCTTTTCACGCTATAATCAGACATCCACGCTGGCCTGTTTGCCAGATTCCCCTCCGTGCATGATCCTGTATTCCCGTGGTCTTCGTTGCTTTAGACTATATTTTAGGATTGCCAATATGCTGATCCTCTGACATTACATTTCTCTTGCTGCCTCGTTTCACTAGAATACCAGTGATACTCCTTTAAGAGCTCTCAGAGTTGGCGTGAGATGTTTTTGCAGGGGGTTCCTGGGAGTCAAACGGAAGCCTCACATGTGCTGGGCATTCCTCCTGTGCACGGAGCAGCATGCTCTCCTTTGGTTTTGCTTTCCGTTAGTTTGTTTGCTTCATTTATTCACACAGATGTGAAAACGATATCAGCACCTCTTCTGAGAAGAATAAATAACTATGTTTGGACTGTTTTGCTATCTTTTCTGCCAAGATATTTTCTATAGACATATTTTATGCACATATATGTGCATTGGCAAGCCTCCCTTGCCACTCTGTATCTCTATTCTCAATCTGCTTTCATAAAGTTTAAAACTTTGTACTTTTTACGTCAATACATCCTAAGTCCTTGAGCGAGAATGACAGGCCTTGTTTCATTTGACCTGAAAGGCCCTATCGGCTATTGAAGTCTCACCATTACTGCTTAGAGCCATTGTTAGAGTTTTTAAAGCTGAATGAGTATGAGCTAAATAATGATTTTTTTCCCCCCTGAAGTCACCTTTAAAACTAAGTTAAAGGGACATTTTCCCTCTTTTTCTTCCAATTTGGGTTTAATGAAGACATACCTGTTATAAAGAGAAAGCCAGAGGAAACATCCAAAGGTAATCCCCATCAGCATCCATCATGACCTAGCTGCTGACTGTGTCAATCTTTTGGAAGATTTGGACCACAGCAGCTGGGGAATTCTCAGCTCTTCACTTCTTGTTTTGACACATTCAGCATAAGTCTTCACTGAAGCATTTTTCTTTGTGTTTAAGGTGAATTCATTTCAAACATTGTTGTAATCCACACCCATGAATATTTGCATAATATGGTACAACTCAGAGGTAGACCCATGGATAAAGGCAGTTGTGTACATATAATGCTATGCTTTTAAAAAAGGATATAATTATATTCTATATAGAATTATATATAAATGTATAGAATAATATTTCTCCCCTCCCTACTTTTCCTCCACACTCTCTCACATACCCCCTCCTCGATCTCTTTCAAATTCACGCCCTCTTTTTTTGTTAATAATTATTATATGCATATATGTATATTTGTTTACACATAGGCTGTATAATGTTACTAGTATGTGTTTTTAGGGATGACAATTTGGCATAGGATTTGTTGCTGTTTTGCATTCTGTTTTTACCCCTTTTTTCTTTTTTATTAATAATTTTATTTGTTTACGTTTCAAATGTTGTCCCCCTTCTCAGTTATTCCTCCACAAACTCCCCCTCCCCTCACCTCTCCCCTTTGCTTCTGTGAGGGTGCTCCTCAACCCATTCACCCACTCCCGCCTCACCCTTCTAGCATTCCTCTATGCTGGGGCATCACGCCTTCACAAGACCAAGGGCCTCCCCTCCTACTGATGGTAGATAAGGCCATCCTTAGCTACATATGTATCTGGAGCCATGGGTCCCTCCACGTGTACTCTTTGTATGGTGGTTTACTTCCTATGAACTCTGGGTAGTCCAGTTAGTTGATTGTTGTTTTTCTTATGGGGTTGCAATCCCCTTCTCCATCAGTCCTTCCCCTAGCTCTTCCAATGGGGTTCTTAGGTTCAGCCTGATGGTTGGCTGTGAATATCTGTGTCCATATTGGTCAGGTGCTGGTGCAACCTCAGGGTACAGCCCTAACACGCTCCTGTCAGCAAGTGCTTGTTGGTATTAGCAATAGTGTGGGGGTTTGGTGTCTGCAGATGGGATGGATTCTGATTCGGGGAAAGAGAAAGGTTTAAGTGAGTCCCAGCACTTGTACTGAGCTGCCTGTGCACTGGAGACGTTGCACTGATTTGCACCAATTTGATTTCAAATGCTTTTTTTTTTTTTCCTTTCTTCATCCAATATGAGCTCTGATGGTATCCACAATCAGCAGACTCAGAGTCCTAGGTCATTTTGCTCCACTGTCCTTTTACTTCCACAAAATGCTTATTGGACAAGAAGCTTATTCACAAGAAAGAGCAACCTGGTGAGATGTTCAATGGATGTGAAGGTCCTTGCTGCCAAGCCTAAAGACCAGAGTTCAATTCCAGGGGTCCGCTGAGTAGAAGGAGAGAATTGATCCCTATGTGATGCCCTTTGGCTTCCACCAATATGCTCTTATGGCTTGTGCATACACGTATTTATATTTTGTAGTATAATGAACATCTATTTCTTTTTTAAATGAGAAAGTCAAATTATTGAAGACAATGTGTTGATTTAAAGTGGTATAACTGGTGCTTTGAAGTTCATAATTATGACTGTAATAGCTATATCCTGTGTGAAAACAATTTTATATTGCAGTATTTCACATGCACTGTGGGACATTTAAAACTATATCCACAATATTTCACATTCCTTTCAAATGATGCTACCTAATTGCCTGCACTTCAACATGGGCTACAACTTGGGGACCTGCCTTTAACAAATTTGTCTTTAACAAATAGAGGATACTGAGTTTAAGGATTTGGTTAAAGAAAGGGGTGTTTTCCACTGTTCCCTCCACTTCCTCACTTACAGGACAATCTGCCATATTGTTAACTGTCCTATGAGGAGACTTACCTGAAAGGAACTGAAGCTCCAGTCCGAGTGTGAGGAGCTCAGGCCTAGCAATAACCAGGTCAGTGAGTTCAGACATGAAGCTCTTAGCTTCCAACAAAAAATGTGATATTACGGCCATGACAGTAGTCAAATAAAGATCCAGACCAAAAACCACTAGGCTTAGCTCTACCCCAGGCCTGGCTTATTGGAAACTACGGTAAGCACGTGCTGTCTCAGCTCCTAAATTCAGGGTGGTTTTGTCACGGTGCAGTAGATAACTAGAACACATTCATGGTGACAGGCTCCAAACAGCTTTATACCTTGGGTGATGGGAAAGACATCTTAATGTTTTGCAGTTTCTACTGCTCTCAACCCCTCCCTGCCCACAGGGGGGAAAAAGGATTTAAAAATACTAGAAAACCAACCCTGCAATAGCAGCAATCAAATACAGGAGGAGAATCAATAGGTGGCGTCAGTGTAGACTCAGTCAGTGACAGACTCCTGGTTTTCTGTCCTCTGAACTGGTAGGGACAGAGAACGCATTTACACATATATATGTGCAGTGGCAGTAAAATAAGAGGACATGAATTTGAAAGAGGTCAAGGAAGACTATAGAGGGAGGGAAAATGTAATTATATTCTCAAAAAAATTAAAAAATAAAAAAGCACAGAGTTCTATCAGCAATTCTGCCCTACAAGAGGGTATGTGGGAAGCATGGAGCTCTTTGCTTAGATCTTTATTTAAATGCACATTGCCTGCCATGTTGTCTGTTCTCTGTTTGCTTCAAACCACATTTTTTGCTCTTTCCCTTCTCCTCCACACTTCTCTTTCTTCACTCTTCTCTTTGTGAGAGGGCTAACTAGACCCCTATTCATTATTTTACCTCTATTTTATTAATCATCCCTACAAGCATGATTTACTTTGAAGTCCACAGTTAACAGTATCTTTGCCCGCTTCCAGATCTTGGATCAGAGATTCTCAAATTTACTTCCCTGACGAAATCCTTAAGGACCTTGTTAGACTGAACACTTGGATTCAGTGGTTCAGGACAGGCTGGAGAGGTGACCTTTTAATCAGCTCCCAGGTGAACTGTCCTCTCCTGCTGCAGGGAGCACACTTACACTGACAAGGCCATGGGTCCCAGGGCTCCTGCCATCCCCATTTTAATACAGAGTTCCAGTTTATTGCTGTCTCTTAGGAACTTCATATTCAAGCCATAACACTACCTCAAATGAAGTAAATAATACAACAACCTTATGTTGCTTTTGTTTAATTCTGATAAGTATTATAAAAAATACCTGTCTACATATCAGAAAATATTGTCTGATGTAATTGTCTTAATATGCTTCTGCTGTCTTTTCCTAGATAGATGTGAATACACTTCTATTCACCCCATATAGAGCGCTAACAGACTTATAAGAAGTGAGTCCTCTGAAGTCTGCCATCGTGATCCAGTGAGCTTAATGGGGTTTCCTGAAGGACTATGGGTGATGGCTTATATATCAGAGCATGGTCGACTCAAAGACAGCTGCATCATATAAAAGGCCACCCCATCCTGGGAGAGCAGTTAGGAAAGCCGCACTTTTGGAGCTCCATGTACAACCTGCAGGCAGCTCAACCATCACAGAGTCTCCTCTGCCTGGCAAAGGTTTATTGCTTTCAAGGTGGAGGCCTTGTAAGTCTTGTAGGTTTCAGGACTGTCTATGATTTGTAAAGTTTGAAAAGGTGTATAAGCCTCCCTTATCACTCTAGAAAGGATGCTTCAATTCTGACAAAGTAGATTTGCCACAATCTGCTTTTTTCATCCTTATCCAAACTATTTAGTTGCATAAAATGTTCAGAAGGAAGATGATCTGGGTGTACATAAACTAACATCCTGGCTTCAAAAATTTAAACCCTCTTAGGTGCTTCTAACTCTAGAATAAGGGCTTTCAATTCCTGGGTCATAGCATTTTGATTTTTTTTCATTAAAATTTCATTCTTTTAAAAATAATTCTTAATTTTTAGAGTTTCATAAATGAGAATTTTATATTTTAATCATATTTACCTTCATTCCTTCCCCTAATTCCTTTCAGATCCTCCCAGAATCTTGCAACTTCATGTCTTCTTTTTGTTGTTTTTAAATAACTGACAGAGGTGAATTTACGCTTCTTGTATATTTCTGGAGTTGAGGCCATCCACTGGAGCATGGTTACCCTACCAGAGGCATCATTAAAGCAAATTGACTCTCCATCCCTGAGAAGCCATAAACTACCAATAGTTCCTGCACTAGGTGTTGGGACTCATGAGACACTCATTTCTGTATGCTAGAATGATTACTGGCTTGATGCTGTGCATCTTGGGTAGACAACAACAATTTTTGTAAGGCCATGAATATAGTGGTACTACAATGTCTAGAAGACACTGTTTGACCACACCGTCCCCATCTCTAGCTCTTACAATCTTTCTGTCATCACTTCTTCAATGACCCCTGAGCCTTAGGGAGGGGAGGTATGATATTGATCTCCATTTATGGCCATGAACACTCCACAAAAATTTTATTTTCTACGTTTGAGCAGTTGTGAGATCCTGCTTTAACTATCTATTGCACAAAGAAACTTCTCTGAGGAGGTTTGACAATTACATTCATTTCGGTATACTGACATGAATTTAAGGAATATTTTAATAATCGTCTCATTAGTAAAATGCTGGTAAGTTTACCTCTGGTGCTTATGAGGTCGCAAGCCTTGAGTTCTTGGCTAGATTCATGGTACTAGGTGTTAGCATCCAGAACCTGCCTGCAGATATGTGGGCGGGTCCACAGACCTGTCGCCAGGGCAACGGCGACCATATTCCAGAATCCATTGGGTTTAGCTCCCACCTTTACCTGGACTGCGCTGCTACCCCCCTACCCCCTTCCAATTAAACCTCTTACACGTGAAACTGCCTGGGCCTGGTGTCTGCAGACGCTTCCTGCCGCGACTCAAAACCCATCACTAGGTATGAGCTTTCTTCTGTGGAGTGGGTCTTACATCAAGTCAGAAAGAGGCTGGTTACCCTCATGGCACCCTCATCACTGGTGTAGTGGGCATATCTTACCATGTGATCATTGTCATAGCTCAAAAGTTTCATGGATGGATAACACTGTTGATGATTTTTTTTCTCCTCCAACAGCCTTCATATAACTTTCCAGTTATAAAAGCTAGCTAGCAGAGAAGCTTTTTAGAACCAGCTTGATATCACTATGTCCCATGATCATCTTCAACAATAGGGTCTTACTATCTCATGCTGATAGGCAGTATTCAATCAAGATCAATGCCAATAGCCTGCATTGTTTTGAGGACTTCAAGACACCTCTGACCAACAATTCAAGGGAAAGTATTTTCTACCTAAAACTGGGCTGGCTTTCTTTTCATTTTATTTTTTCTACTTTTTTGTTTGTTTTGTTTTGGCAGCTTCTGGGAACAGTACTATCCCATGTTTGATAGCTTCAATAAAACTTTTATATGAATATATAAAACAGTACATTTCCATATGGGTTTCAAAGAGCCTTATTTTAAATGATTCCTCTTCCCACTTCCTCCCTTTCTTGATCCTTCCATCCTTCTCCTCATTATTCCGAATGTGTGGTGAGTGTGAGAGCTGCATTTTTATCCCATCCAGTCTTTCTGCTCATTATCATTATTTTGTTTAGCAGAAGTCTTTTGTAATTCAAGGTAAAACTCAGTTTCTTTATCAGTAATGTTTTAAAGAACTATATTCTAGGTCAACAAATGTAAGTTATAAACTTAATGGAATTCAATCTTTTCTCTTAAAATTTCATTAGCTTTCAGGAGAAAGTGCTCCAATGAGGAGAGGGAATAGAAAGAGTTGAAAGCCTCCAAGGGCTCCTCAGAAAGGCTTCCTTTGCATAGCATCGTTCATCAATTTCCACAGTAACAGAAAGTAATGGGAACGTGACCCGAATGAGTAGCTGAGAACTGAGTAGGAACTTAAACTATGGAGAAGCTGTTCATCAGACACTGGGCAAGGCCAAGCTGTTCATCAGACACCGGGCAAGGCCATGGCCTTCGTATTATAAACACGAAGATACTGTGGATATTTTTACCAGAATGAAAGCTTGTCTCCTCAGTAGAGCTATGGTGATATAGTATGAGTCACATGTTAAAACACTTAACCTTGATAGGAAGGAGATTTGTGACATGAGTTTTTATACCAAAGTTAAGAAAGACCTAGTGTACTTGCGAAAGCATAAAATCTCCTTTGGACCTTCCCCTACAGTCCCAGCACCCCCATAGGGGAAGCCACTCCATATACTCTGAAAGGATATTCTTCTTAAACATAAGTTTTCAGAGAACAAAAAGTATTATCTGGATTACTTTAAAGAAATCAGATTCTGGGGGAAAGAAGTTTGAAATTCACTTCCAACTCACTTGTCCTTGCTGTTAGTAAATTACATTTATCAATTTTCTTAAATTTTCACATTTATGTTATTTACTTATATGCTCTATGCCATGATTTTATTTATACATAAAAGTCAAGCTTTCAGCTTATAATTATCAAAGTTACACAAGTTAACATAAAATGGGCGACTCAAAATTTAATATTAATTCACAAGTAAACATTGAGATTCAATCTATCATGCTAAGTAAAAATTCTATATATTTCTCAAATTATTTCCTCTACAAATACATAAATGTTATCTAACATGCTGGCCTTTTTATTGATTACACTGATATTCAGTAATTCTGGAGTTATTAAAAGCAAAATGTGATCTCATTCAATACCACTGGAAGAGGCAGAGGAGAAGGTGAAACACAAATGTGACCATAAGGTTGTAAGTATAGATGAGATTTTGAGATGAAAATTATACTCTTGATTTCTATAAAATATAACAAAGACTTTTTATTGGTTCTTTGTCATTTCGCATCATGTGCCCTAGCCTCTATCTTCGATCATCTCCCTGTTGTCTCATATCTGCTCTTTGCCTTTGCAACCTTCCCCCCACAAAATAAAACACACAACAACAACAAAAAGCATAAAAACCATCTCATCATGGACGCTCTAGTGTGTCACAGTGTGTCCCACAGCACATCCCTCTGTCCACACATCTTCACTTGCAAATGTTCATTGCAATGAGTCACTGGTCTGGTTCCAGGTCTCTGGCTTCTGTGACACCGTCAATATTGGATCCTCACTGTGACTCCTCTCCGTTATCCTCTTGTTCCTGTGTCATGGAGATCCTACAACTTTGGTAAAACAGGACTGGTCCTTTCACAGTCCCAACCATTCTTAGTTGATATAGATTTTTGGGATGGGCTATCTCAGAGCCTTGTATCTGGATCTTGGTGGTAGTAGAGATGGTCCACCCACAGGATCTCCATCATCCCACCAGGGCAAGCTCTGGCTAGGCTATCCATTGCCACCCTTGGCAGGAGGCACAGTCAGCTCTCCTGCCCTCAGGGCTAGCTCACCTGGACCCATGCCTCCAGAGCCATCTCTACTATGCTGGCTCCGGGGGCCCATTCTCCCAAATGCTTCAGCATGTGGGGGACTAGGGCAGCTCTCCTGCTCTCACACCCTTGGGGGTGGCTCGTCAGTGACTTTATTATAGCCAGCTCTACTGTGTTGCCTGGGTGAGACACAAGGCCTCCTCTCTTAACTACTGACAGGGCTAAAAGATGGGACTAGCTCTCTAGAGCAGCACACACAGTGTGGGGTGGGACCAGTTCTACGTAGCCCCTGGACATCCAGGGTCCCTGTGACTGTTCCCACCAGGGACATCCCCATGTTCTCTGGTGGTAATATGAGCCTTGGATATCAACAGCACCCCTTCCATTGGGTAACCAGATTCAGATATGACCCTCAGTGGCAGCTTGGACTGGGACCACACCAGTGCCAGTTACAGGCCTGGCTGCTCACAGCAGGCTACTCCTCCCCAGTCAAGTTTCCAGTCCCAGCTCTCTTCATACTGCTCAAGCCGCTCTACTTCTCTTTCTCTCCTATCTGATCACCACATACTCACACTGTGGTGGCTTCAGCTGCAGGTTGGCCATGCAGCTGACAGGTCCCTGGGTTACATCCCCTCCATCTGTACTGTGTGACATGTCAGCATGCAGGTGTCTATGGTATGCCTGTACAATCCACTAGAGGGTAGGATTGTGGGGGCATGGTGGTCCATGGGTCTCTCTCTCTGTGTCTTCCTCCTTCTGTGCTCCCTGGACTTGATTTGATTTGATTTTTGTGAGTCCTAGGGATAAAACAGCTTTGGCCACCAAACCAGGCATCAAGCTAGTATGAACAAAGGACTGCCATCTGCTCTGCCCCTGACTGATACAAGAACACCACCACCAATAAGGCATCTCTTTGCCCATTGCCGGGGTTGGGGCACCATTTCTTTGTACACTGAGAGTGGCCAAGAAAGCCAAAGCATGAGAAGACATTAAAGGACCTTGGTAGTGTGTCTGGATTTAGCTGGTTGTTTGGAATAGCCACATCATCACAGGTAACAACAGTAGTAAAGCATCATGGGTAAACTCACCCAGCTATAGTCTTGAAGATCTCTCTACTCTGACCACAAGGACTCTGACTTTCTTTCTCTGTAATGGCTGCCTGCTGGCATTTACCATGGTCAATGGTCATGTTAGGGCCACATATTCATCTATTACACTACTGGATCCCTACTAGGGCCAACTGGAAGGGCAGATGAGCTTCATTTATTCATCTTTTCTTCGTGTGACATCATAGAAGAAACTGCATATTCAGGTAACTTGTTTTTCTCACCTCATTTACAAGTCTGTAACCAGGTTTACAGGACACCTGATGTCATGCAGGACATTGCCATTCTGCCTCCTGTCTGCTGAGTGCATTTATGCATTATTGGTGTTTGGCAAGTAATAATAGCATGCTAACCACCTGAAATATACCATCATGGTTGGTTTTAATGTTGCCTTGCCTCTAATTGGAATTACCTGAATAGGGAACGTAACCTGAAAAGATGGCAACCATCACCTGAGTAGGGAAAAGGTGGCTTGGCTGCTCTAACTGGGGAGAGAAGACCCAACCTGATTATGGGCAGGGCCTTCTGGTGGCAGTCCAGATAAAAATCTACGGTAGATGGAAGATTACCTTGTCTATTGCTTGCTTGGCCATCCCTCTACCCACTGAGTTAGTTGGTTTGATTTACCCTGTTGTTGCTGCTGCTGCTGCTACTGTGAACTGAATTCCTTCACTGATAGCAGAACCAGCATTTCCAAGCTGTTATTATGAACCTACTGGCCAGCAGTTCTCCAGGAACCTCCTGGGCATCCAGTATCTGACAGACTCTGGAAGACCAGCAGTTCTCCAGGAACCTCCTGGGCATCCAGTATCTGACAGACTCTGGAAGACCAGCAGTTCTCCAGGAACCTCCTGGGCATCCAGTGTCCGACTGAGACTCTGGAAGCACCCTGCCTTGTGAACTGAGTAGCTAGCGGTTGCCATTCCCCTCCTCCCAGTGAGGGATAGCTATGAAGGGACTACCCCAACTTTTGAAGCAGCCAGCTTCAAGGACCAAGTAATCACCAGAGTCTCTCAGTTTCTCAGAGGTGACCTGGCTGTTGTTACTATTTTAATACTGACTTAGTGAATTGAGTTCATATTTATTCGGAGCATACTGACTAATGCAGACACTAAGCATTTTATAGAGCAACTTTTCAGATGATGTTTGATCACTTTCTCAAACACCCTGGAAGGAGGAAACGTACTACATACAAATAAATCTGTGGTTTATTAATTCATATGAAGTTAGCCCAGAAGCTGGGCTCTTTGATATTCTGCTCCTTGTTCAGAGCTTCATTAAAGCTTTCCTTCCAGAAGGCATGACTAAAGCTTTTTGGCTTGCATGTACAGTTCTACATAACTTGCAAATGTTCAGGAAAAAAAAAAGCTTGGGAAGTTTTGATACTTAATTACAAGATTAGGTCAACTACTCTAATACCGCAGATTTCCAAATTCTCATTAGATACTTTTGATGTTGGGCATATTGTGTGCATCAGTGACTACAGAAGGTCCATTTGGCTTAGCTTGCCCCCCTACACCCCCAACCTGCACCCAATTACCTGGATGCAGTATGAGTGGAGGTCACCGCGCTCCCAAACAGTTCTTTCATCTGAGACTGAAGATGAAAAACGACCAACCGACAGGCAACTCTCTCGGTATTGTGCGCCAGCTCTTTGGTTTATCTTCTAAAGGTTTGATGTTTGATAATGAATAAATTAGAATAAAATATGAATGCACCCTCTGTAAGGACCCAGCAGGAAACATTAGCTATTGAGCCAGATCTCAATCAGCAAATGAAAGAGGTTCCTTCTGGCACTAAGTCTAAGCCTGGGAAGTCTGCTTATTTAGAAGAGAATTGAAGATAAAAGAGGAAATGGATGAGCGTGCTACGTGTGTGCGTGTGTGTATGTGTGTGTGTGTGCCCACACACATTCGTGCAAGGGAGGCAGTAAAAAAGTTTTAGGTTTTCTGAAGCACCTCAACTTATATAACTCACATTAAGTAATGCCTTCATAATCTAAATTGTTCTAAAAACACTCACAAATTCATCTTTTCCTTATTCTTAATCAAATTGGTATACACGTTTTATTAATACCAAGCATGGTGTATTGGCATTTGGGGACTGAACATATTCGAAAGCTCGTAAATTCTATAACAGATCTACATCACAGCATAAACTTAACTTGAGCCATTCACCAAAATGCAGATTATATGACAAGAAGTTCTGTGCTGAATTACCTGCCCTGTTCCACAGACTTGGTGTTAGCACTTTCCCATGTGCCACATTTGGACCTGGGTCTCTCTTCCCATCTCCTCTATGGATGCGATGTCCTTGAAAAGTTGCTCATATCCCTACTCTGTGGACGGTTTCATTTACAGCCAGGATCTGAGCAAAACGGCTTTGCATTCCGGACAACACAGTCCCTTGCATTACTGGCCCTCCCCCTCTGTATCCGGCTTCCCAAGGGAGCTGCCACATTAAGTTAGCAGCTCTCACCTCCTCCTCAGACACCCAGCTTTAAATGAAAGCTGGCTTTTCCTTATACCACTCTCTTCCTCCCTCCAGACAACATGATACAAGTGGGGTGTGTGTGTGTGTGTGTGTGTGTGTGTGTGTGTGTGTGAGTAGTTCTTTATAATTCCACTAGGTGGCATTTGACTTTCTTGAACAAAAGTAAGACTTCAGAAGACCTAAGAAATACATCCGGGTATAATCTCATTCATCACCTATTTCTCCATCTGGAGCCTTTTAAATCCTCGGCTCTATTTACTTCAGTGGTATAAAAGTTAACTGGTACATGAAAGAAGTCTAAATTTCCATTTAGTAACTGGAGAGAATTTTGAGTGGAAAAGTCACTTCCCCAAATAACACATTTGTGAGTAGCACAGTATTCTGCCACCGCCTGAACGGAGCAGGAAGTGCCCTATGGTTAGTCCTGCAACCTGAGCCTATCACAGTCTTTTTTTCAATCTTTGAGCACACAGCACACAGCTTGCCCTTTTTCATTTTATCTGAGCCACCTCTGCCAATGCATGTTCAATTATTTTAAGACTATAAAGGATATAGAATAAATACAGCTTTTGTAATAGTAAGCTCATTGCTGTATTACACACACATTGTAGTTTACAATTTGCTTGACAATTTACAATACAAATGTCCTTTTAAAATAAGAAACGGAAAGAGAAGACAGCTAATTTCTGAAACAGTGGGGACAAGTGACACTAGGAAAATGGAAGATTTTTCTATTCCTTTGTGAAAATTTTTAGATAGTTTAAAACGTAATAATTAAAATTTCTTAGAGGTATAGACTATAAAAATGAAACATTAAAATACAATAAACTGAAAGCAATGTTTCTCTTACTCTAACATAAATTCAGTGCAATTAAGTTATATTTTTCTCTTAAACATATTTCACACTATCATTATCTTCATGACTATCAAAGTTAAGATTTTTATCTGTGGCTGGGTAGTGGTGGCACACACCTTTAATCCCAGCACTTGGGAGGCAGAGGCAGGCAGATTTCTGAATTCGAGGCCAGCCTGGTCTACAGAGTGAGTTCCAGGACAGCCACGGCTACACAGAGAAACCCTGTCTCAAAAAACTGAAAGAAAAAAAAAAAGGTTATTATCTGTCATTTAATAGGACTAATTTTTGAAGTTATGGTTGTCTGGAGTAACTAAATGCAAACGGTGAATCCTCTATTCCCATCATATAAGTAACTGAATTGTGACAGTGAAGAGTGTGTATGTGTGGGTGGGTGGCAGGCAAACTGTTAGAAAACAGTAAGTTAGTAATGTGTCAGAGACAAATAACAAATTGTAGTTATCTATAACTTCACTAGGGGGCATGTGACTGACTTGAGTAAAAGTCGAACCCTGGTGTACCCAAGACTGGATGATTAAAGGAGCAGAGAGTGGGGTCTCCAGCCGTCTGCATTCATTCACTGGCCTGCCTGTCTAACTGGCTAGCTCGAAGCTCAGATAGCTGATATTTGTACTCGGCATCACACAGTATAGTATACAGGCAAATGCTGTGTCTGATGCAGTTGGTGTGAAGTTAAAATAGGACCAGCTCTGAAAACAAAAGCATACAAGTAACACTACATGGAATGAGCAGATCGCATTTATATATTTAGGAGTATATACACACACGCGTGCGTGCACACACACACACACACACACACACACACACGCACCAAAAGACACAAAGAAAAAGAGGCCATGAATATGAAAGAAGAGCAAGGGATATGTGGTAGGGTTCGGAGGGAGGAAAGGGAGGTGAGGAATGATGTGATTATATAATCTCAAAAAATTAAAAAAAAACAGTGATAGAAATAAATAAGCCACCAAAATTAAGTCATTAAAAATATTGTTCTATGATCAGCACTCATAGAAGGAGTATCAGTCTATTTCTATTTTTAATCAATTGATTCCCAATAATGAGGGAGGCCAAAATTTTCTTACCTGCCATATATTTCTAAATGATTTGTAAGATTACTTAAAATATTAAAATATGAAACTACAGAAGTAAATGTATTTTGTTGAGTGTGTTCTAATTTTTTGAAAAATTCACTCAGGTACTTGTATGAAAATTTGTTACCAACAGCATTTATCTGCTATGAAGGCTATCTCCTCAAAGAGACCCTGCAAACACAACAAGGATGGCTTTCATAAAAACAGTTTGCATGTGGTAATGAAAACCCAGAAAAACTGGGGGGTCCGTGTCACCACTTTGGGGAATGAATGACTGTGAAGAACCTGACCAGACGAAACATAGCTAGTCCTAGTTTGCTTTCTACTGCTGTAGCAAAGACCACAACTAAAAACAACTTGGGGAAGAAATGGCTTATTGTTCATTCTTAGGGGAAGTCAGGAAAGGTTGCAGTTCATCCCTGAGGAAAAATTAAGACAGGAAGTCAAGGCAGGCACGTAGAGATGGCAACTGAATCAGAGGCCATGGAGGAATGGTGCTTACCGGCTTGCCCTTTGTAGCTTTACTCAGATTGCTTTTTTATATAACGTAGGACCACCTGCCCAGGGGTGGTACTACTACATATCAATCATCAGTGAGAAAATGCCCTACAGCTTACCCACAGGCCCAGCTGCTCGAGGGATTAACTCAGTTAAAGCTCATCTTCCTATATGATTCTAGCTTGTATCAAGTTGACAGAAAACAAATACAAAACAAAACAAAAAGAAAAAGAAAAAAAAGAAAACTAGCCAGCATATTGTATATCACCGATTTTCACTTTCTAAGATCTAAGATTTGTGAGATAGAATTATATAAAAATATTCATTTATATTGTTTTTTTTTCTCTCTCTCTCTCTAGAGGTCTACTTATATTGGCAAATTGAGCATGTATTTTGGGTGACTCCTCAAGTAGAAATCTGTATTACTTCTCATTTTATAGACATGGAAAAATTACCAAATTGTAAAAGAAATAAATTTTTATTCTCAGAAAAAAGAAAGAGAGTAATTTTAATTTAGTGACTATTCATTTTGGGGCAAATCAATATTTAAATCCTGACAATAACTCCTTCAGAGAGAGAATACTATCAAATCACCTACTAGGAAAGCCAAGTGCCTGTGCAAATGTGTGACCAAAGTTTCACTACTAATGAGTAGAAAGATTTGAAGTCAATGGGCACCATCATTGGGTGTCTTCTCATTAACATTTCTACTTGTCAGATTTTTCCAGGTGCTCAGTTATAAATGAAATAAATTTTCACAAAACATCTGCCTGCACTTTTCTCAGTCTTGCAAAGGAAAAATATTATCCGTGTAATAATATCTTCGGTTTGTTATTTACTTTTAAATTTTAAGTTAGTTTATAAAGTAACAGGTTTCTTGATAGCTTTTTCTTATACATGTAGTTTTGGTTGATCCCCGCCCACCCCACCCCCATCTCCCTGCCCTGTAGCTGTGCATGCCCCACCCCAGTGCTTTTCCTTCCTTGTTCTCTGTCCTCGTTCCTTTCTCCTAAAGCTTTGTCTTATAACACAACAGATTAAGATGTCTAGAAATTTAGAAATGCAAAGCGAGAAAGATAATACCAGAGCAAGGTAAGAATAATTTCTCTCCCAGCCAGACATTTGATGTTTTGAAATAAATCTCTGATTTGGATAGTAACTGCAGAACCCAAGAAAGAACGAAAAAAAAAAAGTGTCTGAAACAAGAGAGTGGGAAAGAGTTTACTAGGTTTAACGATTCTAGTTTCATGCAATACACGTTTGGGAGAGGAGAGCTAGTGCGAAGCCCCAGAGACCAGCAGAAGGTTCTGCATCTCCCAGAGCTGCCGCTAGAGAGAGTTGTGAGTTCCCCCGAAGTGGGTGCTGGGAACTGAACTCAGGTCCTCTGTAAGAGCAGCATGTGCCCTTCCCCGCTGAGCTATCTCTGCCCAAGATTAAGTTTCTCTAGTCCAGACCATGGGAAAAGATTTAGCCCCACTGATGAAGATCTTAGACTTGCATTTATTTCCCCTTAAAGAGTTCTCTGTTTCTCAAGAGAGGAGCTCCCGGAAGCTCTGATGCAGGTGCTCCTACAGGTGACCGGATAGGTCAAATTAGTCCATCCGCTTCAGAAAACAGGAAAACCTCCAACCCCCAAACCAACAGAAGCAATCCCTCCATTTCAGCACTACAAGCAGGTGGAAGAAAGGCAAAATCCTCAGAAGGAAGAGAGCATGCCTGGTTGCAAATCATCTCTACAA
Organism: Mastomys coucha; assembly: GCF_008632895.1. Classification (NCBI taxonomy): domain Eukaryota; kingdom Metazoa; phylum Chordata; class Mammalia; order Rodentia; family Muridae; genus Mastomys; species Mastomys coucha. The sequence continues at coordinate 54,621,043 of NW_022196895.1, forward strand.
GGAACTTTTGGAATTAGGCACACAAACAATTCAAACGTGACTGGGCATGTGGAGCAGTCATGTTTGTTACTATAAATTTAAACTCTCCTGTATATAATATACCAAATGTATATAAATAATACATAAAGCATTAACCATCATAATATTGTCATTTCTACCATTCAGCTTTAGATTTACCCTCGTTTTTACTGTCTTTGTTTTCTTTTTATCATCTCAATATCACCTCCGATATTCCACCTGAAATACTATTTGCTTCTTCTGAAGATGTGTTTTTCCTCCTAACAGCAGGTTTTCTGGGTGATAGTTGTTTGCCTAGCCATGACCCTTCTCCTTATCGATCTCTCTAACAGGGAATCTGTCTGCCTTCTTTCTGTCTCTCAGAGTCAAGAACACAGAATATGCCATGATAAAACTAATGAGAAGACACAGCTAAGACCCACTCCACACAGAGCCAAGTAAACTATAGTTTAGACAAATTATGAAAGAATTATCATCAAGCTTGCACATTCCCCCAAAGACTCTCACCCTCTACACAGACACTAGCTCAAGCCATATTCATCGCTGCTCAGTTTACAACATTTAGAAAACAGAAACAACCTACATGGACTTCAACTGATGGATGGATGACGAAAATATAGTACATATCCTCAACACAATGCCATTTAACAATAAAAGAATCATGAAAATTTCAGCAAAGTGGACAGAATTTGAAAATATACAAGGTGAGGTAACTCAGACCAGAAAAGACAAACATTACACATTCTCCCTTATTTTGTATCTGAGCTACCATCTCTGGATACTTCGAGTTGTATACTAAGAGACCATGGGGCAGCCACAGACAGGGAGAGAGAAGGACACAAGAACTATAAATGGATAATGTAGAAAATAGGTGAGTCTCTAACAGGAGGTTTCAGGAGAGAGAGGGGGAGAAAAGAGAGATAAGTAACACGAAGAACATTTGAAAAGGCAATAGGAAATCCTACCACTAAAAGTTTACTTAGTAATTCATATATTGTGTCTCTATGTGTGTAGTATTTATAGTGTAAGTGGAGTTATGCCCCATGGATTGATAATGCTTTCCCAAGAGCCAACAGAAACCCCAGTTCCAGGATGAGAAATTCCCCCTTTAAGTTGATGGCCAGAATTGCCCAAGAACCCCCCACCCCGAATGATATAAAGTATTACCCTTGCCACTGATCACCTTCCAGAAGACTTAAGATCTTTTGCTGAAGGAATCACACTCTGGACACAGGATTTTGAAGAATCAAGCTTGACCTGACTTGCAAGTCTCCTCCCTGAGGTTTAGCTCTCAATATCAAAAGGTCCAATGTAAGATGCCAGGGGAGACAAACCATTAATAGTCACACATAGTTATAAAGCCTAAGAATTGCAACAATGACAGCCTGGCCAAAAGTCACCAGTGGTGCAATGTAGCGTTATTATCCTGAGGGAAACCAATACCTGATTAATTGGACGTTAAGTCCTACTCAATAGGCCAAAGAATGTATTTAATGAGTATTTAAAATGGCCTAGCAGAAGCTTTGGCCATGTTTTTAGATCTGGTATGTCCTAAATTATGAAAAAAAAAAGTTTAAAAAGTAAATTGATAATTTTCTCAACATGAAAGCCCTTTTTAGAATCACATACTTGCACAACACACAGCCAAAGAAACAAGTGTAGGCTGAATTAAAACCTAAAAATCTGTTTTCAGCTGCATCCAGATTGAAGCCTTAACTTAAAAGTGCCAGCCTTTTTAAGCTTCTCCCTAATGGACAGCGGTGGAGCCACTACAATTTCATTAAACGGATTAGTGATGGTTCTCAGTGACTTTCAACTATGAGTCCACAATGACCTGGCCTCCAGGACATAGGTGACCCACTGTGATGTGGGCCCCTCCAATGACTCTCCAGTCCTCCGCCCTCTGGCATGCAACCCCTTACCAAGACCTTGGGTAGGCACAGTAGTTCCTGCTTTCTTCAGCCTTTGAGAACAAAGTAATGTTTATCTACCTTCAAATTCTACTTCATGTATCTAAGAGACTTATGTTCTTTTTCTCCCCCCTGAAACATTTTCCCTGAAAAAAAGAAAATACAACTTCTCTTTCTCAATAATTATCTGCCTCACCTTCACTGATGCCCAAATGGGAAAAATAAAATTAGCAACTCTCTCTATATCTTTTTTTAAAGAATTATTATTATTTTTTTAATGTATATGGCTACACTGTAGCTCAAAACCATCTATCGGTATTTCAAACCAAGAGTCACATGCTTGTTATTTTTGACTTACTGAGGAGACAAACAAACACCTATATGTGAGAATATTCACACACACACACACACACACACACACACACACACACACACAGAGGGAGAGAGACAGAGAGAGAGAACCCTACAACAGAACAGCATTTAAAAAAATGTAAAGTGGAGGAAGTCCTAGCTGTTGTGTGTTATGTTGGACAGTATTGTAGTTCCTGTCTTTGGCTTTGCCACACACTCCCCACCCCCCAACTGCATACTCATATACAGAAATGCCATCCAAAACTTAGAAATGCCATTCAAAACTAACAAAGAGCCCAAACAATATACTCTGAGGCAGTGAGCATCTTGTGAATTTCAATCCCAAATCACCAGTCTGTTCTCCCGACCACAGCATCCATGCACAACTATTGAAATAATGACAGGCCTGAGGGAAAAAGAAAATAACTTGATGGTTGACCTTACTATCCTAGAGTAAGATGAAATAAACACTGGAATAAAAGCCCGGGGTTTTAAGAGAATTAAACGGAAAGCAATGCTGTCTCTGCCTAGAGAACTCTGTAAGAACTGGTGAGGAATAAAGGTTGCCAAAGGGCAATGAAAGATGAACTGAGCTATCCAACAAACTGGCTTCCGTTCTGGACAGAAGCCATAGATGTGCTGGATGATGAAAGCCAGGCAGCGCGTCTGGGAACAGCAGGGGTCAGGGTGTTGAAACACACTGGACGCTTAGCTGTCAAAGGACATGATCAAAGATGAGCTACTGAAGCCAACGACAGGGGCTCAGTGGCTTTTTATGCCATCCAAATATCTACAGTGGGACAGCATGGGTAGACTTTCCTGCTTTCGGAATGGTGTAAAGCAGGAGAATCATTAAATGTGACAATGACAATGTCTGATAATAGTAAAGTACACAATATGATTTAAAGAGTGTGCCTCAGATATCCAAACAGGTATATCTTCAAGGAGCATTATCTTAATATTCTTAAAGTATTATCTATAATATATAAAAAAAATCATAGTGCTAGAGCAATGGCTCAGCAGTTAACAGTACGTACTGTCATTCCAAAGGTCCTGAGTTCAAATCCCAGCAACCACATGGTGGTTCACAACCATCCACAACGAGATCTGACACCCTCTTCTGGTGTGTCTGAAGACAGCTACAGTGTACTTACATATAATAATAAATAAAATCTTTGGGCTGGAGTGAGTTCACAACCATCTGTACAGCTACAGTGTACTCACATACATAAAATAAATACATCTTTAAAAAATCCATAAAGATTTAGACTTTTCAGGATGTTTAGTTAGGTTCATGATAAATCGAACTTTCTAGGTATACAATTTCTAAATTTGATAGCTACTACAAGATCTTACTCTTTGACAACAGAAGAAATTAAAGTTAGAATATATGATTTTTATACTTCCCTACAACTATAAAAAAAATCGACCTCCCCCTATTGTTAGAAAACCTTTTAAATTATTTCAGGCAACCCAAACCTGTGATCACCTAATTTTGCTTAAAAACAAATCTGGTATCTAACTTCAGTGCATGGAGATTTGCTGAAGTTTGTCCTTGGGGAACCTCTGAAATCTCCACTTTCATGGATGTTGACATACTGTCACATCTAAAGGGAGTCCTTCATTTATGATCAGGTGCCTCAAATCTCAGTGTGAGCTTGAGCAGAAACAGGCCACCCCAGGAGTGCCACAGCTGAAGTGACAACTTCAAAGATGTCACTGGGGCCTTGAGGCAGGTGGTCAGCTGGAGGACAAGGAAGACCAGAGTTACGTCCTCATCACTTCCTTTTATTTATGATTTTGGCACAGACTAACACAACAGTCTCTCAGTTATGCGATGTATCTCTAGGCCACTGCCAACAGGGAGATTACAAAGATGCCGAAGAAATGTAGGCATTGTATTTCACCATGTGTTTTGTTCATAGGACCTTGTTGACATTTTGAAACTTGAAATTTCAAGACTTGTCATGTTGTCTTTGAGATTTTTTTTTTTTAAATCAAGTTACATCTATCAGTCATCATTGCAAAGTCTTTAATCAAGTTACTCATATCTGTTATCATTGATATCCAGTCATCAGTTTAAGCAAGACTCACTAAAAACCCCTGAACTGGAATGAATAGGAAAACTGTTTTCCCAAGAACTCTCCTCTTTCCTCTGCTTGCTCCTCTGTGCCATTCCTCCTAATGAATATCAATCCCAAACTGTTCAGTATGCATCCAAATTAGCAGATCAGGGATGGAGAGATAGTTAAGAGCACTGACTGCTCTTCCAGAGATCCTGAGTTCAATTCCCAGCAACCACCTGGTGGCTCACAACCATCTGTAACGGGATCTGATGCCCTCTTCTAGTGTGTCTGAAGACAGCTACAGTGTACTCATATACATAAAAAAAAAACAAACAAACAAATTAGCAGATCAATCTATTTTCCACAGCACATGTGCTTATCTGTTATTCTTCTAAAACATGAACATGTATCAAAACCATGGTAGGTATGATTCGATAATTTAGGAGTCGCTAATGGATCTAAGCCAAGGCCGTTGACACAGTCTATTGCGTAGCCACAGAAACACAGCACACAGAACAAAGTATTCTATTTACAAAAGCTATTTATAAATCAAGGCAAGCATCCTACTAAACAAAGGTAGAGGAAATCTACAAGCAGAAAAGGGATATAATTTGCTAATCTCTAAAGTCCTTCGACACATTCTCACTGCTGAGACACGTACCATATATAACTTTAATATGCTTTAAGCTCACCCATAAAAATGTATGAATGTCCAGGCTGTTCTTAAACATACTCAACAGCATCCTATGTCCAGGTTTGTGAAAATCTCACTTAGTTACTTGCAATAAGCTTAATTTGTCAAATATTTTCAAATGATAGTAGTTAACTAGGATTAATGTTTCTCTTTTAAACAGATATTCCTAGAGGCCAGGTCAAAATACACAGGCTACAATAACCCAGTAACCCAAACATTCTTATACTGCTAAGTCTGTGAATTAGGTACAGTGAGTATTGTTTACTGTACTAAAGACAATGGGGCCAATTGAATTCATGTCACCACCTAAATGTGGTTTCATCTTGTTGATGCTACAAGATATTTGCACATACTCTCCTTATAATAAAACTAAAATCATTGGAGTTCCCATCATGCAAGCCCAACTCCAATGTCCACATTCTTCCCCTTGGCTTAGTCTCCTCAGGGAAAATACTTAGATTTAATTCTTATATGACTAAGGATATAGTATGTACCAGGCATTGAACTATACACTCTCACATGTTATATCAATTAATTTTTAAATACTAAGAAGAGTACAAAACCTTTCTTGGTTTCATTAAAAAAAAAGGAAGAAGAAGGAATGTGCTGAGGTTTGAAACCACAAAATACTGATTTAGGTTATACAGAAGGTGAATCAATATATTTACAGCAATTAGGTTCTCAGAAAGATTTTGGCCCTACTATCTGAGTAGGTATAGTCGCCATGCTTCCAAAACAAATTATGTTTCACATCTGTCATGTGTTCACTGTACTTAACATTATCTTGATATAATGGGAATTTGTTTCACTTACCCGCAGGCTGCAGCCCTGGAGTCTGTTTAAAATTGATGCATGCCATCTTAGATGCTTCTGTGGTTTCCTTAGGGCACAGAAAAGGTACATTGTTAACAGTTCTATCTTCACTTTGACTTTTACCTCTGCACTTCTGCCGGATCTTACATGATCTAGAGTCTGTGCGAACTACCTCACCTACACATGCTGGAGTAAGCATCTATTCTATACACTAAAGATTTTAGGACAAGCTAGGAGTGCCCACAAACAACTTCAGTTGAAACCTCTGTCCTTCTAGTATTTCTCCACGGTAATGTTTGTCTAGATATGTCAAAGCACACCTTGACTATAGCCCTGCTGCCTGGCGTCTCTTGGACTTACCCACTTACTCCCGATTCATATCCTTTTCCCACAAATTGTTGTTTACTACCGTAGAGCAGTTAGCTAACAATGCACAGTTTAGAAAAACAAAGGTCTCCTTTGAGCGGACCTTGCCCCTCTTCCACTAACTTCCCAATTCCATTTTTTGACTCTCCTTCGGAGACAAACTTCATGGGAGCCGATTTCCCATGTCCAGCGTCTATTTCTCCAACACTCGTACACACTTCAATTCATCCCAAATTGACTTCTGCCTTCAACATATCTTGTGGAAACAGAAACCAGCGTTGTTGGCAGCCTCCACTTTCCCAGTCCAGTTAGGGGATTTGCTATGTTGTTCCGACTCTCAGCCCAGCCCCACTTGACACAATGCTTGACATCATGCTCTAACTTTGACAAACTTCTCCACCGCAGCTGATGACGCGTTTATCCACATCTAGCTTTTTGTTGGTCTGCAACTGAAAAATCTGTGGGTCAGAAACACTAGACCCTAGACTTATTTCTGTGTTTTGTCGTTGGTTTTCGTTTGTTTGTTTTGTTTTGTATTTTTGTCTGTATCATAGCTACCATGAAACACTACTTCCTAAGCAGAAGGCTCAAACAGGAATGTCTTGCCTTATCTTAATGATAAGTGTCATGGCGCCTATGGTCCTGCTCTTGGAAACAAAATGAGTACACGCATGAGATCAGTGTGGGGACAGGCAGAACCCACATGCTTCTTAATAGATATGTGACAGCTGGAACAATTTTCAGAACAGGAAAGGAGACTATCAGCTGAAGTAATCTTGGACTGCATCCAGGCACCCATTGCATCCAAGATAGCTCTTTCAATAATTCAAAGGAGCACTTGTATAGGTCCGTTATATAGTATGAAATTTTCAACAGGATCAACTTTTTGTCCCCTCAATTCCATTTAAAACAATTTTACTACAAATATAATCAAAAGTACACATATGATATCTGTGATGATATTTACTATAATTAGGCACTGTAGGCATGGGTGCACTACTGAATATTGATAAGTATGTGCTTATGTGTTCCAATTAAGTGAATAGACACTACAAATAAAAATAAAACCTGGAAATAAAAACCACATACATGAAAAAAAATCAACAGCAGTAGTGTTTATATAGTGAATTTTTGGTAACATTTCCGTATGTTTCTCTAATACTAGAGTAATTCAATAATTATGAACTACATTCATAACTAAAATTTAAAGGTATGTGTAAAATAGTTGTCTAACTCCTCCAAAAGTGTTTTTGTCACTGAAGGAAGAGGAAACTGCTGTTCTTGCCATTCAGACACCTGCTACCGAGAGCCACTTCATTCAAAATCACTCTCTTGCTTCCCCATAAATTAAATCTGAGACATTGGAGTACTGCATTCCCTCAATATATATAATAGTTTATCATATAAATTCCTAGGAAGTTAACACTATATTTGCTTAATATCTCCTCCATACAAAACATGTAGGTAATAGTGGTTTTTATTAGGAATAAACAAAATAACCAATTAGTGGTATTATTATATTAACATGTCACTAGCATATTAACATTACCACACAAATATAACTGGAGATATTAAATTAACACTACCCTAACATTAATTTAGTAAAATTGCTTTTGTTCTTCTAAATGATAGCACGTTATTAGCATGGTATTTCATTTGCCTTGGATCTTAGCAAAGGATCCCGTGCATTTTAGCTTTGATAGTTGTGAAGATGATGGAGAGCAATAATACATCAGCTGGGCATGAACTATGTGTCAAGCTCAGGACTTGACTGCTTAAATGAAAAACAGCCACTGATAATGCTGCCAACACTAGTCCAAGAATAACTCTAGTGTTAGTTATAAATTCTGCCAGGGTCTATAGCTCAAAATAAATAAATAAATAAATAAATAAATAAATAAATAAATAAAAAATAAATAAATAAAAAAAGAGAAAGAAAAAGAAAAAGAAAAAAGCTTTTACTAGGGAATCTGAGGACTGCATAACTCCCAAGACCCTCAGCACCACTAGTCTCCATGCCCTGTATAACTAATATATGTAAATAAAAATTTTAACTAAAAGATTTATAGTCTAAACAACAAAAGGCCTCTCCATCTCACCCCTCTGCTTTCTTAGATCAGTCTGTTGCCAAACTTTTTTCTCTCTCTCTCTTTTTTTTTGTTCCATAAAAGCACTTAGGAAGTTAGCTGTCATCCATCACACCAGGCAGGCATAATCAACCTCTTCTAATGCAAGAAGCACAAGGTAAGTTGAGAAAGTAGCTCCCTGATGTTAAATTTACACAATTCTCAACTTTGAAGCCGGTGAAACGTGTCAACTGGAAGCCCTTACCTGAAGATCATTGTATCTCATCTTTAATTAAATGCCACCTAACACACTCACGGGAAAAGTGAGATGCGTTGGAGTAGAATCGGGATGTTCATTGGATGGAAAAAGGTATATTTAGAAATTAAATATTAACCTTTTTAATGTTGACATTTTATCTCCTGGGCCCCAGTAAAAGAATTTCACTCTTCAAGCTACAGAGTCCGTTGTTCTAAGGTGTTGGCGAGGCTTTTATTAGAATCTCACAACTCATTGTCTGGTACAATTTCAGCTGGAAGTGGACTGCCAAAATAAGAGTGTTCTTCCCCCTAACAATTTCAAGTGATAAAAATTCATTGCACAGTAGTTAAGTTCCTACCTCAAGTGTTCACACCCAGCTGCTCTAACTTCATCCAGAAGGTAGTGTAACACACCATCTTCTCTAACTCTTGGGATAATGTATTTAAACAACAATGGCGACTTATTTGTGGCAAGTACAAACAATGATTGTTAATAAGATTATTCAGTTGTTCCAGGAAAAAAAGTTTAAAGTTATAAGCTCAAGATTTCTACAGTCAACAATACGCTATCAATGCTCTATAATTAATACCTTTGGAATTCTTCTACCACAGATAAATCACAACGATTCTGGGTCCCAGGTAGTCCATGAATCTTCGTTTGTTGGAGTTTGTGCAGTATACAGTACATGCACAGAGGGATCTTTTACATGGTAGACTTCATTTTTATGTTGTAATAAAATTTAGTTAATTCTAATAAATAATTTTAGAATATTAAAATTGGCTCACATGTATATATTTGTGAGCAAAAGTAAAAAGGTGAATTATTCAGTATCTGGAATTATTCACCCATGGAAAAACAACTCAAAGATCTGTAAATTTGTCACTGGAAAATCAGGCTGAATCTAATCTAGGAGTTTCCTTCCCCCGACTGACTTTCACAGTGTTGGGAGGTGCTGTGCAAGCTACTTTGGGAGAAAGGTCACCAGTAGTCCTACCCAGCTGTGGACCTCATGAGCTACAGCAGTGGTTTGACTGGTAAGCTATGCTCGCTAATGCAATCGTGGAATGGCTATGACAGAGGTAACCACTCTCCTTATTATTGGGTTGGAGGCCCACTCCAGAAAGGATACTTGCATCCAGTACTATAAACCTGGTCAGAGCCTGTGGCTGAGTAAACCACAGGTCTGAGGAGGGAATCTACGGTTATTTTGCTAAATGGATGTGATGGTGATGTCAAACTCCCTTCTAAATTCTTCTGTTTACACCAAGAGATCTGTGCTATTCCCAGCTTCCTCCAGAGAAACTGATTTGCTGTAGGTGGTAGTTAATACAGAGACTCATAATTGACCTAAACTCAGAAAATACATGGCTCTGGATTGCTTGAGCCCCATAGAGTCTTCTATATTACCCCTCTCCAAGGCTCAGAGAATACAGCAGAAGTTAGAGCAGAAGGATTGGAAGTGCCAGAGTCTAGGAATATGGCAAGCCAGTATCTTCTGCACCTGACAGGCCGTTGCACTCCACTGAAGCTAGGCATTTTGCAATAGATCTACACAAGACTGAAACATCCCTGTTTCAAAAGGAATAGGTGAAACACTTCATGAAGCTTTACCCTTCACTTACATTCTGTTACTGGGTGCTGGGCATAGGGAGCCATTTTTCTTCAGTCGTTCAGCCACTAATAAGTTACCCATGTTCCCATACGTAACTCCCTCCTCATGTAAGTGCTACAACTAAACTAAGTGGGCCAAAAAAGTAAATAAGTAAATGAATAAAGATACAAGATAGGAGGGTTTTGTTGGGAATAAGAAATGTTTTAGCAATGGGGATAAGGAAATGAAATCTCAACATACACATACCCACTTGTATATGTACATGTATATGAGTGTGTGTGTGTGAAACTGTCAATGATTTTTTTTCTTAGTATAAAATATAGTTTATTCAGGGCATGGAGAGGGGAGTTAAGAGGGTAATAGAGGCAGAGAAAAGGCAGAGAGAGAGAGAGAGAGAGAGAGAGAGAGAGAAGAGAAGTAGAGGCTGGCCATGAGCACATGGAGAGACAGAGTAGAAGGGAATGGGGAGAGAGGGGGAGCAAGAAGGTAAGAGAAAGAGCCAATGAATTTTTAAAAATTAAAATTTCTCTCCAAAAGAGAGCTTGAAAAAAGGCAAAATGTGACTATTTAAAGAAAACAATAAGCAAAAAATGATTTTTGCGCATTTGTGTTCATGGTACCAGAAAGAGTCATCTACTCAAAAACATGACATGCTCAGGGATGTAACATGGCTTACATATGTCTGTATGCATGCATATATATTTAATATATATATATACATATGTATATATATATATATCTTAAAAGTTTGTCTTGCAAAGTTCTTTCTGTTTATAGTATTTCTCTGCATACTAAGGTATGACTCCAGCACACTCAAAATCAGACAAAGAGCCCATTGTTAACATGTCCAAGACCAATTGCCTCACTTTCTGTTACTTGACACCTCAAAGCTACAAGTGATCTAAAGATGTCTTGGTTCTGAAACAAAGAAATAGAAAGAAACTGTTAGACGCTTGTCCTGAGACTGGTGGGTAGAAAGCAGCAGGTTAGTGCAGATGTTGATCTGTCTTGGGCCCATGGTTCCAACAGCTCTTTCTCCAATCCTAACCTAGATCCTGGGGGCAAAGAGAAAGTCACCTCATCATCCTGGAGCTGGAGACAAGGTTATCTTATCAGTCATTGTCACCTCATTATCCTCCACCTCTGAGACCAACCTTCGGATGAGATATCTTTGCTCTGTGTAAATGGCACTGTGGAAAATCATACTGACCTCAGAGCTGATTGGAATAAAATAAGGAGCAAGACAGAGGTACAGGAGAAATAGTTTAGAGGGATGGGAAACACCAATGTCTCTCTCCTCTAGTCACGGAGTGGTGGCCAGGTCCCCATCCTTTGAATCTAGGCTGATCTTATGCTTGATTTGGATCAACCACGTGGCAGATGGATCTAATTGGACCTTTGACCTCTCACTTGAATTCTGACTGTCCCAGAGAAACAGGACTCTAGAGAGTAGGGGCAGCACCAGGTGACCTCAGCCATCTCAGCCTTCTCCAATGATGCCATGGGCATTTGAATGAGGCTCTTTGCAACTTCCCGGAAGATGCCACATCCAGCTAAAAAAACTTCAATGCAAAAATCTAACCACTTTCAGAAACAGGAGACAAAGTGGTGGTAGCCAGAGGACTACTAATTTCTGGGATAGTTTTGACAAAACAGTTGGTAGCTGACAGGGATTCCTACTCCTGGTAACACAGCACAAAATCTCATTTCTTCCCAACTCCTTCGGTGAATCTGCTCTTATTACATTGTCTACTCGATACCTCCGAGAGTGTCTTCCAAACCTATTTCCAAGGCACCATCCCCCTTACTCCCTTTTAATGTTTCTTCTTTTATATTCCCAGTATTAGGTTCTTATCTCACGAGGGAGTAGACACGGCTTGTGGATTTGCTTTCCTTTTTATGGTGTAGTTTTCTTGGCTGGAGCCATTCACACTTCATGCTTCTTTGACCACCTATTTATAACTCTCCAAAATCTCTAATTCAGATCATTCCCAGTATGTCACTTACAATCTCATCTTTGACAATGTGCTGGGAAAATTAACTGTCTAAGGATTTCAAACTTGACATTAAATTGTCTTATCTTTTTCCTAGCAAATTGTGTTATTTCTGCATTTTTTTGAGTTATCTCTTTACTTTCCCCATAGCTCATTTATTCAAGGATGACCCTTCTATTAGCCATCCTTCATGGTTACTTTGCCCTATCTTTTTGTAATTCTCATAAATTTCATCCCCATACACTTCTCAAATCACAGGAAAATCACTTTCTTTTTTCTTAGTTCACTCAAATATTTCAATATTTATTTCCTGTATTAGTTTAATTTTCTGTTGCTGTGGTAAACACCATAAATAAAGGTAATTTGGAAACAAATGGGCTTAAGTCACATTAGAACTCACCAGTTACAATCTATAACTAAAGGAAGTCAGGGCGAGGACCAAAAAATAGGCCATCTGAAGAATACTGCTTATGGGCTTGCTCCTCATGGCTTACTTCTCTCTCTCTCTCTCTCTCTCTCTCTCTCTCTCTCTCACACACACACACACACACACACATACACACACACACACACATCTGTCTTTCATTTTTGTTTTTGTTTGTTTGTTTTGTTTAAATATTTTCCATTAATTTATTTACTCACTTTATATCCGTGTTTTAGCCTCCTCTTTCCTCCCAGTCTTCATCTCACAGGCCCCTCTCCCACCCTCCCTCCTCTTCACCTCTGAGAAGTGGGGAGGTCCCTCAATTCACTGCAGGACTAGGTACATCCCCCCCCCCCACTGAGGCCAGACAACACAGCCCAATTAGGGGAACAGGATCCACAGACAGGCAACATTCACATTAAGCTCCCACCTCTCACTCCAGTTATGGGGGAACCACCAACTGCACATCGGCTACATATGTGTGGGGTTGGGGGACTAGATCTAGCTCCTGTATGCTCTTTGGTTGATGGTCCATCAGGTTTCTTATATACAAACCAGGAACACCTTCCTAAGGTGGCTAAGCCCTACCAGATCAATCATCAATCAAGAATATGCCACACAGACAACCCCACAGAGCCACCTGACAGAGGCAATTCTTCAACTGAAATTTCCTCTTCCAAGGTGACTTTCATCTGTCTCAAGACGACAAAAATTACCCAGCACATTACCTGAATGTAAGAGTTGAACATGCTGAAGTCATTAGGTGTTTGTAAGTTTGGAGTATTACCATTTCCTCTACCATAATTTCTTTAGGTGTAAGTTTCTATCATGTGATATTTAATTGGGCTCCTTTTTATCAATCAGCCTGCACAGTATATTAAATTCAATCAATCAACTGCCTTCACTCTATCAGATGGCTGTGGCACTCAAGCTATTATGCCTAGAACCTTCAGGGGCTGGAGGAGCATAGGTCTCTGTGATCGCTGACCTGTCAGCCATTGTCTTCATGTGGAATGGCTTTGCTCATCTTTTATGTTATGAAGCAAACCTCCACAAAACCGTCCTCTATCTAGACAGATGGATGTTTTTCTCCTGTGTGCCCATCCTGAATACTTACTCCGGCTCTTCTCATCATTACTGGTACCATCACTGTCCTTGCATGCTTACACTTCAACTTTCAAGAGTTTGCAGCAAAACCCAACTCATAGTAGCTACTCAATATTTTGAATGTAGGAATAAATACATGAACAAAATGACTGTTAAGGGTCATGGATGACCAGAAATTGAAAACTGCCACCATTCTAGCCAGGGCACTTCACCATCCTGGAAAAACTGACTTTCACTGATGTCATCTAACAGGGTCCCTCTCATGGTGGTTAGGGAGATATCAGTGGAGAACAGTAGAGGGATCTGTCAGCGCTCTCCTTAGTTAAGGGTCAGCCGGCAAAGTTTCTGTAAGATCAAAAGTACTTCAAAGGTTGTCTCTTTCAGAGTCACTGGCAAGATATTTCATTACAAATGCTCTAGAAATTTTAGCACAACAGGAGAAATCAGCATTTGCAAAATCCCTACAAACCTTAGTGATCTGAGTATTGTAGAGCAAGGAGCCTTATGCTTCTGCTTAGCATTTCCTCAACATATTCAATTCTTATATTAACTAGTAATATCGCCACTATTTCTGTAAAAACAAGGAGAACCAAAGAAAGAACAAATACAGAATATTTGTGAGCTTTTAAACATTTGATGTGAAAATCATGCAAATAAAGAAATAAGTTTTCAATGGTCGTAGTAGCATATGCCTCTAATCTCAACACTCAGGAGGTGAAGGCAGGCAGATCTCTTGAGTTGGAGCCCAGCCTGGTTTGCAAAGTGAGTTTCAGGACAGCCATGTCTATATCGATAAACCCTATCTAGAAGCCCCTCCCCCCAAAAGAAAATAGTTCTCTACATTTTCTTCTCTCAGTAAACCGTGAGACTTATCCTTGAGCTTGTCCTATATATACTATCAATCTCATTGCACCCCTCATAGAGGTTGTCGGTGGCAAAACACAAAAGCCAGTGAGGCTGCTAACAGAGGTCTAAAACAAGCCAGCCTCAAATCCTTACAGCTTCAGAGTATTCAAACACTTTTTTTCTTTTTTTTTCTTCGAGACAGGGTTTCTCTGTGTAGCCCTGGCTATCCTGGAACTCACTCTGTAGTCCAGGCTGGTCTCGAACTCAGAAATCTGCCTGCCTCTACCTCCCAAGTGCTGGGATTAAAGGCGTACACCACCACTGCTCACTGCCTGGCTCAAACACATTCTTGAAGCGGTGAATTAGTTAATCCACGTTGGCTCCCGGTGGGTATCTTGCGGGCTGCATCCACCCCAAAGCTCTGGATTTATGAATGAAAGACACATACATGCCAGCTAATTTTGATATGCCTTGACTAGTTCAATGGGTGGGCACTTCTAAACCTCCATGTTACTAGCACGCATTACCCTGGGGTATTCCTGGCTTAACACCTTCTCAATCTATATTTTATCTTTGCTACCCTGTTATCTTCTGGGAAGCACCCCCTTCCCCACCCCCAACAATAGAGCCCTTGGAGGATTTCTCTCTTGCAGCTCTTTGTCTCAGAGTCACAGTGATTCTCTTGTTCCTCTTCCTTGGTCCCTTGCCCTTGCAATCTAAAAGTCCTGCCTCTGTCTCCCTGTCCAGCTATTGGCTGTACAGCAATTCTTTGTAACCAATCAAAGCCACCTGGGGGCAGGGACCCTTAGCATCTGGCAGTGCAGCTTTTGGGAGCCGAATTAAGATAAAGCATTAGAACTAATCCCCAACATATTCTGCTAAATATGACATAGGCTGTTAAAGGATAATAGTGGCCAACAAGGCCCTGCAAGCCTATAATGTCCCCTATAAGTAGGTCAAATATACCTCCATAAAGATTAAGGCAGAGATTGGCATCTACCAACAATGAAAGCATATAATCATAATCAACCAGCTTAGCAGGATCATTTTTCTTTCTGTGGAGTGGATTGCTGAGTGAAGAGCTCAGCAGTAAAATGCATATATTCATTCAGCACCTTCTCTGGTCGGTGGTGATTATTTCTTACTTTGTAACAGCAGTGAATTCAATGACTTCTGGCCGATGAAGAAAATAAACCCAGGTTCACTATTGTATATTATATCTTATACTTTAGAGACCTGTTAGTATGGTTATTCATATTTGTAGGTAACTCCAGAGATTCATTGAGGTCGGAATGATAGATCCAAATAGCATCCACAATCCTAAGGTCAATATTTTAAATCATGTAACATTAAAGACTTGTTTCATGATTTGACCATCAACTTGTACATGTTCATATTAATAAAGTCAGTTGCAAGTCAGCAATATAAGCTTTGGATTTGCGGGCTATCTTAGCATGCACTGAAATATTGCATGTCGGTGTTCATATGTGCAGACACAGACAATGAATGGCTGAAAACCGTGTAGTTCCTCACTTTCATTCATTTTTTTTTTTTTTATGGTATGATATTGTCTTGTTCATTCATTAGATACTGACCTCAGATCAGGAATTAATATTCCTGAATAAATAGAATCCTTCTACAGAGTGAATCTATGTTTTAGTTGGAAAAGACAGAACATGCACACATATGTCAATATATAAATAGCTATGACTGTTTTACACTCTGGGAAATGACAGTGCTTACGATGCTTAAAGAGTAGTTATGAGGATTGCTGACGATCAAATGACTTTGGGCTGCCATTTTCTTCCTTCGTCGCAGCTGGACGGACAAACCTTGAGCTTTCTGGAAAAGGAAAGTCTTTTGCTATTAGGCACTGACACCGCCAGCGACATGGTAAAACTGGAGGACTTGAACATGTGCTAACTTTGCCGACAACCTTGCTACTGTCAGCAACTCTTGGTTAATGCAAACAGTATTATTTATGAGTTTACTTCCTGTAAAGGAGCAAAGTTTTGGCAAAGTTAGAGCAGCTGCATGATTTGAACTGCTGGAAATGACAAAATTTTGTTTTTATTTTTATTTTCCAAAGGCTATCCCAAAGTCATGAGCTTTGTGATGCAGGAGATGAATTTGTCAATTTCAAAAGTTTTCTTTAAGTTATCATTTTTTAAAAAAATATTTATCTTACTTTATGTGTGTGTGTGAATCTGTGCATTCAAGTGTATATATGTACACATGTGGCTGCAAGTACCTGCAGAGGTGACAGAAAGATGGCTTTATATAAAGATCTAACTGTCTCCCAACTTTCCCAATACATCTGACTGGACTATCATTATTTTCCTTTGGCATTTCCTTTTATTTCTTACTTTTTCACATCCTGTTTTTGTTTTTTGTTTTTGTTTGTTTTTGGTCTCCTGAGTCCACAATTAAAGTGTACATAATTTAGTGACTATATTTTTGGGGTTTTTTTTGTTTGTTTGTTTTTATTTTTTTTTACTTTTATTTTTTTGTTGTTGTTGTTTTTTGTTTTTTTTCGAGACAGGGTTTCTCTGTGCAGCACTGACTGTTCTGGAACTCACTCTGTAGACCAGGCTGGCCTCGAATTCAGAAATCCACCTGCCTCTGCCTCCTAAGTGCTGGGATTAAAGGTGTGTGCCACCACCACCCAGCTAGTGACTATATTTTTGAATAAGTCAACTTTACCTGGAAATTTTAAACATGAGACAAACAAAACCAACAGAAACTACTTCATTCAACTATGGAATTGATGTGTGTATGTGTCTGTGTGTATGTGTGTGTGTGAGTGTATGTATATGTATGTATGCATATTTGTGTGTGCATTTCTCTCTCTCTCTCTCTCTCTCTCTCTCTCTCTCTCTCTCTCTCTGTATGCGTGTGCATTGCATTTTTCACTCATAGTGTATCTGGGAAATGTACCATCACAACTGAACAATCCAACTTTTAAATATCAACTCCCTTAGAAATTACTGTACAGCTCGGACTTGGTGCTGCAGAGATGGCTGAGTGGTTAAATAGTATTTGCTACTTGTTCAAAGAACCCAGGTACATACCCAGCACCCAGGACATATGGCTCGTAGCTATTTGTAACTCCAGCTACAAGGGTCCTGACATTTTCTTCTGGGTGAGATCATTAGATATTTAACTTTTGTTGTTGTTCCTGATTTATTTCACATACTATGATGTTTACTCATGTAGCAAATGGCAGAATCTTCCTCTTCAAGACAGAATAGCCTTAAGTATTTACCTGGACACATAGCCTTAATCCACCTATTTGAGCATCTATCATGAATATATCTTAATTGTTGTGATACACAACTTATAACACTGAGGTTTGATAGCTATTAATCATACTGGTTTCATTACTTCTGATATACAATGAAGTAGGATTGCTGGATCCATTTGGAATTCTGTTTTCAGTATCTTAAGGAACAGCCAAACTGTCTTCTATGTGCTATAAGGTTTATATTCTCATTCGCACTGCACACACATTATCTGTTTTCCACCCCTTGGCTGGAACTGTATCTTGTTTGTTTGGGGGTTATTTTTATTGTTGCAGCCGTTGTTTGTTATTATTGTTGTTGTTGTTGTTGTTGTGGCGGTGGTGGTGTAATTGCCACGGGAGTCAGTCCTACTATGTAAGTCCTGCTGGTCTGTTACATGTATCCTAGGATGACCTTGAACTCCTGACAATTCTTCTGCTTCAGTCTCCAGACTTGAGTGTTGCAAGTACAGAAATGTACCAGTAGGTTCAATTTATTTTGTCTTTTGTTAATAGCCATTATACCAAGTGCTGAGGTGATCTCTTGTCAGGATGCATGTTCCTGGTTAGTAGAGATGAACATTTGTCTTACCCACAGACCATGTGTCTGCCTTCCCTTGAAACCTATTTTCTGAATTATTTGTTCTCTTTTAATTGGGTTGCTTGCTCTTTTACTAGGAAGTTGAGTTCTTTGTGCATTTTGGATATTAACTTCTTCAATCTACATGGAATAAATTGCTTTTTTTCTATTGATCTCACTCACACCAGGAATTAAAAAAAGGTCAAGTAGCAGAAACAGAATGGTAGTCACCAAATCTATGTGAGAGGGAAGTGGGCCATGTTAACCAAATGACACCATCCCTCATTTCAATAAAGGGGAGGTTCTCCAGTGGCACCCTGCACAATAAGATAGCTGAAAACACTACACATATGCTTCAAAATTGCTAAAAGACCATTTGACTTTAATTGCTTTCATGACAAAAGGATGTATATGAGCGGCTGAGGCTTTGATAATTAGTTTGATTTCATCTTCCATAGTACAAAATCTACAAGACTCATTTGGTAACCCATAAATACACAGAATAATTTGTTAATTAAACATAAACTTATAATTAAAACTAGAACTTAAATACTTGAGAATTGGTGTTTTCATGGCTTCATGTAGATATCATGGCTACCAACCTCTGCTTCCAATGCTACCCTGGCCCTGGGGCCCTGTATCCTGTTCTTGCATTCTGGGAGTGCAGGTTCCGAGTCATAATGTTTTTCTGTTAGGACACAGTGGCCATGTGATATTGGGACATATGCCACCTACAGGGTCCAGGTATTGGATATCTGTTGATCATGTTAAGCCCCAGATAAAAGAATGATATTGTGGTCCTGGGAGGATGTAAGCACTCCTTTCCCAACTGCTGGACCCAGCAGTCCTGGGTAGTACAAAGAGTTGACAAATTAGATGCCTCGTGTGGTGTAAGACCTTGCCAGATCTTGCTCTTGAGTACCAAGCTAAAGACTAGAACATTTCATGGGACTAAGTCTTCAAACAGAAAGTGATGGTTTTGTAATCTTTCCAGACTCAGACGCATGGTTTAGGATGGAGTTAGCATAATTCCTTGCAAGTTCTCTACAATTAAGAAAATAATTTGTTAAAAATATGCTTCCTCATTCTTTGGTGCCATATGCATGGCGTAGAAGCACTGTGCTCTTTAAAAGGAGGGAACAGCAACAGATCAATGAATGGCCTTGCCATTTTGTTAACCAGTGTACAAGCAGCAGTGAGAGTAGTTGCAATCACAGGAGAACATCTGTGTGCTTGGGCTTGACTTTTATTTTTTATTTTTATTTTTTAAAAGAATGTTACAGTCACAAATGCAATGCAGTTTAACAGTGTCCCGAAGGAAAAAAAGAATTGGTGTTGTGTTTTGTGTTATTCTGCGAAAAGAGGCTTTGAGAAAGCAGAATGATGACAAACAATGAGCAGAATGGATCCACATGCACATAGCTGCGCAGAAACCTAGGGAACTAAATATAATGCTTTCATAACAATGAACTTTCAAACAAAAATGTAGAACTTTAATTAACTGCTTTTTGTTCTGTTTTGTTTGAGAGAAGGTTTCATTATGTAGCTCTTGCTAGCTAGAACTCAGTATGTAGACCAGGCAGACACCTAAGCCATGAAAACCAGGCCTGCCTCTACCTCTCCAATGCTAGTCCTAAAGGTATGCTCCACCACACCCAGAGTATATGAAACTTTTAAAAGAAAAATTGCTTACCAATATTAACTGAAAATTAGAAATCCTAAATATATGTATACAAACAATTACTGAAATTATTTAAGATCTGTTCCAAATAATCCCCTTAGCAATCTAACCAAACTTAA
>NW_022196895.1:54641297-54651778 GCF_008632895.1 Mastomys coucha
AAAAAAAAAAAAAAAAAAAAAAAACTTCTTTCAGAACCACACTGGATATGGCAAGCATGATCATGACCTCCAAGCCACAGAAGGCCACAAGGTCACAGGGAAATCGGCTGTTCAACTCCAAAACAGATGAAGAAAGGGAGTTGGGAAATATGCTAACAAAGGGAGATTAGCATCTCTAACATCATGCCTATGTCTGTCTAGATTGAAATTCCAATGGCACAGACCCACCAAGAAGTGATAATCAGTAAGAAAACACAAATAACTTACCAAACTTTGTTTTGTGAAAGTGTGACCTTCTCATTAGAAATGTGTGTTAAGAATAAGGGGATTGAAAAAACAAGTGATTCATCTTAAGTTTAGAATGAATGGCCAGAGTAATTTTGGGAGTAGTTTGACAGGCCTAATACCAAAGTAAGATTATTTTTGGCTTGGTTTGGTTTTTTTTTTGAGACAGGGTTTCTTTGCATAGCCTTGGCTGTCTTAAAACTAGTTCTGTAGATCATGTTGGCTTCGGACTCAGAGATGTAACTGCCTGACTGATTCCCTGGTGCTGGGATTAAAGGTGTGTGCCATCTCTCAGCGGGCAGCAGAAAGTGAACTGGCTTGGTTTCTAGAGACCTCAAAGCCCACCCCTTAGTAGTTCTTTTCAGTTGTCCAAAGCTGTTCATGTCCTTGGTATAATATTGGTAGTGGAAACCAGATACTTATTAAACACCCAAACTGGTACTTTGGTTTGGAGTCCCAATTCTCTAGAAATATAAGAGGAAAAAAAAAAAAAACCCTGTTCTATAAATAGACGACCATATCTTGAGTAGTCTATGAAAGTAGCACAAAAGAGATTAAGACTTGTGGAAAAACCATGAAAATACATGGTATCAGCACCATTCGCAAATTCATTATTGGCTCTCCACTGTAGACAAAGGCCAGCTTGAAGTGTATTTTAGTAGTTTGAGTCACTGATAGCACTGGAAACCACACCATGAAACAAAGGCCAGTTAGTGAAGCATAACTCTAAGAGCCAGGGGGTAGAGTAATGATCAACAAGGTAGAAGTGGTATCCAACGGGATCCAGTGCAGAGTTACAGAGATAGATAATGGGACACAGATTCCCTGCTGCAAAACAGACAAATGGGCAATAAAGGGGATGTGGGTATATCAAAAGGAACCAGAGATGGAAAACTTAGAGCAGTTTCAATATGATTCACAATTTCTCCTTTAGTTTCCAGACACGATCTAGTTGGCACATTCCATTGTCATTAAGAGGCGATTTAGTCTCCAGGAGAGAGAATCATGTTTAGACTACAATAACTATTTGCAGTAATGAATCCTCAGCCCTTTCTCAAGGGAACTGCTCTCTATTTACTCATACAGTTGTGGGGCGGGGGGAGCGGGGAGACTGAGGGGATACTCAAATATTTGGCAACTATTGTAGTCAGAATCTGAGTTGACACTGATAACGTCAAGTAGATTTACGACAATGTGGCCTCCTTATTTGAAAGGTAGCATAGCGCCCAGGAAAAAGAGTAGCTCGGTGTGAATTACCAGTAGGCTCACCAAATGCAAAGATATCTGGTGACTATTTCTGTGATCCCCGATGCATAATTGTTATTAGCGTGCTTGACAGCTTATACAATGCCCAAACAGATCTTTGTGCAAGCAAGAGACATTGTAGAGAATACAAATGGGAGGATCGCAATATATCAGCACCCCATAGTGTAAAGAAAATATCATATATTTTTGGTTTGTGCATAAATTAGTTTTGCCCTTAAGAAACTACAAGCTACAAATAGAACGATCGATCACCATCACATCTCCATTTAATATTCGAGTCTGGTTCCTGAAAATGGAAACTAGACCATGGAATGGGAATTCAGGAATTCTTAGGAAATAGCCAGTCATTGTCATAGCAGATGAAGTGTTTCTATTAAACCAGATTAACATTGTTAGACACACAGATTATGACTATTGATTTATACTTATTGTCTTAGTCAGGGTTTCTATTTCTGGACAAACATCATGACCAAGAAGCAAGTTGGGGAGGAAAGGGTTTACTCAGCTTACTTCCACATTGCTGTTGATCACCTGAGGAAGTCAGGACTGGAACTCAAGCAGGTCAGGAAGCAGGAGCTGATGCAGAGGCCATGGAGGGATGTTCCTTACTGGCTTGCTTCCCCTGGCTTGCTCAGCCTGCTCTCTTATAAAACTCAAGACTTCAAGCCCAGGGATGGCACCACCCACAAGGGGCCCTACCCTCTTGATCACTAATTGAGAAAATGCCCCACAGCTGGATCTCATGGAGGCACTTCCCCAACTGAAGCTCTTTTCTCTGTGATTAACTACAGCCTATGTCAAGTTGGCACACAAAACCAGCCAGTACAATTGACCCCTTGTCAACTTGACACACAAACACATCACCATTAAGTCTCAACCCTTACTTTCTTATTCATCCCCAAGATCTAAAGTCCCTCCGTTTTTACATATTAAAAGTTCAATCAATTTAAAATGTCCAATATTTTAAAATTCAAGGTCTCTTAACTGTGGGCTCCACTGAAATACTTACTTCCTTCAAGAGGGAACAATATCAGGGCACAGTCAACAATCAAAAGCAAAACCAATGTCTGGGATCCAATTCACGATCTTCTGGGCTACTCTAAGGGCTTTGGACACTTCTCTAGCTCTGTCCTTTGTAGCACACATCTTGTCTTCTAGACTTCAGATGCCTGTACTCCACTGCTGTTCTTGGTGGTAATTGCATGATACTGGCATTCCCAAAACACTGCTGTCTTTCGCTGTAACTAGGCTTCACCAATAGCCTCTCATAGACTGTCTTCATGCTGTCAAACCTCAGTTTCTTTGCATGACCCCTTCAGTCCTGGGTGATCAATTGCAAAATGAGGCTGCCCCTTCACCAATGGCCTTCTATGGCCTCTCACTGTGCCAAACCTCAGCTCCTCTTCATGACTCCTTCATGCCTTCAAAACCAGTACCACCTGGGTGGCTCTTACACATTACCAAGTACTGCTGCAGCACAAAGTACAACCTTGGCTATCTCTGGAACACAGCCTGTTTGTGCTCTCAGAAAACACTTCCCAGAAGATGTCACCTCAGTGATGCTGGTCTCTTCTTAATCACCGCTAATTTCTTAGCTCCAGCTAACCAGCATCAATAGTCCCAGTAATGCAAAGTTTTCACTTTAGTAGTTCTGGTATCTTGTTAATCACAGCTGATTCTTCAGCCCCAGCTAATCAAAACCATAGAATCTTCACAATCAAAACAATGTGGCCCTGATAAGAGTCTTTAATCTTCCCTCTGAAATTTCACAAGCCAGGCCTCCATCTTTGCACTGTTCTCAACATGATCTTCCAAGCTCCTACAGAACATCCCACATAGTTCTTAACAACCAGTGGCTCATCTAGCTCAGAGTTTCAAAGTCCTTCCACAGTCCTCCACAAAACATGGTCAGGTTGTCACAGCAATACCCCACTATGCTGGTACCAATTTTGTCTTAGTCAGGGTTTCTATTCCTGCACAAACATCATGACCAAGAAGCAAGTTGGGGAGGAAAGGGTTTATTCAGCTTACTTCCACATTACTGTTGAATTACCTGAAGAAGTCAGGACTGGAACTCAAGCAGGTCAGGAAGCAGGAGCTGATACAGAGGCCATGGAGGGATGTTCCTTACTGGCTTGCTCAGCCTGCTCTCTTATAGAACCCAAGACTTCCAGCCCAGGGATGGCACCACCCACAAGGGGCCCTATCCCCGTGATCACTAATTGAGAAAATGCCCCACAGCTGGATCTCATGGAAGCACTTCCCCAACTCAAGCTCCCTTCTCTGTGATACTTATTTAAATTAAAAAAAGATGGAAATACCTCATATTTACACAAAATAATATATGTTTAGAATAATGCTATAACTGCATTGACTCTTACCTCTCTCTGGCACAATGTCAGGAGCCATCTAGGAAGTCCTAAGGCTATCAAGTGGAATTCCTGGAGATGGCCCACCTTTTTGCATGGACTAAGATGGGTGAGCTCTGAGAGGCAAGGTTCTAAGACACTTCACCTCAAGATTGCTTCTTGCAGCTGGTAAGCCTTTGCTGTCACTATGACAGAGCCTAAAGATTTCTAGGCATCAGCCCACCCTTTTGGGCAGATTTCCTGCCAATCAACATAAAGATGAACTTTCATGAATTAATGCTGATTAGATGAATTAATGATTTTATAGAGTTCTTGAATTGATTCAAATAATGTTAGGAAGAAAATTTTAAGAGATATAATAAAAGTTAAAGTCATAAATAGAATGTGCCCACTCCTCATAATAGTAAGTAAAGGCTGCAAAATAAGAAATACAATGAGCTTTCATATTGCACTAAAAGGAGATGCAGGCTTGGGACAAATTTGTGTTCAAGGAAAAACATTCAGGTCCAAGGATGAAGCCACAGGTGTGCACTATGATAAGACAAGACAATATGAAAACTGTTGCCTTGAACTTATAATGAGCATATAGAATGAAACACTAGTTTGAACTTAATGTCAGCATCTTTCTGTAACTCCCATTTTGTGTAACATTTTATGTATGAGGTAATTTTCTAAGAACTTTTGTCTATAAGAAGACTAGAGCAAAGAAATTACAATGATGGTTTGGCTTATGGAGCTCTGCTCAGCCCATCCATCCATCCATCCATCCATCCATCCATCCAAATACATATATCTATTCTTTTATATGTACATATGTAGGTATATGTATGTAAGCATGCATAAACTCTTTTGAAGTTGATTGAGACAGATGGTTGGGCTGAGCCAAAATGTGGGTATGAATGTGTAAGTGTCTTAGTTAGGGTTTTACTGCTGTGAACAGACACCATGGCCAAGGCAACTCTTTTAAAGGACAACATTTAATTGGGGCTGGCTTACAGGTTCAGAGGGAGGTTCAGTCCGTTATCATCAAGGTGGGAGCATGGCAGTGTCCAGGCAGGTATGGTTACAGGCAGAGCTGAGAGTTCTACATCTGTATCTGAAGGCTGCTAGTGGAAGACTGGCTTCCAGACAGCTAGGATGAAGGTCTTAAAGCCCACATCCACAGTGATACATATGGTCCAACAAGGCCACACCTTCTAATAGTGCCACTCCCTGGGCCAAGTATACACAAACCACAATATTTTATGTGCATATTTGTCTGTGTGAAGGATTTTTAATTCTTTTCCTTTGTCTTCTCTGGCTCACAAGGAGTTAACTAGTGTAGCCAGCTAGAGGCTTCTGGCTGCCTTGCCAGAGAAGGGAGGGCTAGCAATAAATCCTTTACCTAATTCAGGTCCCCAGCCCCCTGCTGCTAAGCAACAGGTGATAACTCCTCTGAAGCCATAGGCTTCTTGCCCAGGAATCAGGGAGACTCAAGGAAAGTCAATAGTATTAATACTAAATAACCTTTACATTCACAAAACCAAGTCTTGCCCCCCACTGAAGCTCCATCTCACCTGGCTGCCTTCCAAAGAGGACCCAGCCCAGGTCAGGCACAATAGAGCACAAGGAGATTTTGATTGTCAGTATCCTGCTGAACGGCAATCTGAGGTATCACAACTATGATTTCATAATGAAGAGAGCAGAAGAAAAAAATCTGTGATCACCATTCGTATGTCTCATAAGGTGTGGGTGGAGGATGGAAAGAGAAGGAGATGGGCAGAGGATGAGGGGAGACAGACAGGGGAGGTTTAAGAATATAATAACTTTTAATAATGATTTTTAATAGGCATATGCTAGAACATTCTTTCAATAAAGTGAAAGATAAATGGAATCTTGCAGCATCTACCACAGAGAAGGAAGTGTATCACTCTACAGGGAAATCTCTCTCACCTGTATGTTCCATCTAATAAGACTAGCAGGGAAAACATTGACCAGGAATGGGCTCAAAGAGTGAAAGGGACTCTCTAGCAAGTCCAAACTCACATCATATATTCTGTCAACCCCAGTGGGTCACAGAAATTTGTGACAGGAAAAATCCATGTAGAGTTTGTGCCATGCTTTCCTGTGAGAACTCCAAAAAAGTCTCAGGAGGTTTTGCAGAAAAGCCATACCCTCTGCAATGAGATTTTAACCTCCTTTGAGAAGCAACCATGGATATGTTAGTTGGCCTTGGTAGAAATGGAGCACCTGATTATGGAAGATTAAGTTTGTAGCCAATATTCCTTATTAAGAGCTGAACCTTGTCTGATATGTCAATGTATATGTTGAGGAGACTCAGCAAAATGCATCGTAACTTGAAAATGATATATCTGGGATCACCCTCAAGCAATAGCAAGGAGTACTATTTTTTTGAAGCCTGCACTTTCTAGGGAGACAGAACTGAGAGGAGTCATAGGGTGGTAGTTGTTATGGGAATTAGCTCACATCTTTATAGAGAAGTGCCATGATAAGCTGGTTATCTGAGAGCTGGAGAACCTGCAATCCCAGTAACCTGGGTCAGCCCAGGCTTGAAGGAAGTTGTTGATAGAATTCTTAGTTCTGAGCTGACAACTCTAGAAGGAGGTACTCATGCATTGGGATGAGTTATGGAGTATAAAGGTGAAGAAATGAGTTATTTTGAGTCAGAGGATTGGAATAAAGCAGCCAGGCTTCAGGAGAGACCGGATTAGACTTCTCTTCCTCTTCTTGTTTGTTCTACCTGGTCTCCCATTTGACTGGATAGGGCTGCTTTACTCTGATGGGTGAATCTTTCAAAGTGAGTTCACCAACTTGCCAGCCAGTCATTTCTGCAGACACTTAATGAGCACTCCAGAGGCAGCCGAGTTATTCTAACCTGAAGCAAAATCACACAGCTTACAGCAGAAGAAAGGAGCATCAATGCCTTCTGAGGTACAGAGAGTAGATAACGCCTTCCTGAGTATCTCCTAATTCAATCACAAAAAAAAAAAAAAAAAAAAAAAAAAAAAAAAAGACATTCAAACCAATGGTATTTACAATGTAGTACAGTTGGATTTCCTAGCACCTTGCTCCTCACACAAACATTCAGGCTGGGCAACTCTACCAAATCTTATAAATTTTCTTCTTCCCATCATGCAAATAGCAAAATGAATAAAAGAACTAGACCTAATGAGAATTTATTTTGCAGACTTACTTGTGTGCATGAATGCTCCTAACTAGGAGAGGTTTTAATAAAACCATCTCCTTCTATCAAAATAGCTGAATGTCTGCAATCTTCAGGAGTTGAGTTGGGTTGCAAAAAAAAAAAAAAAAAAAAAAAAGAAACAACAATAAAAACTAGACAAATAAACAAAACCGAAACAAACTGAGAAAAGGAAGCCTGCTTGAAACTGACAATGCCACTCTGGAAATCTCTACCTAACAGGCAAGCACTCAACCTTTCAAGCTACAGAGATTTTCTATTTCCGTTGAAGCTGACTTCCCAAGCAGGGCTATTAACTCCGCAATTCAGTGACAACACGGTGAGTTATGTGGCCTAAAACAGCTCCCAGCGACTCACCAAATTGTTTTGCTCTTTAGGTTGCTTTTTTCGAAAGTGAAAATGATCAGTTTAAGTGTTTCCCCCTCATCACAACACACACAAGAAGAGGTCCAGAAAAACACACACAAGAAGAGGTCCAGAAAAACAAACAACAAAAAAAAAACTGAAATGACATTCCAGTTAGTATTCTGTTTCATAGTTTCATAGCGCTATTAAAAAGCCAGGTAAGGGCTGGGGAGATGGCTCAGCGGGTAAGAGCACTGACTGCTCTTCCATAGGTCCTGAGTTCAGATCCCAGCAAGCACATGGTGGCTCAGGCTGGAGCGAGCCATGTGGCTCATGGCCATCTGTACAGCTACAGTGTACTCATACACATAAAATAAATAAATAAATCTTAAAAAAGTCCTCCCCCTCCCAAGAAAAGCCGGGCGGTGGTGGCGCACGCTTTTAATCCCAGCACTTGGGAGGCAGAAGCAGGCAAATTTCTGAGTTCGAGGCCAGCCTGGTCTACAGAATGAGTTCCAGGACAGCCAGAGCTATACAGAGAAACCTTGTCTTGAAAAACCAAAATAAATAAATAAATAAATAAATAAATAAATAAATAAATAGGCCAGGCAAATTCTACACATTGTTTTTTTGCATAACTGTTGTTAATAGTGTTACTGGTTGTTTGTGGAGTGCTGAACGTGAGGAGGAACAGGCCCTGTGCTCGAGGCTTATATAGAACACAGACAATCAAGGCAAGCTGAGCTAACCATGCCCGTTAGTGTGAGGCTTTGGGGCTTACGTCCAGCTATACATTTTTCCTCTTTTTCTTCTAATTTCCTCCCCTTTTATTCTTGCAGGATGCCCAGTACAATGGAAGAATATCACTGGTTTTTTTTTTTTTTCAGAGTTATCACAGCAAGTATACATTTAAAAATTCTGCTGCAAATTTAGAACTTAGAAAGGCTTTTTAATATAGCTCATGGGTCTCACCCAAAGTCTACAACGGGATTTCACAGATAGAACTTGAAAATTGATAAATATTTGTACTATACGAAAGTATTTGGTTGTTAATTTACTGTGTTTCATTTTCCACGAGGGGGCCTATTTTAGCTGTATAACAGAAAGGAGTGAAGAAAGAAAGTGTGCCTGTTAATTATACACCATTTATTTGTAATAATTTGATATCTTTGGTTTACCTAAGTCACTACACTGCATTTAAGAATTTATAAATAGATGTTATGAAGCAAATTTACTGGTGAGTGTCTTAAAGTTATTTTTTAAAGTAACCCCAAGTACACTGACACTTATGTTTCTATTTTAAATGAATCTTGTATTTAAGCATATAGCATAGACTTACACATTGAACATTTGGAAATCATGAGTTTAATGGGATATAAATGACTCTTTATGTCAACAGAAATGCATTATTGTCTCCATAGAAGGGAAAATCATCTCAAAAGTATTCTAAACAAAATCAAGGGTTTGCACATCTTAACATGCTTCTTAGACAACAACAACAAAAACTGGTTTATCATTTAGCTTCAAGTTTTTGAGTCTTATATATCCCATGATAATGTTTACAAGGCTTTTCAGAAACAAGAAAGTAGATGTTTCTGTTTCTAATTTAAATAGTCACATGACATGTGACCTTAGTGTAGTAAGAGGTGTTCCGACCAGGGCAGTCTCTTCTATGGATTAAGAGTATTTTTGTTAAATTGTAAAAATTTAAAACAAATGTCTCCCCAAGCTTAAAAAAAAAAGAAAGAAAAGAAAAGAAAAAAGAAAAAAAGAAAAGTAACAATAAAGAAATCCTCAAGGACATTATCAGTCATGACTTTAAAACGCACGCCCAGGCAATTAACAGCGAAATCCCAGTAGGAAAGCAAAGGTTTCCTGAACAATTTGTGGTATTATTTCAAGTGTCCTCTTCGAAGGCAATTGTTCTAGAAATGACTGATTTTCTTTCTGTACTTTCACTCAATAAACATGAAAGAATCAATTACGTAAAAGTAAAAATAAGCCAGAAGGAGCAGCATTGAGCTAGCTATTTGAATAGATTAAATGACAGAAGAGAAAAAAACCTTCCGAAGTCTCTTTTCTGAAGTCTTCCTAGTCTATCTGTTAAACAGTGACATTCCTTTGATGTAGACCAAGACTTGGCCGATTATTATATCATTCCTTTCTGCACACTCATAAAAACACAGATGCATGGGGGAGATGGTAGGAAGTCTGTATTAGGACTTCTTTCAATATTTATAGCACAGGAGATACCTCTCTGCACAAACTACCTCTCTGCAGGAAAATATCCCTGTAATTTAAAAGTCACAGAGAATGTGGAGTAAGAGGGGTCAGGCGAGCTGCGCTGAGCCTTCTCAGCCCCCTAGGTTTTCCATTTCTTTGTTGCTACCTGAACAACGGAGCAATAATCACCTTGTAAAACATCTCCACCAGCTGGCTCCTCTAGCCCCAAGATGGCTTCATTAGATGTAATTGCAGAGTCAGCAATGGGGGTCATTTTGAATGGTGTTAAAAATAAAAATACCCAGCGTTCTTTGCAAAGAGGATTTAGCAACAGTTTCAAAAGCAATATGTGGCTGTTCCATCCTTTAAGCTACTGATCTCACTGACTTCTATCTCTTGTAACTGTGCTGGGCTGAGAAAACAGAGAGCAGGGTCTGTTTGCAATAATGCATATTATACTCCCAGTGGTGAGGCTGGGTGACTTTTCATACTCACGTATGGTTATTTTCCATTTATACTTCCTGCCCCCTAGATTACTTTAACATCCTTATGAGTTTTCTTTTAGACATCAGTTCACTTAATACAAAGATCATTTTGAATTAGCAACACTGACATTTTGTTTTTCCTGAAAATTTTTTCCTTACTTTCAAAATATTTCTTATACTAGGTACAATTTTTTTCTTTTTCTTCTTTTTTTTATATAATTAAAAAAAAAAACCCTTTTGTTAATACGATATATTTTGGTCATGCTTACTCCTCCCGCAAGCCCCTTCCAACCTCCCTACCCACCT
>NW_022196895.1:54651788-54669399 GCF_008632895.1 Mastomys coucha
ACAAAAGAAAAATCAAAGCAAACAGGCAAAAGTCCATTAAGACAAAAACTACAAGAACAAAGCAAAATGGAAATTTAAAAAGTCCACAAAACACAAAATAGTATTAGGTCTTTTCTGTGTTGGTCATTCATTCCTGGACATGGAGTCTGTCCTTTGGAGCAGGGTTGATCTAGTCATCTGGCTTACACTGGACAAGTTTCATGTGTGCTGCCACAGTCTTTGTGAGTTCCTGAGCACATCAGTTTTGTTGTGTCTGGAAGACTGATTCTCCATATGTCTTTTTAAGATTGTACAGCTCTACTACCATGTAAGGTGTTTTTGTTGTTTTGTTTTTATTTTTTTATTTTTTTAAAATTTTATTATTATTATTATTATTATTGTTATTTTTTAGTATACGAGTATTCTAGTCGACTTTCTCTTGGTGTGATAAAATTTTCTGACCAAAAGCAGCTTGGGAAGGAGAAGGTTTATTTTTCTTTGCAGGAAGTAAATCATCATTGAGGTCTGTCACCGAGGGAAGTCAGGATGGGAACTCAAGGTAGGAACTTGGAGGACTGAAGTGCAGGCCATAGAGGAATGCTGGTTACTGGCTTACTCTCTTTGACTTGCTCAGTTATTTTTCTCAAATACCTACTCACTAGGTTTAGTAGTATCCACAGTGGGCTAAGCCTTCCTAAGTCAATTAGCGATTAAGAAAATGCCCACTGACATGCCCACAGGCCAATCTCAAAAGTCAGGCTGATGGAAACCAACCACATACAGAGTCTCACTATGTAGATCAGGTGAGCCTCAAACTCCATCTCCTCTGATTGTCTTTGCAAATATTGAAGGTGTCTGTTAGCAAACACAGCTACAAGATACACATTTTTTTTTATTGACTACTGTCTTTTCTATATTGTGTCTAGGAGCTTTCACAAATAAACATCATCCAAATAGTTCCTTGTAAAGTAACGCTGGGATCAGCTCTGCGTTCATGGAGTCAGCAATGGTAGAGGATGTATGAACTTTCTGGGGAGATGCAGATGTTCGGAAGTTTATGAATCTCATCCATCTATGCCATAGTTCATTTGGTTACACAGACCTTGATCAAGGACAAGTTTATAGAGAACGAGGCTGGCTGACATAATCAAAAGGGGATAGTTTGTATTACAGAGGAATGAGCACTTCTGAGGGCACACAAATGTCTTCCATTTTGGATCAACTTCAAGAAGTTTGTATACATAATTCATATACAGGTTTCTTTTCTTCTCACCAGCCCTTTAATCAGGTTCCTTCCCAATTTCTTACAAGTGTGACAAACCATTAATCATTGATATTAGCCAAGACAGAAACTTTCTTCATGCTTTTCCTTGTCTAGCCAGATAGATAAAAATGAATGCTTGCTATTTAGCCAATTGCTCTCAAATAGGCGAGGCATTGATTGCAATAGCCTACCTTGTGGTTGTTCATTAAGACCAGGAAACTGCATAGTGACCTATGAGCATCTTGTCTTGGGCAATTTCTAATGAAACAATAGATAAAGTTTGAGGAAGAAAGTTCAGTGACACATGAATAATTGTGTTCATGGTTTGAGAGAGAACAATTAATAAAAGATAGAGCTGTTGTGACTTCTTGAGATATCAATCATGCATATACAATTTTTATCTAATGTGAGTTTCTGGACATGCTTAAATGGATTCCTTTCTCTCACTCTCTTTTTTTTTTCCTTTTTCAACACTCACTCACTTCTAACATTCTTCCTTTCTTCAACAGCCTGTTTATATGTCTTAAAATATCAGCAAACTCATAGGAGCAGTTATTCTAGTTCTAGCCTCTAAGCAATGATGGTGAGTAATACAGACCAGTTGTTGCTTCACGATGATCATGTGCTAGGAGGTGGACAGCTCAGTTCCCCTTGGTCCTCTGCTGTTCTGTACTTTGGTATTCAGTTTCTAGGAGTAGTCGGAAGAAGAGAACATGGCAACGTTCCAGAAATCTTAGGGTTAAAATTTCCATTTTCTACTTTCCTGCTGCACTGCTCCATTCAGGGCTGAGGTGGCACAGGCTACCACCCAAGTTTGCTTCTTTCCTCTTAATATAATGTTGGGTTGTGAGGCTACATCTCCCGACCAAACTTGAATAGAGAGATGGTCCTATATTTGGACTTTGTTAATGACCATGATCAAGCATGACATATACAATTTGAAGGTGCTTTTGAAAAAAAAAAAAACTTATGTTCTCTTGACATTCCTCTCAGAGACTGGGTTCAGACAAAAGAGAGATTACAGGAGATGGAGGAATCCTGCAGAGGAATGACTCTGGGTTTTTAAAGTATGAGGGATACTTGCTTCAACATTGTAGAAATGTGAAAAGTTACCATTGCTATGGCTAGTGATTCTGTTAAGCAGCTTCTTCTGCTTCAGTCCCCTTCTAGATGATAATTTTTATTGTGCTGCCATGAGCAGAGTAGATGCAGGGTTTCACTGGAGTTGAAGACTCAGGTCAACATTTATTTTTGTTCTTCATAAGCCACCTAGCCAACACATCAGTTGCCATGGATCCCGTGTTCAGAGTTCATGTTCAATAACAGCTCCCCACATATCTCTTGGTATGTTATATTCTATTTGAAAGAACATAGCCATCCTAGCAAGTACTTGCAGTTTCTCTTCTGAGTGGTAAGGAAAGAAATTTACTTATAGACTGTCTTAGTCAGGGTTTCTATTCCTGCACAAAACATGACCAAGAAGGAAGTTGGGAAGAAAAGGGTTTATTTGGCTTATACTTCCACACTGTTGTTCATCACCAAAGGAAGTCAGGACAGGAACTCAAGCGTGTCAGGAAGCAGGAGCTGATGCAGAGACCGTGGAGAGATATTACTTACTGGCCAGCTTCCCCTGGCTTGCTCAGTTTGCTTTTTTATAGAACCCAAGACTACCAGCCCAGGGATGGCACTACTTACAAGAGGCCCTCCCATCCTTGATCACTAATTGAGAAAACGCCTTAAAGCTGGATCTCATGGAGGCACTTCCCCAACTGAAGCTCCTTTCTCTGTGGTAACTCCAGCCTGTGTCAAGTCAAAACCATACGAAACCAGCCAGCACATATACCAACCCTACTTTTCTCAGGCTTTCTGAGGGGCTGCTCAGGTTTAGCTTCATTTGAGGATCTATGGGCTATGTACTAAGCTATGTCTGGGACTTTAGCAACAAAGCAATGACCCTCTATTAAAATGTGATAAAAAACAAGGGGATATTTTGTTTGTTCTCTGTTGTCTTTATACCCTTAAAGCCAGCTGAAATAGGATCCAGTAAATTTACCCATCCATTTGTCCTGAGGCTAAGAGCTATCTGGTTCAGGATGCTGGCTTCTCATTTGTAGATAAGGAGGTCCTCAGCAGTATCCCTTGTGCTTTAGGCTCAACTATAACAATGCTGCTCTCTACTACTGGTTCCTCTGGGTCTGGAATAAAAGAGCTGATTTTAGGCCTTTGATGAGGGATAAAGGATTTCTCTCCAGTAATCTAGTAGGCTAATCTTTGTATTTCTTTTCTTTCCTGATATTAAAAAACATTACAGGAGGTATGAGATTATTTTTTTTAATTTATTTTTTTAATTTAAAAATCTTGAATTACTTTTAAGAAGATCATGTATGAACACTACATTATTATAATTTCCACAACTCACTTTCCCACCTCCAACTTCTCTCATACCACCCCACTCCCTCTCAAAACCATGGTCTCTTCTTTAAATGTTGTCACACATACATTTATAAATACAGCCAGTTAGTGTTACTGTTATGTGTTTCTGGCTGGCCATTTGAGATTGGATAATCTATTAAGAGGCTCACTCCTATGGATGATTGACTCTCTCAGGAGCCTTTTGCCATGGACTGGGTTTGCTGCAGGGACCTCTTGTTCCGCGGGATGAGAGTTCTGGTCAGGTGGGCAAAAAAATTCGTCAAGTGACAAACAGATTCAACACAAGGAAGTGCTGAGTTTGAGTGTATTTCTTAAAAATGGCATCAGGCTTTTACATCAGTCTTGGTTGTTGGCTAGTCATTACAAAAGAGAAATGAGAAATCTGGCAGCTCAGCAGTTGAGGTACGTCTGAGGCCACCTGAAACACACTGGGCCTAAAGCAGTGCCACCTCTTCTGGACAGAAGCTGCAACCCCTCACCCCCACCCGGGCCGAGTGCTCTGGGCCCGGGGGAGCTGCGGACTGTATAAGACTCGAAGCTCGAATGCTCTGTCTCGAATCTGAATGCATAAATAAGTCAAAGCCCAAGTCAAGTGAAAACCAGGCTTATATAGTATACAGAAAACAGGGCAAATGACAAAAGTCATGTGGGCAGGTGAGGGCCACATCAAGGTCCGTAAGATCAGGCATCCAGGTGTGAAGCGGAAAAGCAGTGGTGTCCTTCCCACAGTCCCAAGCTAATTCTCTGGGTCTGTTGGAGGCAAGCACGAGGAAGTCCCAATCTTGCAGTTCCTGAGAATGCCCTTAAGTGAGGGAAGCCCTTCAATTACTCTCTGGTTTTAAAGCAATTCTGTCTTCTGTGGGACTGCTCTGAGAATTCTAACTATGTTTACAATTAGCTATAGTGCCTGACCTCTATTCTTAACTCTGAGGACACCCTGTTTGATAAGGCACCTTCCTTGTGAGAAATTCCAAGCTAACAACAGTTTGGTAATACATTAGGATATATTGGAACGCTGTGCTGGCCTGGGAACAACGTTTAATCTTAAGTTTTAGCTATTTACGAATCATTTCTTGGGGCACCTTTGTGTCTGAATAAGAAAGTGTGCTGATGATTGGAAAAACTAATCTGGAACACGTCTGAGTTAGGAGGTGCCAACGACTGACTGAATACCTAGGAGGCACAAACTCCCTTTGAAGTCGTAACGCCCCTTGTCCATGCTCAGGCTTTCAATCCTGATACTGCAGACTTTACTGGAGTAGACGAGTGGGTGTGGTAGCCTTAAATTGCTGTTTACTCTTCCTCCTAGGGTGTTGCCTTGTATGATTTTCTCTATCCATAATGGTATGCCAAGTTCATTGTTGAGATTTCAAGGGTTGAGGTCCCAGTCAGAAATAGAACACATCTAATAGCTGAAGTCCTGGTCCTCTGCCTTATACAATCCTTCCATCCCTTTTGCTGAAACAATCCCCTGCTCTTTAGGTGTAGGAGTTGTGTTGTAGATGTGTCAACTAGGATTGGGAACTCACAGTCAGGTAACTGTTCTCTGCATTGTGACCACTTGTGGATCCATGTCATGGTTTCTATCTGCTGCAAAAAGGAGTTTCTTTGGTGAGGGGTGAGTGCTATACTTATCAGAGAAGATAAGGATGGAATCATAGAAAAATGGCAGTAGAAGTTTCTCCTCTCTGTTCCATGACCTCATCAGTCTTGGTTGTTGGCTAGCTTTACAGTACCAGACAGGAATTATCTCCTCTTGAGTGGACCTTAAGTACAACTATGTAGTTGTTGATTACCTTATCCAAAGTACCCGTGGCACAACTACACCCTTGGTAATATCTTGCGGAGGTGGTCCTTGTTGTGGTTCACAAGCATCCCAGCTAGGTAGGACTGCCTGTTTTTTCACTTCTTGCATAGGTTGGCAGTTTGCACGTTCAGCATCTTTTGATTTGGTGAAAGCTAGGCTTCAGGTAGGAAGGAAGTTTCCAGGTTAGTTCTTGATCAGTTCCTCCAAGTTCCATGTTTGAAGTGTGTGGTGTCATCAGCAACAGGGTCTTACTTTCAAGTTCTGGGAAATAATGACAGGTAAGTGCAGACAACAGCTTACATATTTTTCTTTCAAATATCTTTGGCTCCCTTGACCAACAACTTTTTCCTCTCACCTCTCTGTCTCTTTTCTTTCTTCTCATCTCTCTGTCTCTTCTCTTCTCTTCTCTTCTCTTCTCTTCTCTTCTCTTCTCTTCTCTTCTCTTCTCTTCTCTCTCTCTTTCACATGCACACACACACACACACACACACACACACACACACACACACACACTCCTACTTCTTTCACCCGCTGATCTTTCTCAGTCAAATTCCCCTACCCACATTTTTATATATTTAATATTTGAAAATTTCATATATCTATATAATATCTTCTAGTCATGATTGCCTTTTATCTTCTCCTTAAAGCCTTCCCACTGCCATGAGCTGCTTATTCTAATAAACTTCCCTCCTCCTGGTATCATGTTTTTTTTTATTTGTTTTGTGGTCCACTGAATTTAACAAGGCTACTTTGAACATGGTTCCAGAGCTAGCTCGTGGAGCATGAGCAACTTGCAAGTGGTTACACCACTAAAGACAATGACTCTTTCTTGCCCAGCAACCATTAACTGCTAAAGCTCTCCAGAAAGGAGACAGGTCATGTAAGTCCCTTCTCCAACCATGAGTGAATTTTGATGGGCCTAGTTCTGTGCAGTTCCTATGCAGACAACTGTAGTTACTGGGTGTAAAATGAATTATTTTTAATATAAATGTAAGTAGTGGGTTAGTCTGATGGTTGTATTTCTTTATTTTATGCTAGTCCCCAAACATCACACAGAGAAACCAAGATTTATTTCAAACTGCATCTCAATAGCTGGGCAATATTGATTTATATTAACTTCCTATGCTAATGTGACTACAAGCTATGAAAGCAGAGAAATCAGCATTTGAATTGCAGAAGAACAACCTTTATGTATATGTATGTGTATGTGTATGTATAAGTATGATATATAAAATATTCTAGTCATGCTTGCCCTTTTAAACTGTTTATAAAAACATTATGCCTACAGCTGTGGACTTGTAAGTGTAATGACCATGTCAAACCCAGAAGACAGTTTCTTATGGCCTTCCTTTACATTGTCTGGCACTAAATTCTTTTTTTAGTTCACTTATAGAAGCTTCCTGGTTTTGCACTATACCTTGCTTGAGCTGGAAGTTTTTAAAATTTACTTCTCTGTTTTTGTGTAAGACCACTAGGAATAAGCATGACATTCCACAAGCCTTCAATCTCATACAACAAGTCTATGGAAAGAGAAAATCTGTTTTTAGTGAATCTGTCATTCCAGAAGACCATAGGCAATAATTTAAAGACATGCTGTTGCTATGTGTCACAGATGAGCAGATTCCTACTCATGGAAAGGGACAGAATGTTCGTCTCCTTCAGTTCAGACTATGCATAGCAAGCACTTTGGATTCTTTTGAGGTCCCTTTGATGTCAGACTAGTTTAAATGAGGACTCTTGCCTGTATCTGTAGAAATGAATTCTGGATTTACTTATCAGAAAAGCAATCAGTGAAATGATGTCATCGTATAGCCTAAAAATCAATGAAAACCAAGCTCTGAACACAGGCAGAGACCACAGGTAGCTGATGATTGGAGCAACTAGTTTGGATAATAGTGCAACTGAGTCTAGAAACTGAACAAACTACTGATGCCTTTAGCTCTCAGACCCTGAACTCCTTCAGGCAGGAAATCTACAGCACAATTATTGATTTGAGCATTTTGTTCTGCATTTGTCAGGTATGAACATCCCATTTGCTATGTCCAGGACAAATGGAGACTGAAACCTAAACTGTTGTAATATTATAGGAAATAAGAGCACCTCCTACCCTATCAAAGCATATTTTTAAATAATAACAACAATAATAATACCTATAGCAATGGTAACATAAAATGCACATCAATCTGAATCATTTTCCCATAATATGGCAGAATATGTAATGTGGATGATATCATCTGAGGTTTCATTTGATCAATTATACAATAAATACTTTTGAGTATTTAGCAATCTAGGGTGTCCAAGATCTGTCACTACAAATAGTGTTAAAATTGAGCATTCTCCTACAATGAGAGAATGTGTCACTAAATTATAGAATGTATAGAATATATAAA
Source organism: Mastomys coucha (assembly GCF_008632895.1). Classification (NCBI taxonomy): domain Eukaryota; kingdom Metazoa; phylum Chordata; class Mammalia; order Rodentia; family Muridae; genus Mastomys; species Mastomys coucha. The sequence goes on from NW_022196895.1 coordinate 54,659,662, forward strand.
ATTATGTCAGAACAGATGTGTTGGTCTTCGGGTCATGGTCATTTTAGTCAGTGACAACCGTTGTACTTGGTGGGATCTCCAAAGGAATACAACAGAAAAGTCTGTGCAGAGAGCTCTTGGGTCTCAGTTGATATGCTTTAATTTTGGAACTGAAATATGAACCAGTTTGTGTCAAAGATAAGTAAATATTTAGTAGCAAAGACATTCTTATGGACAAGATGTGAGAGGCATATGGAAACGCATATGAACGTGAAGAACATGATTGTTACAAACTTTAATATTCAGAAGATTGGAGAGTCACATTTCACATTTTTTTAAAGTTTATTTTTCTCTTACATATCCACCCCCTCGCCAATCCACTCCTCTTCCATTTCCATTTAGAAAAGGACATGTCTCCCAGGGGTATCAACAAAATATGACTTATCAAGTTCCAATAAGACTAGGCACATCCCTTCATATTAAGGCTGAACGAGACAACCCAATTATAGGGCAAAGGCCCCACAATTAGACAAAAGACTCAGAGATAGCCCTGCTCTCATTGTTAGGAATAAAATATATACAGAGGGCCTCGGTAAGGGAGAATCACAGTTTGAAAGTTTACTTTTGCTCTCTATTACTCCTGAGAGAATTTTAACATATATACATAGACGGAACTGAACCCCATATCAAGTTTTATATCTAGTCCAAACAACTGAAATATTTCACGTCCTAATGTCCTATGCCACACTAAGTATAAAACAGAAGTTTCATATGATCCCACTTCCCCCAAAAGAATGAAAATAATTTTTTTCTTGTTAAAATGATGAAATCGCATTATGAAACTTTTCATTAATCAATATTTCCAAACTCCAGTTATTACAACATAGAAGTTGATCCTGAAATAGTATTGTCTCATGCTCTCAGAAAATTAAGAGGGACTTAAGAACCCATTTATGTAGATGATTTTTTGCCCTTTCCTTCCTCCTTCCTATGCATATTATTTTCTTTTGCAAATAATTCTCTGTAAAATAAGAGTTTAAAAGGCCATCTCCTATCCTATTAAACAGATGCTTGTCCCATATGCTGAGTGAGGCTACCTAGAACGACCCTTAAAAGAAAAGAGGGTAGTCTGTGTTACATATTTAAATTTTACAGTTCTATCGTAGAATATTGCGCTGTTTGCCAATATGCTTTTGTTTTACAATTGTATGAAAAGTACAAAAACTAGCTGTGATTATTCCTGTTGAGTTGTGGGATAAGGGAATGACTTGGGACAAATCAGATGTAGTATGTTATAATTTAAACACTAGAACTACAGAAGACACAGGTGATCTGGTAGCATATACCTGTAGGTATTTAGGACACTGTGATGCAAAGAGACAAGCATGAGAGGAATGTTGTTATGATTTGTTAGTAGAGGTGTGAGGTGATGTGTTCCAGGCAAAGGGCATAGCACACGTAGGCCTGAAGCAAGAAAGATCATGCCATAATCTAAAAATTAAAGATATCCCAAAGGAGGAATATAATGTGACTTGTCTAAAGAAATGAAAGGGTTCAGACCACACAGGTCTTTGGGTTTTGTTGAGGAGTTTGAAGTTGGCCTAAGAGCACAAGAAAGCCATTGAAGGTTTTTAATTGCAGGGTATTATTTTCATCTTAAATGATAGCTTTAGCTACAGAATAAAAATCAAATTGCAGAGAGAGCAGAAGGTAGCAGGAGATAGGCTACTGAGGTGGTACAGTTGTTACACTGAGGACAGCAATGGGAGCTTGAAGCTAGGAGCCGAGGAAAGCAATCCCATGGCTTGATATAAAAGCCACAAGAGTGGTCTCCATGTTCTGGGTACTTGGATGCATGGTGACGACCATTACACAAAGTAGAATCTTGAGGGATGCCCTTAGCTTCTGAAATAAATGTCTATTGCTGAAATATTGGGGCGATCATATATTGATGTCTTTTTCATTAAAATATGATCATGTCATTTACCCCTTCTCTTTTTTCTCTATCCATATCTTCTCCTCCTCCCACCCTCTCTCACCCACTCTCTCTGTAATCCATGGCTTCATTTTCTCTAATAGTGTTACAGTTACATTAGTGTTTATTAGTGTTATATATTATATAAAATATATAAAATAAATAATAAATAAATATATAAAGGTATATGTAATAAAATTATATGTAATGTTATTAGTATTATATATATATGTGTGTGTGTGGGTGGGTGCATACATATATAAATATAACCAGTCTAGTCTGTTTAGTGTTGCTTGTGTGTCTGTGCTTTCATGACTGGCCACTTGGAATTAGATATTCAGTTACGGGGCTCAGCTCCAGGAAAGAGCAACCCTTTGCCTTTCACTATTCTGATGTCCTCTGTAGAAGTTCCTGTGAGTGTGGCTTCCCTGTCATTTCTAGTAGACACAATCTCACAACAGATACTCTGGTCTTCTGGCTCTCATAATCTTTCTTTCCCTCTTGCGTGATGTTTACTGAGTCAGGGAAGCAGCGGTGCTGTAGATGTCCCACTGGGGCTGCACACCACAAGGTCTGGTATGCTCTCACGTTGATAAGTTGTAGTTTTCTGTAATGGTCTCTTTGATGAGTGGAGAGAGCTACACTTATCTGTAGATATAAGAATAAGTTTAGAATGCAGGAGAGATTTGTGCTGGTCTTAAAAAAGTGGTCATAGTAAGTTCTCCTCTAAGATCCATGATCCCTAGGTATAATGCATATATGTGCCAAAATATTATTGCCGCTGCCCTTGGTTGCCTAGTAAAGGTAGTTCTCTCATATCTTCGTTTTTACATGGCATGTGTAGGGTGTAAGTTTTTTTATAGACTAGCAAATATTTTGTGTTGTAAAAGTTTTTTAAAATTTGTCAGTTCTGACAGGTATAGAAACATTGCTTTCCTGTAATTTTAATTACTATGGAGCACCAGGGTTCTACTTTGTCCCCTATTATAAGAACTAAGCCAGAGTGGAGGAGGGATCTGAACTGAGAGGACTTTCGATTTTCTAAACCAGTGTAAGAGAAAATGAGTTAGTACTGGAAACGGAAAATCAAAAAGACAAACTACAGAGACAGATTAATAAGCCAGAAGTTAGCAACATTACTGTATTTAAAATGTTGCAGATTTCATGGCCACAGTTTGAAGCTGGGTCATTTTGCCCTCACTTTACCTTGAGCTTACGGTTTCCTTCTTCTTATACATATAAAGCATGCCTAGCATAGTCTTTTAATGCTTTTGTCGGCTCCTGTTACTTGTATTATGCCTGCATCTGTTTTTTACTGATTGACTTTTTTCTTTTTCTAATTAGGCCATAGTTTTCATAATTTTTGCTTGCATAGAACTTTTTATTGGATGCCAGAAAATGAAATTTTTTGCATTGTTTCTATTTTTTAAAAAGATAATTATTCCTTGAAATACAACAAACTTGTAGTAGCAGGCAGTTAAGTTACTTGGAAACAGATGGATCACACTGAGAACTACCTCTAAGCATTGCTAAGATGGTCACATGTCAACCTTAATGACAAGGCTAACTTAGCCTAACCACTAAGCAGATGCTTTTCCCAGAACACTGCCTAATACCCTGTGTATTAGGATGCCCCTCAACTCTAGTTGAGGTCCACACACTGCCTCAGAATGCTGGATGTACAGATGTTTCCTGTATTTTCTGCCTCTTCTACCCCAGCCAATGTGTAGTTACTTTTAACACTTGTACAAACCAGAGCAGAGATAGCCTCTGTAATTCACAGGTATGATGCTTCTAGGATCTGCAGATCGCTTTCTCGATGTTCTGTGAATGGCAGGATGCAACTCATTTCTTTTACCTAATGTGTTGGAGTTACTGAATCACATCTGACAGACTGTGGGAAAAATAATGGCCATTTCTCTTGTTAGATTCTTTAAGTGCTGGGCTCCTGTCTTGGATGTGCTCTTGTTTTCTCTTGAATAACACCTCTGTGAAGAACAAAGGACTTAGGGTTTAGTCTTCTTCAATGACTATGGGTAGTGTGTCTGACTACAGTTCAATTACCTCTTTATCAGAAAATCTAAGCCAGAAGTATACAAATAGGTCCCTTCCTAAGTAGGTAATATGAAATACAAGCGGATGCTTTTTAAAATACAGAGATTCTGATTTAATTTATCATGTAGCAATAGACAATGAGAAACTCAAACAATATTGGTGCAATGCAAGGAAGCACTTCTGTAAAAGAAACTGAAATTCTGAGAGAGCCTTTGTAATTGATAGTTGGCATGGTGAAGAGTATCAGTGAGAATCTAAAGCAACACAAATAAGTTTTTCTTTAAGATCATTTGAAAAATGTTTATGTTTAACAATTTGATAGTACAATAGAGATATCTTCTTCATTCTTTGTCCAGGATTTTTATTTATTTTTTGTATGTGTTGCATGTAGTGTGTGTGAGAGTGTGTGTGTGTGTGTGTGTGTGTGTGTGTGTGTATGTGTGTGATCTACAGTGTTTGTGCCTGTTCTTACCTACACATACTTAAAAGAGCCAAAAGATATCAGATATCTTCATCTATTTCTGTCTGCCTCAGAAACTCACTGCCTGGCCATTGATCTTCAAGCATTCACAATGCTTGAGTTACAGCATACACATCACTTTTGCATGTGATTTCAGGCTGGAATACAAATTCTATCCTTTGTGCTTGCATGATAAATGTTTATATCCACTGAGCCACATCTCCAGTCCCTTTATTCAGATTTGACCCATGATATAATCTTCGTAGCCATGGTTTAATATCAAACTGCAAAACTGACATGACGTAGTATTAAGTAAATTACAGACCTTGCCTGCTTTTCACCAATATGTTTGTGTATATATGTGCATGTATATATGCGTGCATGTGTGAGTGGCTGCATGTGTGTATGTGTGTGTGTGTGTCTGTGCCTTTTTCTTGCTTTTTCATTTATTTTTAATTTTATTTTTTTGTATTGAAAATTTCACGTGTACAAATATATTATAATGTAATATAATATAATCATGTATTACAGACACAATTTTTTTTTTGCCTCTACTCCTTTTGGGTCAGAAACAACTGCTGCTCTCATCAATTTGGTTTATGGGTACTGAACAAATTGCTCCTTAAGTTTCTCCAGTGTACACACAGGTGAGAGGTTATATTCAGTGATTTGAGGAGGCTAGTCATATACACCTGGAAATTAGTTGGATGGTCAGCATCAATAAATGAAATGGAGAGTAATCAAGAATGGTAAGCAATATTGTTTGGGCTTTCCAACATATGAGTACATACACGCACGTGCATATGCATAAATGTACATCACACGTTCGCCAAAAAAAAAAAAAAATAGAATCAGTCTTTTGAGCATCTTGGAAAGATGGGGAGTCATAGCTCCCCCATGGAGAGAAAATACATATTTTAAAACACGAGAAAAATAACAATGATTTAAAATATGCATTCAAAAATTCTTTACCATGTTTCCTTGACTATGAGCTGAATATAGTGATTTCTTTGGTACTCAAAGACTATGGGCAGAGGTGATGAATCACTTCTCTTGAAGTTATAAAACGCATACTATGGCTTCTTCTTTGTGTAGCCCCTCTCTGACTGTGAACACATGCGCACAGCAACCCTATGGGAGATATGAATGTCGCAATCTGTGAACATAGTTCTAATTCTACTTAAGTGGTCTGAAACTATAGTCCTGGCCAAGAGTTTGACTACAATCTTCTTAGAGACCCTTAGCCAGAAAGACTGAGCTCAGACACTCCTAGACTCCTTAGAAGCTGTCAAATTGTAAATGTTTATTGTTTTAGACTGTTGAGCTTGCTCTTCAACAGTGTACCTGCTGTACTCTCTGAAGCCCGTCTCTTCTGGCACTCTGCTTTGCAAATTCTAGCTACATTATCTTATGTTCTAGCCTTCAGGACTTTGGTTGATTCCTTTCTGCTCTGAGTATTTGTTTCTGGGTGTGTGGGCTAAGGAAATTATAGGGCTTATTTCACATGCTCTTTTTCCTTTTTTGTTCTGGACTGTATGTACTTTAAAAGTCTGGAAACTATATTTCCACACATCTTCCCTGTTTTATTTTTTAACTATTATTTTACAACTTTATTTTGTGTAAAAGTGTGTGTGTGTGTGTGTGTGTGCTGTCTGCATTTGTGAACACACGTTTTGGAGGAGGACAACTTCAGAAGTTGATTCCAGCTGGGTGGTGGTGGCACACACCTTTAATCCCAGCACTTGGGAGGCAGAGGCTGGCGGATTTCTGAGTTTGAGGCCAGCCTGGTCTACAGAATGAGTTCCAGGACAGCCAGGGCTATACAGAGAAACCCTGTCTTGAAAAACAAAACAAAAAACAAAACAGAAGTTGATTCCATCCTTCTACCATGTGGATCCAAAGGGTGACCTTAGGTCCTGTCCTCACTCAGGCTAGGCAGCAGGTGCCTTTACCTGCTGAGCCATCTCCATCCTGACCCCTGTCTAATTCATCAATGTCTGAGTTAAAATGTGTTCTGTACTCTTCTACCATGTCCAGAAACAGTTTAAGCTGTGATTTCAGTTTAGATGTGAGTTTTATGGAGAGCTAATACCCTCATGGAGTTCAGTAAAAGAGTTCTTTGTATTTTCTCAAGATTTGAAGTCTTTTATTTTTAATTTTATTTGTTTTCCTGGATAGGGGAGCATTTAAGGTTAGCTTTATGCCATGAGAAGCACAGTGCTAGTGATGAAAGAGAATAAGAGATTTTTGGAGGCGGGAAAGTCAGTTCTGCAAATAGAGCACCCAGGCTATAAAATGTAGCATGTGTACACTCTGGGCACATGCTCAGTTGTATCTTTTTACACCCTAGCTGAGCCATCAAGCTTGCCTCTCTCTGTGTCCTTGCTCTGAGAGCACAAAAGCACTGCCTTGCTGACTCTAGCTACTGTCTGGTGAAATATGTAGCAACCTGTCATAATCAACATATTTCCCAGCTGTCTCTCCATCCCTTGTGCCACCCCGACCCCTGTGTAGGCCCCCATGCCATAGACCTCCGCTCTCTTCTCTGGTTCACCATACATATTTTACTGAGTCCTAAATCAGATTCGTTCTTTCTTTCACATTCAGACACCAATCAAATCCACTCTCACTGATACTCATAAAACTCTCTTCTAGTTAGAGCACAGGCATTTCCCACACACCCTTTCTCTCTGAGACTTGTTTTATTTCTCAGCCAAACACATCAAGTTGATAGTGGCAGATTGGCATCGAGAACTATCACCAATTCTAGGCTCAAGGAGTTGAGAGTGGGATAAAATAACATCTTGGACACTTTGGGAGGATTAGAATTGTTATTCAGTAAAGGTCATTAAGTTAACCAAGATGTTGTGGAAAGATAGGCAAAAGAAATGGCGACCTTCGAAAGCTTGATAGTTGGTAGGAGAAATAAATGTGGAAGTCATTCCAATGCAAATTAATCTGTAAAAGTGTTTGACCATGTATTAAATAAGTGGCATTAGTATTCAATGGAAGGAAGCAAAGCTGGCTGGAATGCAGGTATGTATTCCTGCATTTATTAAATATTAATTAACCTCTTCCATGAAGGCTTAGTAGGGATTTCTAATCATAGGAAAGCACCAAAGTAGGGATGGGAACTTGACACTGACAGCCCTTGACCTTTAGCACATCTAACTTTAAAAATACAGTTCATATTCCAATAGGTATACATAATTTAATATGCATTTCCCTTGGAGCTTTATTTTCGTGTCGTTAAAGTCAATGTGAGGAATATCGTAAGACCTGCATGCTAGTGGAAGTAGCCTCAATCCCCATAGCGTCCACAGTCCTTCAGCATCAACCTTCCCTGCTTAGTTTAGTTTGTAGAACCGGGTTGAAAAGAAGCCACAGGTTCCCAGGCTAGTCTCTGAACTCACACCCTCGTTAACTCCAGTTTTAGAGATTTTACAAGGTTAGGTAGATACAATCGTAGCAAACTGCTACTGTCACAGTAGAATGTTTTCACGTCCGTCTTAAAACTGTGGGCTATCCAAAGCATTCAAGGACCAAGCTTATTCAAACGATCCAAATAAACTGCCTTTGAAATAAGATCTTCTGCCTCCATTAAGGGCAAAGTTACTACCTTTGAAACTAGGAACAGGAGATAAAACAACAAAGAATGTGGAAAGCCACTCTCAGCGATTTTTAAAAAGCATGTTGGCATTAACTCTTAATGCCATGCCTTGTGTAGAGGATTGAAATAGTGGGTTGGATTTATCACCCTCGAATCGGATTGAAAGTTTCTATATGACTGTGAGAGAGTTGTGGGCTGCAACAAAGCAAGTGGAATTTGAGATCCAAGAGGACAGAAACACTAGGTATACACCCCAAACAAAAGAGGCAAGGTGTTCTCACCTGGTCTACGAACTTTAGAATTTTACTCCAAGAAAAGGGGGAAGAGGAGGAGGAGGTGGAGGAGAGAAACACTGATGAATGGGGAGACAAGGAAAGCTGGGGTAGAGGCCTCTAAAAACTCAGTGGTGTCTGTCTTGGCAATCTGTGTCAGTAAGCTACTTGAGAGACTTCATTACCCCTAGGGTTGGTTCTGAGGCTGAGTAGACCAATCAAAGAACTCTGCTACACAAGCCGCAGCTCCAAGCTCAAGTCTGCGCAGAGCTCTGCTTTGTGTGTTGGGCAGACAGGGACGAAGCTGGACAGAGGAGGAGTCAAGGAAGGAGGATGGAAGGGGAAGGGGAAGGGGAAGGCCCCTACCTGAGTTTACCTAAATCACAGCCCCCAATGGTAGCAGAAGGTGGGTGGGGATGCAAATTAGGTCTTTCCGAATGGCCAATCAGGAGTCAGGTGAGGGAATTTGGGTCCCCCCCCAAACCACCCTTGCCCAGCCTGTGAGCACGTGTGCGGTGTTCTGGGACCTTTGTCCCGCAACATCACGCTTGGCCGGCACCTCCGGGTCCCTCATTCTGGTCTGACCCTCCTGATTCTCCCCGCTGCTCCACACCCCTTTGCAGAGCTCGTACTCACCCGCCCCCTTCCCCCGGCCACCCCTCTCCGCGCCGCGGCGCCCCAGGGAAGTGTGCAGAGCTCTGCAACCGCAAGCGGTCCAAACTCGTGCGCCCGCCACGCTCCGCGCGGGTGCGGGCAGCGAGCCTGGGTAGGGACCGCACTGTTCCCGCTGGTCCGGAGGCCGCCCTGCCTGCCGCTCCGCGCCTCCTGGCTCTTGGCGGACTGCGGGTCTGTCCCGCGGGGCTCCAGCTGGGCCTGGAAACTCCTGCACGGTTCAGAGCTCAGAAAGTCGACTCATCACTTAATTCGCCGGGGAGCTGGAGCGCAGAGAGCCGGGGCGCTGCTGGCCGCTCCTCCCCACCCCAGCCCCGCCCGGGCTCTGAGAGTCACTCAGCTTGCCCCCACTCCGCCCCCCACCCCTGGCAGACAAAGGGCCTGGGCACAGTCGCCGCCTGGCCGCCGGCGCTCCGGGGAGGCTGCTGCCTGCGCTGTGGAACGCGCGGGAGGGCGCGCGCTGTGGAGATGGGCCCCGAGATGCGCCTGACTCGCATCTGCTGCTGCTGCTGCCTCCTCTACCAGTTAGGCTTCCTGTCGCCTGGGACCATCTCAGGTACGTTTGGGAATAACTTTTCCAGTTTCCTCTCCAACTTGGCCAGTGCGGATCCAGGGCACACTGGAAGGCAGAATTGGTGCACCCCGTGCGTGTTGAGCAAAGCTCTCTGTAGGTAGTGGTGAAAGAGCTTGCGGTGTGTGTGTGTGGGGGGGGGGG
>NW_022196895.1:54669409-54686935 GCF_008632895.1 Mastomys coucha
GGGGGGGGGGGGGGAATGAACAGGTCAGGATCATTGAGCGAAGCTCACTTCTCTTGGCCTTCTTTTAGCATCTGTGAAAAGATCCACCACCACCCCCCTCACCGCAAGTAAATGTTTCAAAGCTGTGTTTACAGTACCTGGAAGGAAAACTGGGAGGCGTGCCATGTGTTACTTTTGAGATTATGCCGGAGTTCTCACCGGTTTCAGTTAGTGTATGCTAAACTATCATCACTACACGCTTTTATTTTGAAAATGCCAAGGTCTGTAAGACTTCTTGGCTTGCAGGAGTTTCAGGAGCTAGACGGGTGGTCTCGCTTTCGTGCAAGCGCCTGCTGTCTGTATGGACCTTGTGCCTGGTTGCTTGCTTGAGTGGCACTTTAAACCCCGCACCTATCTGCTTCATCCTCAGGGCTGCAGCTCACCCCGGACCTCGAGGAATGGGAAGTCGTGTTTCCTGCACTCTGGCGCCGGGAGTCGCTGAACGCCACGGGCCTCAGCGGGGGCAGCGCAGAGCCGGGATCCGGGCGCAGCGCTGGGGGCGGCGGCCGGGGGCAGGCTTCAGGCAGCTCGCGTGAGGTGCGCTCGGTGGCCAGGGCACCCCTGGAAGAAGCCGCCGGAGGCCAATCTGAGCCCTGGTTCGCGTCTCCTCTGCAGCCAGGTGCTGAGGACGAAGAGGAACTCGAATCTCAGGAGCAGCCTCGGGGATCCAGCGGAGATACCGCCCTGTCCTCTGGAGCCCCGGCCTCGTGGCAGCCTCCGCTGCCCCCGCAGCTGTCCTCGTCCCCGCCCCCTGCCCAGCAAGAGGAACCCAACACGGAGGAGGTGCTGTTGAGGATCCCGGCCCTCTCCCGGGACCTGTACCTGCTGCTCCGGAGAGATGGCCGCTTCCTGGCGCAGCGCTTCGCAGTGGAGCAGTGGCCCAAACCAGGTCCCGACCCCACCGGGGCAACGGCTGACCCACGCCCTCCCGTGCCGCCAGACGCCTCCTGCTTTTACACCGGGACAGTGCTGCGCCATCCTGACTCTCTGGCTTCTTTCAGCACCTGTGGAGGTGGCCTGGTAAGCATCCTGCTTCCCCAGCTCTCCCTTCCATCCTGTATTTAACGCATTGGGCTGATTTGCATGCACTTCCTCCTCCATTCTTTCTAGTATTTCTCTGAACTTTGACACCTTACCACTAAAGAAACTACTAAAGAAACACCTCACCTCCAGGGCAGTCCAGTGAACTAGACAAAAGTCTTACTGCATAGAAGGAGTTTTCAAGCAAACTGTAAACTTTTTTGGCCTTTCGCCTTTCTATTTCTTGCCAGTGGTTCAGCTTCTGTCGGATCTCTTGAGTTTCTAAAGCAGGCTCACCATATGATGTCTTTGAGCAGTTTGAAGTCAATGGATCCGCTCCATGTTGAATCCTTTCTATACTTGCCCCCCACTCTCAGTTCATCATCTCTCGTTTTACAGGTTTGATGTTGTTGTTTGTTTGTTTTTAATGTTCTACTGCAAAATGGTCAGAACCGTTCTCTGAGAATTATATTCTGACTGGTGTTTGGAATCTATACATATTCAGAACACATTCTAGACAAGCCCAGTGCAAAGGTGATCGATCAATCTAAAACTGCTGACCATTGGCCACAGGGCAATTCTGCAATCCCACCAGCAGAGGGCTTTGGTTTAACAACTCCCTCTGCCCCCTTTTTTTCCCTTCAAGCTATTTGACAATATTCCCCTTTCCTCTCTAGACTCCATGTTGGAAAGTATCAAGATGGAATATTTTCTTTAAGTCCCTGTTGGGAAAGTCAAAGCCACTCTCTCTACCCACGTCTACCATTTGACCTTTCTCCTTATCTTGACCTCATTGGATTCCTAATTCAGCCTTTACTGTGTGTGTGGGGTGGTGGTGGTGGTGGATATAAACATATTGATGAAAAAATTTACCGTTTTAATGCATCTTGTATGTTCAGTTCAGTGGCAGTAACTGTACTTATCTTGATTTTTCACCATAATAACCCCTTTAATATTAGTATAAGGCAGAACTCATCTTGAAAATCATCCTGTGAGTTGTGGCTCCCTTGTTGCTCTTCCGAGGGAGCTGTTGATGGCTGTAGGAACAAGTTTCAAAGCAACCAGATGCCATGGATGAAAATCCCAACAGCAACGAATGACAGTCAAAACCACCCAAAGCCATGGAGTGTGTGTGGGGGGGAGGGAGGGAGGGAGAGAGGAAGAAAGGGAGGGAAGGAGGGAGGAGAGAAAGAGAGAGAGAGAGAGAGAGAGAGAGAGAGAGAGAGAGAGAGAGAGAGAGAGAGAGAGAGAGAGAGAGAGAGAGAATAAACAAAACAAGGCTGGAAACTTTTACCTCTGTCTCCGAAGGTCTCACCATTGAATGTTGTGAACTGTTGGACAGGCTATATTTTACCAGACGGGGAACATTCAAATATGGGCATTTTAGGCATGACTGAGAAGGTGGCTTGGAAAAATGACATGAAAGGCTTTGAAAATGTTTTCTGTGGAACTGATACTTGAACACCTCAGCAGGGTAAATATTTTGTGGGGGTTTCATTGTCTGCTAGCCTTCGGCTGGGGATTAAATAATTACATATAGAGTGTTCCCAGTGTGGTAAGAGCAGTAGGGGACAAAGCATTTCACTGTATTGAGACTTGGGCTGTGGGTCAGATTTTCCAAATGAGCTATGCCCTCTCACCATACTTACGGGAGCAAAGTCAGAACCATGAGTAGGTTTTTCATGGGCTGAATAGGAGTTTGAAATTCCTCCCTGTTTATCATGTTGGAATTTTGCTCACTTTTCCTACTAGCCACACAAGTATATACTCTGAACTGGGAAGTCTTTGTTATTGAAAAGAGCTGATGTTGCCAGCAATACAGTATAGCAGTCAGACTTTGAGTAAAAATGTAGGCAAATAACCAAGGGTAGGTTTGTTACTCCAACTGCTATGCTGCCCCCCCTCCCTCATGAGCTCCTGGATTGGGGAGGAGGATAATTTGTGATCTTGACTCTCTACCATTGGCTTCCTCCCGGATTACAAGATCCTTACCTCTCTTATGTGGGGGATGAAATTCTTAAATGATTGAATTAAGATCTGAATGGTCAGCTTTCTGGATATTAAATGTACTCTCGTTCTGTGTTAAGGGCTAGAATAACCTGCCTTCAGAGGTGTTGCATTCAAATGGAGATGACATAAGGAGTCAAAAGTCACAACAGGGTTTCAAATTCCTTGCCCAAGGTAAAAGCTCAGTAAGGAAGTTGGAGCCAGCTTTCCAATGTCCAGAAATTTAACTGGGATCCTAAGAATGGGGAGATATTCTTCAGCCACCTAATGGCCAGGGAGTACTTCAGGAAGAGACTGAGGAAAAGTATTGGCAGAGCCTGGAGAGGAAATGAACAAAACAAACCTTTGTATCTATAAATAGAAGAGCTTGAAACAGCCATTGAGATTAGACCTCCAAAGTGTCATCTACTTGAGTATGGGCCTTGCCTGGCTAACTTGAGGGGTTTAGACTACATTACTGCTCGTCCTGTGGCACTTATGGGAGACAACCCATCATGCAGAAGGTGGGTTATCTTCACTCGGGCAGCCTTCAGTTTGTAACAAGCATTGTTCTCCAGGAGGCATTCTTCCTGTGAGCTGCTTAGAGACAGGCAAACTCACCAGGTGTTCAGGTGTTCCCAGCTCCATAACAAGCTTGAACCGTTAGCTACTACTCAACCATAGGCCAGAATTACCTTCTCGATTCTTACATAGTTTACAGGATTTAAAAACTAGGATAAAAGGAAAAAGTATTATCAGTTGCCCAGTGCTGTAAGAAATTTATGAAATTGGGTGTTTATGAACCAGATCCAAATCCAATCTGGATTATGAAAATACTCACGACTGGTTATTTTGGATAGAGAGCTAAATGCTACCTCATCAAAATATCCCGTCTTCCTGACTATCCATTTCCCCTTATAAGTGCTCACATTAGACTTGTGTATCTAGAAACTCATTTACAGATGAACTGTTAAGTTTTCTCCTCCCCTGAGAGCCTAGTTTGGAATGAGAACCTTCCCTTACCTATTTATTAGATTAGCTGGACCACCCAATACCGTAGCACGGATCAGTCAGACCTCTGTTCAAGGAATCCTGTACCTAAAGCGCTCTATAGGTAGAGAAGCAGAAGAAGAGGAGGCAGCATTGGTGTTTCGCAGGGAGTGCTCATTCTTACCTGCTAATCACTGGAAGTGTGATGGTCCTGCTCTGACTGACTAAGGAGGAGGTGTGATGGTCCTGCTTGATGCACTGAGTGCTGGGATTGGCTGCTTTGTTTTCACTTCCAACACATTTCGAGAGGATTGGTTCTTTAATAGGCATCAACAAACAAAGCAACAAAAACCCATACCATTGAATAAATAATAATAATAATAATAATAATAATAATAATAATAATAATATAGTGAATATAGCATATTACATCATAGTCTTTAAAATCTAAAATAGATAAAAGTAAGAAGTTCTTCAAAACAGTACAACAATTATGTTAGCCTGAAATGGGCATCATAGTATTACTGTTTTTACAGCCTGCCTCCCTCCCAGTCACCCTCTCCCATAATCCTCTCCCTCCCTTCCCCTTTTCTTCTGAGTGGGTGGGGGCCTCCTGGGTATTTCCCAACCCTAGCACTTCAAGCCTCTGCAACGCTAGGCATCAAGGAAGAGTTTTTAATGGAAGTAGTCATTTTGTAGTAGTCATCTGATACAGAGAATGGAACTTACTATAAGTAACCTTTTTTCTTTTTCATGTTCACTTTTCCTGTAATCAGGAATTCCATGCTGTGATAAATTTTGAACAGGTTAATATTTGGGGACCACTACTTTGGACAAGTCATCCTATCAGGGGCCATCGTGAGAGGAGATGTCAGGGCAGGGATGATGGAAGGAGAATGAATGACCAGTAGAGAGCAAACAGGCTACAAAATGTTGTGTGACTATCTTCCTGGGGAGAGGTGAACAAATGTCTCCTTACCCCAGAAAGGAAACTGAAATCAGACCGAAGCAGGGATACCACTAAAGTCTAGCTTTTGGAACCAATGAGATTTTTTTGGATATGGGTGAGAGGTTACTTATATAACTCAAAGCCAGCTGCAGTACAGAAGCCCACAACCAGAATGGATGCCAGCTCACAAAAGCTGGGAGCCTGGAACACACTGCCCAGTTTGTAAGCAGCTCACTGAGTCAGAGACTATTCTTCCCTGCAGTGCAGTTGGTCTGAGCCTGGCCTGTTCTCAGCTTCCAGACAGTTTAGCTTCTCTGAAAGTGTCTCAGCAGTGGGTGTTGTTTCTACATACTTGCGAGGGAGAAGCCTAGTGAGTGTGTTCAGTTTCAGGAACTTCCTGAAGCCACTCAAGTTGTTTACCTCTTGAACTTCTTCTGCTTTCCTGCAAGATAAAATGTCTCACTGTTGCTTAAGACAGGGGTTCTCAACCTGTGGGGGCAAGACCCCTTTGCATGTGTCTAACAACTCTTTCAACAACCCTTTCACAGGGGTCATCTAAAGCCTTCCTTCATATCAGATCTTTACATGATGATTCATAAAAGTATCAAAATTACAGTTATGAAGTTGCAGCATACATAATTTTACGGTTGGGAGGTCATATGTGCAAAGGATTGGTAAGTAATCCTATTGTGCAGTACTTGGAATTCTTTAAACCTTCATCAGGGGTCCCTTACATTACAAAAGGCAGAAAGTACAATAATTGCTGCTGCATGGAAGACTACAGGAATCTATACTGATCACCATGAGTTCCTTGCTTATATATAGATCTGTGTCTTAGACTTGAGACAATTCCATCATGGGTCAGATATTCAAAAGGAAATTTACATTTACTTATCTAATATTTACTTTCTTAAGGTTTACTAACTGAATCATAAACAGCAAATTAAAGATCGTATTTTATTTTATTTTACGTGTACGGGTGTTTATGTATATGCCTGTGCACCACATGTATGCCGGGTGCCCTGGGAAGTCAGAAGAGGTTGCCTACATCTCTGGAACTGGAAATGTGGACAGTTATGAGCCACTGTGAAGGTGCTGGGATGTGAACTCAGGACCTCTGCAAAATATACTTATGATTGTAAATGCTGAACCATCTCTCCAGTCCCACAAGCATGTTTTAAAAATTCTATAGAAGTCTTAAATTACTTGTAAAGCAATATTAAACAGTGCATTTAGAGGGGATTTTTTCATTTAATAGTAATTATAACACTCCAGATAGTTTATGGTGTTTCTAGTTCAATAAATAAGTGATAGGAAAAGGGGTCTTCCTGTTGGGAAGTTGGTTAATTTAGGGAAGTAATTCATTTGTGTTTACAAATGATGAGATGAATAGCAATCCCTTTAGGTTTATAATCTGGGGAGGCTTTCAGGTTCCCTCGAGAAATGAAGAACACAATTTAATGCAGAGTTCAGTGTGCAGCTCCAATTAGCACATTGCTATGTCCTTCTCATCTTTAGTCTGATGCCAAATCCTGGACTGAGAGAAGTGACAAAGTGGGAGCTTAGCCAATCCGAGCTACATAGACACTTTTATAGAGTGACCACGTGTCAGTGTTGGAAAGCCCCTGGGGATTGAATAGTTGAGTACTCATTTGTCCAGGAAGAGGGACTTGATTTCATATCACAGTTAGTGTGCAAATGTCTATACTAAATCAACTCTTCATACTTAACTCATATGCTGTGAAAAATGGTGCTGAACCTAGGCTAAGAGAGGAGAGAGAGGGGGAGAGAGGGAGAGGGAGAGAGAGAGAGAGAGAGAGAGAGAGAGAGAGAGAGAGAGAGAGAGAGAGAGAGAGAGAGAGAGAGAGAGAGAGAGAGAAAGAGAGAGACAGAGAAAGAGAGAGACAGAGAGACAGAGAGACAGAGAGAGAGAGAGAGGAGAGAGAATATGAATCATTAAAGTCATATTAAGAGGGCTGAAATAAAGTCATACTGCCCCAGATTCCTTTTTAGCTCCATTGCCTCAATCTGGCATAACTAAAGATGTAACCTTTTATATAGCAGTCCTACATCATCATGCCTTTAACCAGATTTCTTGGATATCTCCGTGCCTTATATGTTAACATGTAGTGCATAGACATCGACATTAGAATCCTGGAGAAAGGGTAAGTAAGGAGTTGGTGAGATAAAGATGTTGAGTTCTCACTAAAACTAAAACTTTTTTTTTTCTTCGAACATTTAATTTAAAACAGGCACAAGTGCAAACAAGTCACAAAAATTTCTAGGGAAGGATGCTTTGGGTTTTTTTTTTTTAAACTCTGACCCTAAAAAAAAAAAAAAAAAAAAACATCTTGCAATTTCTTTGCCCTAATGCAGGTCATCAGGGTGTAGAGGAGTCTAAAACTGTTATCTGGATAGGGTCCAGACACTGGTGTTCTTCCTTGGCATTCCCTGTCTCACAATAGCCAGGAAGATGGGAAGGGAGGGAAGTCAAGGAGGCAGGTAAGCATCCGCAGGGCAGCTGGGGCAGCAGGCTCGCATGAGGAGGTGCCCATCCCTTGGCAGGAGGGACCCCCTCCAGGAGGTGGTTCACCTTTCTGTCCCAGCTTGAAGAGGAGGGATCCCTGATCTGGCTACTGAGAACTTGCTGACAGGTAAAACAAAGTTTATTTCCTTACTATTTCTGCCTCAGTATGGGAGTAACTCAGAGACTTCGAGGGCCCCCAGCATGTGTTAGACTTGACACACACACACACACACACACACACACACACACACACACACCCCTTTACCGGTTAGGTAATGACATGAGACTTGAAAGGCAGAAAGCCAGGTCCAAAAAGCAGGTTCCTTCAGAGTGGAGCTTGGTATAAAAGAGGTGGACAGCTCTTCTGAGGTTCTCTGTGGGTGACTGGAAGGACCTGGGTCATTGGGAGAACTTTACACACACACACACACACACACACAGAGAGAGAGAGAGAGAGAGAGAGAGAGAGAGAGAGAGAGAGAGAGAGAGAGAGACGGAGACAGAGAGAGACGGAGACAGAGAGAGACGGAGACAGAGAGAGAGGGAGAGAGGGAGAGAGGGAGAGAGGGAGAGAGGGAGAGAGGGAGAGAGAGATCCATACTGAACCTCAAGCATAAAGACTGTATTTGAAAACTAGAATGCAATTCTTTTTTTCCTCCCTTTTTTTGATTAGTTCCTTAAGAACTTCGTACAGTGTGTTTTTTATATTTACCTCTTCCCCCAATTCCTCCCAGGGCCACCCCCAGTTCACTGCTCTTCCAGTTTGTCTTCTTTCTACTTTGTCAACCCACAGAGTTCAATCTGTGTTGTCCACATATTCATGGATGTGTGGCCATGCACTGGACCTTAGTCAGCCCACCAGGAATCACATGTTAAAATAAGTGGACTCTCATTCTCCCATAAGGTATCAGTTGCTAGTAGCTCTTCATCTAGAAGTAGAACTTCATCCCCACCTCCTCTTTCACTGTGGGATTCTTGTCTGGCTTAAGATTGTTCAGGACACAGGCATGCTGTCACAACTGCCGTGAGTTCATTTGTGCAGCTGTCCTGCTGTGACAGCACTGGCTGGTTTTGTGTGCCAACTTGACACAAGCTGGAGCCTCCCTTGAGGATATGCGTCCATGAGATCCAGCTGTAAGGAATTTTCTCAATTAGTGATCAAGGGTGGGAGGGTGCATTGTGGGTGGTGCCATCCCTGGGCTGGTAGTCTTGGGTTCCATAAGAAAGCACACTGAATAAGCCAAGGGAAGCAAGCCAGTAAGTAACATCCCTCCATGGCCTCTGCATCAGCTCCTGCTTTCTAACCTGCATGAGTTACAGTCCTGACTTTGGTGAGGAACAGCAATGTGGAAGTATAAGCTGAATAAACCCTTTCCTCCCCAACTTGCTTCTTGGTCTTGATGTTTTGTGTAGGAATAGAAACCCTGACTAAAACAGCGACTGAAGAACACTCTTTCCCTATAGTCATCTGCTCCCTCTGGTGCTTTCCATCTGTCTTTTCCAATGGTTTCTGAGCCCAGCAAGGAGAGGATATGATACAGGTGCTCCATTTAGGGCTGAGCTCCCGACAGTCCTTAAAATTTCTGCATTCTTACCTGTTGTCGGTGCCTGTGTTAATCATTATCAACTGCAAACACAAGATCCTTTGATGAAGGTTGCTCTCAGATGAAGGTTGAGAGAGGCATTAATCTATGGGTATCACAATAAGTCATTAGGAGTTAGTTTAATACTATGTTCGTTTAGTAGAATATCAGTGGTATATTCTCCGCTAGGGCCCATTTACATGCCTTGCCACAAGTTTGTGGCCCTGATAACGGTGGCAGGCATGGGTTTCATATTGGGGAGGGAACATCACATACCATCAGAAAGTGCCTGGTTACTTCCTTGTACTACTGGGCCACTGGGTTGTCAGGGCAGTTATGATTGCAGCTTTCA
This sequence comes from Mastomys coucha, assembly GCF_008632895.1. Classification (NCBI taxonomy): domain Eukaryota; kingdom Metazoa; phylum Chordata; class Mammalia; order Rodentia; family Muridae; genus Mastomys; species Mastomys coucha. The sequence goes on from NW_022196895.1 coordinate 54,678,856, forward strand.
GAGTTCATGGCAGTATGATTGATGACTACATGCCTGCTCTTGTACCGTGGATAGAATCTTCCAGCACTATGAGAGCAAGCCAGTAAGGATGGAGCTTCTAGGTCAATATGAGCTCGATTTCTCCTTGGTTTATGATTTATGTGTGTGTTATCTTCAGCATAAGCTCTTGCCTTCAAGTTCTAGAGGGTAACCATTGGTACAGCAATAGACTGTAGTATTTAGGGGTGTTTTATGCAAGCTGAAATCTGAGGACAGCCATTCTAGTGGCTCTGAGAAACCACGGAACTCAAGATCTTTAATGAGCATTTTACATCCACCAAATTTAAAAAGAAAATTCTGAAACCCTTGAGTTCACTCTTTTCTATAATTTCCTTTTTACAAAAATTATAATAACTGTTGATACACTCATTGTATGCCTTCTAACAGCCTCCCAGGAACCTACTCACATGTCACCAAGCTATTAATTTGAATTAGTGGAGGATTTTAGTGCCAGTATGCATATCTTTCTATTTTCTATTTTCCAGGTTAAAAAAAAAAAAGGAAAGAAAACAAAAGAAAAAAGGCACAAGCTAAAATGCAATTTGCATTTTATAAAATATCTTAAAAATAAGGTAAACTAGATTATTTTAAACCACAATAAAAATTTAACTGGTAATAAGGCAGATGGCTTATGCTAGCTTTTCTCTAGTCATTAAAAAGTAAAACTCATGAGAGATAAAATATGGAGCACACCTTCAGACTGACAGGGAAAACCTACCACCAAGTTAAGATACAACTAAATAAAGACTGGATCCATTGCTGCTCCATATTTTTAAATCACAAGTGAAGAGAAAATTACAAAATCCATGTGGGAAGCTATCTCAGCTGGAATGTCAGAGCGGTGTAAATAAGTTCAAGGGAACTCACTAGGACTTAAATGATAAAGTGTTTCAAACAAGAGATAGACTGCCAGATCTTATGTATTCACTCATATTCTGAACTTGATGTCAATAGTCATATTAAAATCACTAGAATTCCCAGCAGAAGCAATGAATATGTTAGGAAGAGTGACAAGGCAGATAATTCCATCGGCTAATAAAATGGTACATTTGATCTATCACCATTATAAATTGGGTTTGATGGGATAGATTAATAGCAAGTAAAATATAATACTTTTAGTTATAGAAACACCACATTTCTAGAAGTTATTTTAGTTCCCTCAAGTCAGAGGTTCAATTAGCTACTGACAGAGGAACATACTTAATTATAAGCATATCTGGCTTCCCTTCTATCCTTACAAAGAATGCAGAACTTCCAAATCGTGTCATATCAAAATAGGAAGCCTGAGTACTCTACTAAAAAATCATGTGGACACAGAGACAGCTTGGCATAATGTTTGAGTAATTTGTTGTAGAAATAACTGCCTTCTAAAAATTAAATTAGCTAGTGCCCAATCTATCTACTTAAAGATAATTCCTCATCTGAATAGATTGTCAATTGTAATTTCATGAGGTTGAAATAAGTGGTCTTATGTAGTAGCGTTTTAAAATTATTAAACTGATAATCTTAAGATCAAGTGCCCTCCATAGACCACTTTTCCAATCTGGTCTAATTATTTCTCATTAGTAAGATGCAGTCATAGATGCCAGGCTGACTCCGTCTGGAGCAATCGCTATGTAAAACAACAAATTGGAAATGATGCTATGAATGTTTTCTACTTACCATCCTTTACTGGAGTTAGGAATTACATACCACGAAGTTCAACAGTTGAGTTCAACAGACCATGAAGTGTACAACTGAGTAGTTTTTGGTACATTTACAGAATTGTATGACCCTAGTTGTACACTTTAGTTGAGTTTCGGAACATTTCCATTGATTCAGAGTGTTGTCACCTTTAGCAGTCCCTCTTTGTCTTCAGCCTCAGGGCAGTAGGAACCAGTCAAGTTTCTGTCCATATACCTTTCCTATAAATGAAATCACACAAGCTTAGTGTATACCTGGTTTCATCCAGTTATCATCATGTTTGTGGCCACATTTTACTTTCTCTTTCTCCTTTAACTTAAAAGAAATTAAGAGTCTATTTCTATGATCTGATTAATCATTATCAACATTTTTGGTGAGCAATATATGTACCCTTATTTTTATTTTCATTTTGTTTTAATCTGTTTGATTAGTATAAAATGACATTACTCCTCCTTCAAGCCTTTCCTCATCCCAGACTCCTCTTACTCTTCCTGAATATTCCACTTCTAATTGTCATTTCATCAACTGATGAGCATTTAGATTATTTCCATGTTTTGCTATTATGGTTATGCTAATATAAACATCTATGAATAGTTCTTTGTGAAGATACATATTTTTTATACTCCTAGTGTAGATATATTGAAATGGAATGACTGGATCATGTGATAAATGGTGTTTTGCCAAAACTTAAAGTTTTTGGCAAATTTAATCTTATCTTTTAAATTTTAGGATCGGAATTAAATCCTACTTTTTATCCTGTAAGCTTTATGTTCCATCTGCATTTCTGAGAGATAAGATAATATTAAACCTCTCATTGTAAGGGGAGCATTGAAGTAGTCAGAGGGAAGTCGAGAGACAGGAACACAAGTGTCGTTTGAAGATCATGTCAGCTAGTACAATGGTAGATTAAAGACATAGATTTGTGCACTGAAGATGTAGCTTAGCTGGCAGAGTACGTTCCTGGTATGCACAAGGCCCTAGGTTTGATCCCCTACAGTAGTGTATACTCAGCAGGTGGAAAATCATAAATAACGATGAGTCTCAGGGCAGCCTGAGCTACTTGAGTCTCAAACCAAATCAAAGCAAATTAAAATACATAAGATAGGAAGAGACAAAGGAGAGGGAGAGAGTTTAGGGTTTTGGCTTGATTCCCATGACTGATTATTTTTACCTTCAATTCTGCAGTTCCTTGTCCTTGTTAAGCCCCAAGGGTTTACATAATCTGTGTGAATTGAGAACATTATTCCTATGAGGGAGGTAGAGCTATGAAAAGAAGAAGAAAGAGAAAAGAGGAATTTGAGTCTGCTGACGCGTACCCAGGGTATGTTTTAAACGTGACGCTATGGAAACGCTCCTTCCCTCCTTTCCACTTGGATGCTTCGGGATAGCATGCTGACGTTTCCCTAGGGAACAACCTACCTCTGCCCATTAATGTGGTTGCCTCGTTAGCTCACCAGCCGTATTTTAGAAAGTGGTCTAAGAACTTGGCTGCTCCTGCCTTTGGCTGGGAAATCTCCACAATTTGAGTTCTTGGTGACACTGTGTTATGTGTTCGTGTTCTGAACCTATGAATAGCTCACCATAGGCTTGTAACAGAGTACACCAGTCTATCTTCGTCATTCATGATTAACTGGCTGCCTCATTCTTTCATCTCTGCCTCTAACTCTTCCTCCAGCAGAAACATATCAGGTATATATAACCCTCCCTGTTCCTGTCACCCTTGGAATTTGGAAAATACACATGATGCAATGTGGTTAGAACCATAATAACAGCATGGGCTTTTGAAAGTACACTAGAATGTACACAAAAATTTTGTCAGCGGTAGGATATATGCTTTATAGAAAACATATAACCTCAAAGATGAGCTTTTATGCTACGTCTACTTTTTAGTAACCTAATTATATTTCAAGGACTCTATGAAATGTTGCTATGTCAAGGAAGCTTTTTAAAAAAGAAATACTAACTTCAAAAATACTTTCTTAGTTCAAGTCAGGTTTTGAGATCCCGTTTGCTTCTTAACATTTTTAGGGTATCCTTCAAATTATGTTTTGGAAGGAATAGCACATTTAAATATATAAAACATAAATGTTTGTGAATCCGGACAGTGGCAGGTAACAGATTACGTGAGAAATACCTGCCAAGCAGGGAAAGCAGCAGATTCTTCCACCCGTCATGCACTCCTGAAGATACCTGGCCAAAGCAACCAGAAGAAAGCATTGAACTAGAGACTTGCTTACATTTCCTGAGAGTTAGTCTGCTATCACCGTAGCAGGAAGCAGGCAGGCATGGTGCTGGACAGGTAGCTAAGGGCTTTACACTTCGTTTTTTCCAGGACACAATACATCAGTTTGAATTTAATCTCTGATCATGTGATATTACCTTTTTTTCCCATTTGATATACATCATTTTAATAAGCATGACTTTTTAAATTATGCTATTTCTATACTAGAAGGAAAACTCTATCCCTAGAAGTATAACTACATCCAAGGAAACAGAGGAAATACCAGCAAAAACAAGGAGAGTGCACACACACACACACACACACACACACACACACAGACACAGACACACAGACACACACACACACACACACACACACACTCACACCCCTACATACAATGTCTGTTAGGTCCATTTCTCTGTTTAGTTTTTGTCTGGATGACATGGCAATTAGTGAGAGTGGGGTACTGAAGTCTCCCACTATTGATGGGTGGGGCTCAATATGTAATTTGAGCTTTAGCAATATTTCTTTTACAAGTGTGGGTAAAACACAAGCCTCTTGTGTTTGGAGCTTGGATGATGAGAAAAGAGGTATCATCTTGTCAGATGTCACCTTTGATGGGTTTGAAGTGTCCTTCACTGTCTCTTTTGATTAAGTTTGGTTGAAAGTCTACTTTACTAGATATTAGAATGGATACTCCAGCTTGCTTCTTGGGTCCAATTGCTTGGAAGACTTTTTTCCAGCACTTTACTCTGAGAGCTTTACGTCTTAATTTGCAGGAAGCAGGGGCACGGCCCCCAAGGCATGGGCTTTTGAAACTTCAAAGCCAACCTCCAGAGACATACTGTAGTTAATCAACTGGTGACTAAGCATGCCAATATGTCCCCTATGGGGTTCATTCTCATTCAGACTACCACACAAAATGTGACATGAGCAGTGCCTTCCTTGTTTACTTTCTAAACACTATGAAGAAAAATTGACAAATGGAGATGATGGTGTTTCTATTTACATTGATTTTTAAAGAAAACAAAAATCAAGAGATTTAACAAATAGTATATAATTGAAGACTCTTGTGATCAATTGTGTTCAAGAGTATATCATACTAATACTATTACACAATACAAGCACTCATCACAAACATCCAGTAAGACACAATCTGCCATTCACTTCTATTGGTAAGGTATGGTAATATCTGGGGTAAGATTCAAAACTGTGCACGTGTGTTTTTCATTTTTCATGATTTGTGATTATAAACATGATTATATTAGAAAACATGGGACTCAATATTTATGTGCTATATCTACCCAATTTATCACCCAATTATATTTCAAGGACAATGAAATGTTCCTATATAAGGGAAATAGTTCATATTATTTTATCCGAAGTTGATACAGAAACTGACAAGTTGTAGATATAAGAGCAGAAATATATGTTGGAAATAAAATCTATCTTTTTCTTCTTTTACGCTTCTCTTGTGTTAGTATACTTGATATTTTAAGACAAGAAATTTTCACACAGCAGAGAGATCTATCTGAAGTCATGCCAGATATTGTTAAATATCTTTAGCACTTCTTTTTATGAGGAAACTCATTTATTCTCACTGTGTGTATGTTTAAGATGTGTGAGATGTGTGTGCGCTGTATTAAGGGGTCACAGCATTAGGAAAGCTGAGACCACTGACCTCCTGGGAAAAGCTGTAGCAGTAAATCCAATCCATTCTTAGCAGTTTCTGACTTGATAACCTCGCCTCCCCAACTCCCCCGCTCCCAAATAAACCTGAAGAGTGTCCTCCACAGCATCCTGTCCTGATCCTGTGGCCAGAGGGTGGTCTGGAGAAAAACTAAGCTCACAGTCTCTCCCTTCCTTAACCTGGAGCTAGACAATGCAATTAGTTGACGTGATCTCAGGAAATCCTAGTTTATTTAGCACACGCTACATGTTTTCTTACAGATTTCTCTGAAATATGGGGAAATATTTATTGTGAAGTAGTAAAATAAATTATAAGTAAGAATATAAAGAATCTCAATCTGAAAATTCTCTCAAGTCCCCTCATCCAGCCATTTGCTGTCATGGAGCACCTTCCTGAAGAGTTACTCACAAGACGCCCCTGAGCGAGCTGCAGCAGAATCTGGTCTGGCTCTTGTGGCCCTTGTCCTAAAGCCCTTGAGTTTCAGGATTTGAATAGCATTCTGTTGGATTTTGAGATTCAGAGGAAAGAAGAGTGGGTCTCCTATCTGCATTGCTCTGGATAGAGGGTATGTTCACAGGATGAATTTCTTAATGTCAAAATTACCTAAAATTAAAGTACTAAAATTAATAGTTGCAATTCAGTTATTTGAATTAATGATGTATATTACTGTTCATTGTGTCATGTCTTTCTTCTTCCCAAATCTCAGATGAGTGCTCTGACTACTTGCTATGATGATGATAGAAGGAAGATCTGTAATGACTGAGGGTCAGTCACTGAGTCTCCATGACACCCCACCCCCTCCACCCCCCTCCCCCGGCTCCAGTTCCCTCAGCATCCCTGCTACCATCTCCCAGGTGTTTCTTATTTACATCTCTGGAGGTCACCTTGTTTCCACACTCTGACCCATGCACACTTATCTTTAATTATTCTTTATTGAGATTGTTCTAAGTTATAAGGAAGCCCCTCTCCTTACAATAGTTTTAATAGGTAGAGGCATGGGTAAATAACATTTACTGTGTTTATATAATTATAACTTTGCATATGTATTAAATTACATCACAATGGTGTATGTATGGTGAATGCTGGGAAGTATTGTCCTATGACTGGAAGATGTCCTATACACCTAGGTCTATTCACCTAGATGCCCATTTAGGACAGGCAGAATATATCCAGATGTTGCCACCTTTTCTCATTTCTTCTAGTTAGTCTATTCTCTTTCTCTCCCTCCCTCTTTCCCTCTCTGCCCCTCGCTTCCCCTCTTTCTCTCTCCCTCCTTCCCTTCCTCTGTTCCTTTCCCTCTTTCCCTTCCTCCATCCCGCCTTCCCCCCTCTGTTGGTGTGTGTGTCTCTGTGTGTGTCTGTGTCTGTATGCTTGTGCCCAGTTTCACACACTTGAGAATCACTGCTGTGGAGAAGGGCATAGCCTGTGGCATCAAGCCTCTTAGATGAAGATGCCCACATGCACAGCAAAACTCTCCCAGATGCTCTTCAGGGATGAAATGCTGACCGCTCTGTGTGCATTTGTTCTTGGCAGTGGCTGTGAAGAAAGACCTGTATTCTAGGCTGTTAATTCAGTGCCAATTTACCCAGTTACAAGAGACAATATAGTTCTGTATAGTCCGCAGCTTTACCTGGAGTTTTGCACAGCTCCTTAAAGCATATCTCAGGAAATGGTAACTTTGAGGGAAGAGAGAACTCAGGCTGGCATTCCTGAAATGGTGCATTCTGTCAATCACCTAAAGATGGCAGCCCATCCTCCACAGTGACACCTTAGCTCTCCTTCACATGTGTCTTGGCCATTGTGGGTGTTAGTGCGCTTTTTATGGTCAACGTTCTTGATGCTTCTTTGCCTCAGCTTTAGTGTCTTCTGTGCATCACATGCTCATGACCTTTGCACATTTCCTCAGAGGTCTTTTAGTCATTCCATAAAAATATAGTGTTCTGTCACTGTAAAGCCTCAGAACTATGTGACAATGCGTAGGTTAATTCAGCAACACAGATTTCGTGAATGTTAAATTTCACCAAGTTTTTTTGCCTAAGGCCTTTATTTTCAAATGTGTGCATCATGTTGAAGCTCTCAGGGTACCCTTGGCAGCCAATTTCTCCCCCAAGTCTCCAGATGTAACCACTATTCTCAACATTGTAAACATATTTCCATTCATATTCTTATAATTTTGTTATGCATGTGCCTCCATAAAAGCCCAATATTGTTTTGTATTTTGAATGCATAACTGGAGTCATACTGTAGAAGTCTTTCTAGAACTTTCCTTTTTCAAGTCATAACATACAACACCAATTAAAACTGTCAAAACCCCTCCCAAATCCAAAGCAACAGCAGATAATGATGCTATATCCCTCACAGTTTTGCCCAGGTCTTCACATTCCACCAAATCCATGTATCCCCCTCCTCCTCCTCCTCCCCCTCCTCCTCCTCCTCCTCCTCTTCCT
>NW_022196895.1:54687052-54696144 GCF_008632895.1 Mastomys coucha
CCTTCTCCTCCTCCTCCTCCTCCTCCTCATTCTCCTCCTCCTCCTACTCTCCCCTCCCCTTGTTCCCCCTCCTTCTTCTTGAGACATGGTTTCTCTGTGTAGCCCTGGCTGTCCTGGAACTCACTCTGTAGGATCAGGCTGGCTTTAAATTCACAGAGATCTGCCTGCCTCTGCCTCTGCCTCTGCCTCCGCCTCTGGAATGTTGGTATTAAAGTCATGCGTCACCACCACTGGGTCTCATTTTATCTTAATACATATGATATTTGACTAAATATGTTTCAAAAGAGAAAATAACACAGACCAAACAGCAAATTTAGAGATAGCCCAAACAGAATAATTTCTTTCTCAGAAAAGAATATCACATAGCTATTTCTTCTTAAGTCCGAAGGAATTTAAATATTCTTTATCTCTCCTTAGAACATTGAGAGAGAGAGAGAGAGAGAGAGAGAGAGAGAGAGAGAGAGAGAGAGAGAGAGAGAGAGAGAGAAAGAGAGATAATGTCTGGATAAGGACTTAAACCCCCAAACAGGCCAACTTTTAATATATAATGCTATTTATTTTATCAACAATATGATGAAAAAAGAATACCATTTTAAATTTTCATAAATTAATAGGAAAGGTTAAAAACCTATGACAATTCAGTGAAAGCATTTGTATAGATTTTGTGATCTCTGAGTTCTGTTTGTAAGTGTGTCAATAGTATGCTTTATAGTAAGTACCTTATCAATAAGAATAATAATAACATGACAAATCTGGCCTTTTCTATTTATCCCATTTTGTGCAGTATATTGGTCCACTCGTTAATGGTTAATTTTATCTTCATGAATCACAGTGTATATCAAACATGCATGCATTCATTCATATATATATATATATACACATATATATACATATCTATACATATGTATATATATCTTATAAAATATGCATGTTGATGTATGTTTCTATATATGCTCATTAATGCAGCTGGGTTTATCGGTGTGTGTTTATATCTGCGAAATAATGAAAGCATCTTTTTGCATTCTTGGTGCTCCCATGCTGAAATCCAAACAGTATTGCTGTTGAGACAATTAACCTTACTTTGTCTGTAGCAGAGGTCTGGGACATTATTAATGTAGACTATAATTCAGTAAAACATGTGACTCCAATTCTAAATTAATTCAGTCTGCAGCCCAGTGCAGTAGTGGGCCCTGCCCTTCACACGCATTGTTCTGCTGAGGGTTGAGTTAAACCTGATTGGGATTACACCCACACATGGAGTTGAGTTCCACACGTGGGCTTCGCTAAAACACTAATGTTACGGAAAAGTTACTAGACAGAAAGAAAGCGTGAGGCCATGCTTCACTCTGTGTTGTGTTTGGTATGATTTCAGCCCTCTGGATTTATATTTCCTTTAATGAATATCACGTCAAGGAAGAACATAAGGCTTGCAGGTTGGGGTGAGAGTCTTAAACTCTTTAGAGATAAGTACTTGGGTAAGATCCAATAAGGTGTGGCTTGTGTCAGGCAGAGATTTCTAGCTGTGCAGTGTGCTTTGCCTTGCGCAGTGATGTCTAATGGGAGTGACTGTTCAGTGTGAGGTAGGAAAGAGTTATGTAGGTTTCACCATTAGTGTTGCCTCTGTGGTAAGACACTTAAACGACCTCACAGGTCAAACCTCAGCCCACGTCCACGAACCACAGACGTGTTTGTCCGAGGTATGCGTTTAAATTCATGAGATTTAACCAGGAGGAAATAGAGATTAAAGCAGTGTATAAAATAGACTTTAAAATGCGGTTTGTGTTCAGTAAATGGTAAAGGGTGGGCCTATAACGTTACAGCTGAGCCTGTTTAGGGAAATATCAAAGCCTTTGTTAAAAATTCAAAGCAGTGCCTGGTGGTGGTGGTGGTGGTGGTGGTGGCACACGCCTTTAATCCCAGCACTTGGGAGGCAGAGGCAGGCAGGCAGGCAGGCAGATTTCTGAGTTCGGGGCCAGCCTGGTCTACAGAGTGAGTTCCAGGACAGCCAGGGCTATATAGAGAAACACTGTCTTGAAAAACGAAAAAAGGAAAAAAAAATATTCAAAGCAGTAAAAAAGAATTCTGAAGTCATTATCATCATGGGCCAACTTTTTTTTTTTTTTTGGATACATTTTGGTAACACTGTTAAGAAAAGTGTAATTTACACATTTGATTAATAAAATTTGTGGTAGTTCCACTCTTAAATCTAGTTTTTTGCAGAGGAGGGGGTAAAGTATCATGTGCAGGAATAAGAGGGAGGCTCCCCTTCTGAGGTTGTTTTAACCTGCTCATTTTTCAGACAGCCATGGTAAAAGGTCTATTAACAGTGAAGAAAACAAAGACCAGTGAAGTTCTATCAGGTCCTGACCATCTCTGAGGTCTCCGGTGATGGCCACAACAACTGGGCATAATTTACTAGTTTTATTAAACCCACCATCTGTCATTTTACTCTTAAGATTTACTCTTGTTAAATAGGATTGTTAAATAGGATTGTATCCTACCAATATGTGATTTTACTTTGTAGCGAAAACAACCCCCTCACACACACAGTTCGGAAACGAAAATATTTCATTCACGGACCCCACATTTACTGGCCAGAGAGATGGCTTGGCAGTTATGAGCACCAACTAGTTTCCCGGAGAACCCTAGTTTTGCTCCCAGCACCCATGTTGGGCCACTTACAGCATCCTGAATATTAGTTTCTTCTTAGTGGCTCTGATAAAACACCACAACCAGAACAACTTTTTTGGGGGGAGAGGGGAAAGCTTATTTTAACTTACAATTTCAGAGGGATAAAAAGGGGCCATTATAGAAGGGAGGCCTGGGAGCAGGAGGCCTCTAAGTAAGGAAGCTTGCATACTGAACTGCAAGCCCAGAGCAGAAAGAGCAAATGGATGCCGAGAAAGGCTTTAAGCTCTCAAAGCCTGCCCATTGGCATACTTCCTCCAGGAAGATTGTGCGTCTAAATCCCTGATTGAGGACTAAGTATTCAGACACAGGAGCCTGTGGGGACATGTGCCATTTAACCACCGCAGCCTGGAACTCCAGCAGCACCTGGGCATCTGACACCCTCTTCTGGCTTTCACGAAGCAATCTATTGTGGAACAAAACAAAACAAAACAAAACAAAACAAAAAACCAAGAAGGCAAGGAAGCAAACAAACAAAACCTCAAAACATTAAGGTACAGTGTTTGAGAAGAAAGATAGACTTAGTCACTTTTATTTCAAAATGATGTGTCAGAGCGAACAAACTTTGCGGCTGCTCTTGGTTCCTTACCTGAAAAGAATTCCCCACAGCCAGAGCTAGATGTAAGTTCCCAGTCTTTACTGAGTAACATAACCTCCGACAGCCTTGTTTTTTTGTCACTTGAAAATTTATTAGAAATAAAGTGTACTTTTTTTATCATGTGTGTATTCATCAGATGCTTGTGAATAAAAGTGATCTCACTTAAGCATCATTTTTCAAATGTTCTCAGATGCCGCCTGTTAAAATAGTTTTGAAGTAACCATTGATAATGTGTCAACACTCAATTTATCGTTTTGCATGAGCATTGATTTGTTGGAGCAGCTCTGACAGTAAGCGTACAAAACTCACTACCTCCTGAATTCACAGAAATGTACGTTGGTTGATTGAACAGTTAAAGTGTCACACAACCATCCCGAGCTGTAAATAAGAAAATGGTGATGTTCCCCAAATTCCTATCTTCCATTCATCTCTCCAGTTCCTATCATGTTTGCAGTGTTAAAATGCCATCCATGGAGAGATCGTTCGAAATGAAGCTAATTCCTGTGTTGTTTCTATGAATCATTTCAGACACACCATATGCAGAGTCAACTTAACCAGCATCAGGCCCATGGGACATAGAAGACATGCTGCTAAATGGCACTGGAGTGTAGGCAGGTCAGGCAGTTCCCAACTCTCCAAGAAGTCTCTGTTTTCTACAGATGTTTCATCTCTTAGAGAATAAGCAATGAACTTCTTATGTAAACGGATATTCCATAAACACCCTCATTAAGTGGCTACAGGTATAGGTTGCTTCAATTAGTTTTTAATCTTTCTAAGTAAGTTTTCCTGCACATCTTGCTTTCTCTTGCACATTTGTGGGTTGCTTTTCAATGGAGCTGCTAGACCTCTGAAAATGCACATGCTTGTTTAAGATTTAGTGCAGCATTGTCCTTTAATATATTTATAGCATTATTCCAGAGTCTATTATTCAGATAACCAGAATTAATTTGCCACTTTAACATTTTATTTCCAAGGAAGTGTGAAGTGGCATCTGCTTGTTTCCCTGCTTTTTGGTCATGTTGATCTTTTTTCCTGCATCATGAACCATTACGGTTACTTTTGTGGGAATTTTATATTTTGCAACTGGAAACTCTCCTATAGCCATTATATATGGTTTAGATATTTATTCATTCTAGCAATTGGTTTGTGGATGCCTTACTATAAAAGATTTATTAAGTTTACATTCTGATGTGGTTAGATTTCAAAATATACCAATATAATTGCAGGTAGTGTGTCTTTAACAAGACCTTTGTTTTTACATGTTATAATCAAGGATTTTATAATTAATACATTTCAGTAAAAGCCAAGTTACAGGATGGTGCACAGATTCTGTTGCTCTCTATGCTAGGACAGAGATGGGTGTGCATATGCTAATAGAATTTTAATATCTGTAATGGATCAGATCAAATAGATAAGAAGAATTAATTTTAGAGAAAAAGAGAAAGGCATGAGGCTATCTGTCACAGAGATCTTTGATATGGTGGGAAACTTGTGAAAACTGTTTTGCCAGTGAGTTGCTTGTGTGTTCATTTGTTTAAGAACAGAAATTGTATTGCACAAGATGTTTAAAGGATCAATGTGATTCCATTCTTACTCCCTACAGCCCTAGTTTGAAAGTTGCTGTCTTGTTCTTATTACCATCTGTTTTCCTATAATGATCCTGGATTGTTTTTAAAGTTAAAAGGCTACATGTGACTTTTATCATTTTAAATAAATTCAACATATCAAATGGCATATTTGAATATCAATATATCAAATAATATCTAATTATTTGGTAGCCAATAATTCAATAAGGGCATTGGGTTGACTTTCGTTTATTTGTAATTTATAATTTTGAAAACTTAATATGTGGTTACTGCTTTGTCAAGTTTTTTGAACTTTTGTCATCAGATTTCAGTTGTATATTTTCTTTTGACAATGAACTCAATAAGACAAAGCAAGGACAATTTTGCTAAATGTATCAAAAGAATACATTAGTAGAACGACAACTCTGGAGTTAAAAGGTAAAATAATATGATTAGATATGATTTCCCAAAGGGCAATCATTCCTGGATCTACCAGGGACATCTGAGACACTAGTTAATTTAACTTACAAAACTATAAATTATCATTTTATCTTTTATTGTTGTTTGAAATAATGAAATTGTACCTGATCTTTAGAATTTTCCTTATTTTATTAACCATTCTGATGTGATTAGTTTTTGATTGTTTGTGTTATATAATATGAATCCAAGTACCAATACATCATACTGTTTCTACTATCAAAACTCATTCTGAGTTAGTCTTTTTTACTTCAGGGAGGCCTAAAAATTGTCAATCCCGAACTAGCCCCAACTGTTAACTTCTTGTCTAAATGTGGAAGCCTCTCTTTGCCTGTAGTCTTATCTTTATAATCTTGTTACCTAAGTGTCTTAGTTAGGGTTTTACTGCTGTGAACAGACACCATGACCAAGGCAAGTCTTATAAAGGAAAACATTTAACTGGGGCTGGCTTACAGGTTCAGAAGTTCAGTCCATTATCATCAAGGCAAGAACTGGGCAGCATCCAGGCAGACATGGTGCAGGAGGAGCTGAGAGTTCTACATCTCATGCCAAAGGCAAACAGGAGAAAGCTGACTTCCAAGCAGCTAGGATAGGGTCTTAAAACCCACACCCACAGTGACATGCTTCCTTCAAGAAGGCCATCCCTACGCCAACAAGGTCACATACTCCATTGGGCCAAGCATATTCAAACTTCCACACTAAGTAATAAGAGGGAACCTCTTTTTGGATAAGTCTGGACATGTTCCTTGCAACATTTATAATGGTAAAACATACAGAGGGCAGATTTTTAAAAAAGGAGTACCAAAAAAAAAATGTGCCTCATAAGAAATTTATTTTGAGAATGGGTGGATGATTCACTTCAGTTGAACCAACACATTTTTTTTTTTAATGTCTAAACATCTAACAAATAAGGGTTAATATTTATTAAATATTGGGGGTAGCTATGAGATCCTCCTCTCACCCTGCACTTGCTTTACGGGTTGTTTGTTTCTAGCATTAAAATCTACAGCCCAGACTAGCATCAACATCTTGGTGGTCTTCTTGTGAATGGTTCTTAGAGTTTTTTTTTTCTCTGAGTTCCTATTTTGAGGTCTCCTGACTATAGGAGAGATGTTTTTTCCATTCATTGCCAGGTTTTAGGACTCAAACAACCAAGACTCAAGGCAGATTAAAAATCCAACAAAATGATGGGAATGGCCAGAACAGGAAACCAGTTTCAGGCCGAAATGGTCACAGCCACTGGGCTGTGAGCACATTTGTTATACATCTGAGGCCTGGAAACGTCTAGGAGACAGAAACAGATGGGCTCTGAAAAGCAAAGGCTGGAAGTATATTGGTCCAGGAATAACACTAATGGGAGTTGCTGCTATCCAGGAGGGGTTTAAATTGCTTCAGCATGGTGACAGTTAAAAAGGGTAAGCACATCTTTAGATATTTACCAATGATGCTGATGGATGACACCGTCTTAGCGTGGAATTTGGAGCCCAAGTGACCTCTAATGTCTTGTCTTGGCGCTTCCTTGTTTATAGATGTTTTACTGAAGGCATGATGTATGAAAACTGCCCTGTTTGGCTGAGTCCGAGCTTAAGATGTCTTGGGTTTCAGAGAGTATACCATATTATGTCAGCTATTGAGGTCTATGATTTCCTAAGGCTGCATGTAAAAATTAGCATGATGCATTAACACCTTTAGCCTCTGCAGTTTCAGATGACAACTCTATAAGCAAATAAAGAAATGTTAGGAGGCAAGAAGCCTTTAGTTGTGTTTGCTTACGAAAACACACTCACATGGAAAAGAAAGTCGTTGCAAGGTTTATCTCCCTCACACAATAGACATGCTGTCCTTGTGATTTGTTAATGCAAGTCAGAATGGAGATGGGAGAGAATTATTTAAGAATCTAATGTGCTAAGAGCTGCCACTCACCTCATTTTGCTGTTATATTGCAAATGAGAAAGGGACAACTTAATATCTACAAAAGCAAACTTTTTTGACCAGGCTGGCTTCGAACTCAGAAATCCACCTGCCTCTGCCTCCTGAGTGCTGGGATTAAAGGCGTGCGCCACCACCACCCAGCTAAAAGTAAACTTTATTATTAAAGATACTTCAGATTTTTTTTGGAAATAGAAAAAAATTCAAAAAGATTTCCTTACTGTGTGTCTTGCTGCACTTCCTACCTCTAGCATACTTATCAATCTATAGGGTATCCTCGGTAAATGCTGTTGAATAAATGACTTACCCATTTGATCTCAAATGGACTCCTTAGAAGACATTGCAGCACTTTTCCATTCTCTGAGTACCGATGCTATGGTCCTAAATAGTTTGCTTCACTATTCTTGTTTCCATGGTAAAATGAATCTGCATCTTCTCTCTTGGGGTATGTAGGAGGTTGGCAGCATCTCTGTCAATTGTGAGGTCACCAGTAAGACCTGGCAGTGATGTGTGCTTCTCCAACTGCAGCTGTGCAGCTTGCTCAGTGGCCTCATTGAGCTCCACTTACAGCCCAGAACTGGGCTGGGATTCCATGAGATAAGCCTCACAAGGGTTCATCACCATGGTGAGCAGCTCCCCAAATTGTCCAGTGACTAACGCTTAACAACGAGGTGCATCATTGAACACACCAGCTCATTAAATGCTAGGATGGGTGGGAACTTGGAAGCATCTTTCCTTTGTTATTTATGAAATATTATAGGTCAAGGAAAGTCAGTTAATAAAGCCGGACTCTCCTTCTGACCATGCAGTATGGAACATGTAAATTTTCTCATTTGCAGGAGCACCAGCTAACAAAGAACCTCATGTTGTTAGTGACTGTCGGCAACCCCGATGATGAAGGCATAGGAATTCAGTTCCTTAGCCTGTATTCTGCTGTTGATTTGAACAACAGCCCCAGCACATGTGTTTGATCATCCAGCCTAGCTTCTGACTTTTTAACCTTATCCACGTAGGTTAGACAGGGACAACAGCTTCCTCAGACTAACTGAAGCAGGGCTTATTTTTAGATTTTCTTTAAAGATACCTCTATGAAGAGAATTTTTTTAAAAAAATGTATACAAACTACTCTTTTCTATCAACTTTATCCTTTCTTGCCTTCTGTCTGTTTCTGGTTCCCTTTCTACTTCCCAACCCTAAGGTCCTGGGTTTGATTCTAAATCCTCTCAATTTTGTCCCAGCATGTCCCCTCTACAAGGCATCATTTATTTCTATGGCTTGACAGTTTATCTCTCACATTTTTTTTTCCAGCTTAAAAACCTCTCTTGGGCTTTATATGTCTACTTGAATTCTGCATGTGAAGTCTTACAGATGTGTCAAATCTAGTTACGTTCTCACCAGAAAAAATGGTTACCTTCTATTCTCATAGTTCAGTTTAGTACTAAGTTCAGGCTTTGGCATCCTAAGCACTGATTCCCATTTTCTCTTCTTTCATTCGTGAGCCAGACACTACCAAGTCACCCTTAATCATTCCATGACCTGGTTCCCTTCTGGTCCAGCATCAAATCAATGACAAATTTGGGCAATCGCCCTTGGGTTTGGCTGAGGGGTCCAAAATAAACCTGAAGCGTGTTGAATTTTCTCCACATCTTTAGTCTGGGCCATGATGATCTTGCACCTGGTCTATTGGGATGGATTTCAAGTTGGTCTGCCTTATTCAGCTTTCATCTCCATTAAGTACATTTTCAAAAGAGAGAGAGAAAGAGAGAAAGAGAGAGAAAGGACAGAGAGAGGGAGGGAGGAAGGGAGGGAGGAGAGAGAGAGAGAGAGAGAAAGAG
>NW_022196895.1:54696154-54708077 GCF_008632895.1 Mastomys coucha
CTATTTTTTTTGGAGGGAGGTGAGGGTATCTCAGCTTATGGTGTTGACTGTTTGCTTCCAATTATCCTTCAAGTGAAACTGGAGTGTCTTCCTGTCCTAAGGGGTCTCTGCTTCATGTTCTGCCATCCTGGATATTTGGTTTCTGCTACTGTTGTGTGACTCCTGTCAATGGTGTGGTTGTCACATTAGCGATTAGTCTTTAAACTAAACCCTGCTTGTCTCTAGGCTTTCTTTCCCGATGAACTTTACTCTAAAACCACCCTTGGTCACTCCTTTAAGCACTACAGTGCCGCCAGACAAGTCTCCTGCCTCTGTATCCTCCCGTCTCCATCCTTTAAAAGATACCTGCACTTGCGTACACACACCTGTGCCCTACAGACACACATGCACATAGAAAACTTACACAAGTTATGTTTTATAACCTTAAAAGTCAATGCCTACTCTAAGCCTTTTTTAAATTAAGATTTTAGTTTAATGCATTTTCAGCATATTTACAGAATTACAGAACTATTACCATTACCTAATTTTAGAATGTTTTCCTGACCCAACCCCTAAAAGGAACTTCTTGCCTAGACCCTGGTAAAGGCAATCCACCTCGGGTTTCTATAGATTTCCTTATCTAGACAAGTTGAGTGAAACAGAATCATGTCCTAGATGATTTTTTTGGTGATTATTTCTTTTACTTAGAGTGTTTTCTAGATTTATTCATGTTGAAACTATAACAACACCTACTTCAGCATTGTTGAATCCTATTACAGTATGTCAGTGGTTCTCAACCTGTTGGTTGTAAACCCTTTGGGGGTTGAACAACTCTTTCCCAAGGGTGACGCATCAGATATTTTTCATTTCAGATATTTACCTCACAGTTCATAGCAGAGACAAAATCACAGTCATGAAGTGGCAATGAAAATAAATTTTTTGGTTGGGGGTCACCACAACATGAGGAAGTAAGTGCCTTGAAGAGTCATACCATCAGGACGGTTGAGAACCACTGCATTATGTAAGCATACACTTTGTCTACCCACTCATCACTTGATATTTATATTTTTTCACCTTTGTGATATTACTAAACCAGTAGTACTATGACTATTAATGATCACGAGGTTTTATATGGAGGTTTTCATTTGTCCTGGGTACAGACCTAGGAGTAAAATTGCTAGATCTTAAGATAACTCCTCATAAAAAATTTTTTCTATATGTATTTGTTTTTTTTTAACACTCCATATTTTATTCCCTGCCCCGATCCCATCCCAGAGATGATGCACCCATAAAACATTTTAAAGAAATGAACACATGGTTTTCAAAAGCAGCATTTCCTATGCCCACCAGTAGCCTTACACTCTTCCTTCTTTTTTGTCCCTTTTTACTAGAAATATATTTTTCCCTCATATATGTCCTAATTACAGTTCCCTCTCCCTGTGTTCCCCCAGTTTCTTCTCATCCCCCCTCCCATCTCCATATAGTCCCATTCCTTTTTCACATTAAAAAAAACCCAGCCATCTAAGGGATAATGATAAAATGAAATATAGTATGATAACACAAAACCAACAAATCAGAATTGAAGGAAACAAACAGACGCATGAAACAGAGACCCGCTTGTTCACATGCTCAGGAATCCCATAAAAATAATAATGGGAGCCTATTGATAATATTTACACACACACATACACACACACACACACATACACACACACACACACACACACACACACACACACACACACGGACCTGCTGCACACCTGTGCAGACCTTGTCCATGGTTCCTTATTCAGTCTTACTGAGTTCTTATGTGCACCGATCATGCTGATTTAGAGGGATTTATTTACTTAGTGTCCTACATCCCCTCTGGCTCTTACATTCTTTCTTCCTCTTCTTCTCCAGGATTCTCTGATCCCTGACAGGAGGGATTCGATGGAGACATTCTATTAGGGCTGAGTGTTCACTTTGTGTATGTTTAGCTGTGGTGTAGGTCTCTGCATTTGTTCTACATGCTGCAGGAGGAAGCTTCTCTGATGCTGGCTGAGCAAGGCACTGATCTGGGAACATAGCAGAATGTCATTAAGAGTCATTTTATTGACATATTTGTTATTTTAGTAGAAGAATACTATTTTTGTCTTACCCTTAGGTTCCTGGGCTATCTAGTCTCAGGTCTTAGTCACCTAAGCAGTGTTGGGTATGGGTTCTAAGAATGGCCCCCATAGGCTCATAGATTTGAATGTGTGATCATTAGGGAGTGGTGCTACTTGACAGGGATTAAGAACTGTGGCCTGGTTAGAATAGGTGTGGCTATGTTAGAGGTCACATGTTACTGGCCGTGGGCTTTGAGGCCAAAGATGCTCAAACCAGGTGCAGTGTCTGTCTCTCTCTCTGTCTCTCTCTGTGTCTTTGTGTCTCTGTCTCTGTCTCTCTCGGTCTCTCTCCCTCCTCCCTTTCTCTCTCCCCTCCCTCCCTCCCCCCCCTCTCTCTCTCTTTCCCCTGCCTGTGGATCTGGATGTAGAGCTCTCAGCTACCTCTCCAGCACCATGTTTCTCTGCATGCCACCATCCTTCCAGCCATGCCTCCTGCCATGGCAGTAATGGACTAAACCTCTGACACTGTAAGCCCGTCCCAGTGAAATGTTTTACTATCTAAGAGTTGCCATTGTCGCGATGTTGGCTCACATCACTAGAACATTGACTAGGCTTGATTGATTCCAACTCATGAAGTGAGCCTTAAGACAAATCAGATATTGGCTGGTCACTCCCACAGCATTGGGTCACCATTGCCCTAGCATATTTTGCAGGGAGGATATTATTGTAGGTCCAAGGGTTTGTGACTTCGCTGGTATTCACATTTCTCCTTTGGAAGTATGCAGAGTAACTCCGTACCAGAAATGCAGAAATGCTAGAACATAGGGGCGAAGTCTCTCTAGGCATCAGTTCGACACCTCCATGTTCAATGAGTTGTATAGGTGGTGTCTTCAGCAATGGGGCCTTGTGGTCAGTTTGTGGAGAGCAAACTAAAGTCTTGGCAACAGCTTGCGTTGTTTTGGGGCTTCTCATGGGACCACTTTGGCCAATAATTCAGTTAGGTGCACTGAAAAGGTATTATCCTAACACTGCTGCATCCTTGATGTCCTACCTCAGGAGCACTTTCCTTTCTTCCAGTCCTCACCTCTGTACAGCTAAGCAGATGCTATTTATTTATTATAGTTATATTACTTATTGTTTCTCATGTTTTAGTTTGTTCTTACCCGGCATGTATTCAGCAGTCACGAGCATGTTATAACGTTAAAGTGTTCGCTTTTGGGAGCATGAAGTGTATACACTGACTCCATTTGTGTCTTCCACCTTCCTATGTCACCTTGCTTTCTGACAGGCTTCTGTTAGAAACTGTCTTTTCTTCCAATTCTTTTTCCCCCTATAGGATTGGGCATTCTTTTACCACAGATCTTCCATGAAGTGCTGTGTCCTTAGGAAATCCACCCTCTCCAGCCCTTCATCACCTTGTTTATTTCTGTAATGGCACTTTCTACAATGTGTAATTTTTAAAGTGTATTTGTGTGAATCCATGATTTTTTTTTTTTAATGGCGGTGTTTGTCTGTGTCATTACATCAGAATGTCAGACTTGTGAAGGTGCGCATCGATGTGTTTGCATCATAGAACCCATAGGTCTTGTACACTGTTTGCTGCATACCAGCCCTCTAATAAGAACACTCCTAAAGAAACTGGACAGTTAACAGGAAGATACAGGGAACAGAACAGAATAGTCTGCCTTTTGGGAGACTGGTTACAAACCAAGGGTTTAAAACTTGAATCCATCCCCATTAGCATACATTTTCCTCAAATGTAATCATTCCATAGACAACTCATGTGATTTATTGAACTAACTATAAGCAATGAGATTATAATAAACTGAGTGGATACAAGCATATAATGATTGATCTCGTTACGTAATATAAACAAATAACAAATGGAATCACTAATCTCAGTCATGGAAGCCTTCACATTCTGGAGAACAGCTTAGGCAACTTATTTTCTCCTGTATCCACAGACCCTATCAATTCCATTTGCTTCATTTGTTTCTTCAACACAGATGACAGAACGCAGCTATCTGTCATTGGACACATGCCTGAGCATGTGTCCATGCACGTGCACATGTGTGCGTGTGTTTGTGTTACTGGTGCTTGTACATATGTGTGCTTACATATATGGAGGCCAGAGTACAGCCTTGGGTGTCATTTCTCAGATGCTGTCAAGTTTATTTTTGAGAAATTATTGTTTCTCACTTACACCAGAACTCCAGAACTCACCAGATGGTTTAATCTTCTCAGCAAGGTATCCCCAGAGATCTGCCTCTCCGTGCTCAGCCCACCCTCCACCATGGCACTGAGATTACACGTTTGTGCCTGCCACTGTGGCTCACTTTTTCATATTGGGTCTAGAGACTGAACTCAGGCAAGCAAGCACGTAACCGAGCCTTCTACTCAGCCCCAAAGGAAAGACAGTTTCAATCTGTTTTAAAATTCTTATCTCTATGGCATGCCAGAGGAAACATGAGGGAAAAAAACCAAGCACAGTGGTTTATAAGAAAATGGACGGGGAGAGCGTACGTTTTGCAGTTAGAAGAGGAATCTGTTCTTGTGCATCATGTAAATAAAATATGACTGCGTTGAAAGAACACAACACAAGAAGCCAGCATGAGGCTCCCTGCAGTGAAATCTGTAACCCTGTCCAAGAAAACAGAGAGAAGACAGAAAGCAAAGGGCTTTGTTTTTAAACGCAAACCACGTAAGCGATCCAGCTCTGGAGGGGCCCTGGGCTTCATTCTAAGCACCTTCCCCTTGGCATCACACCTCTAGCTCTACTGCCACTGTGTCTTCTCTCACAGATGCCACGTCAGGTCTGTGCCCAGAATGCCCCTTTAGCTCCTCCCACAAGCCCTGGCATAGCTCTCTCCTCTTCCCTCATACACAGGACCATCCCCATTTCAATTTTTAACCTTTGTGTAGTTCTACCTGTTTTCATGTCAGACATGTATAAGTTCTCACGGTTGTTTGGCTTGGGCATCTTAACAACATACAACCTCCTTCCAGTTTTCCTTATTCTGATATGTTTTGAGGTTGCATTAGGTTCTAAGCTCTTTCATAACGTATTTAAATTAGACACTCTTTCATAGCCTGCTTGTGGATTTAGGGAAGTCTTCTTCATAGAAAAATTCTTTAGTCCGTGAGGCTCTGCCACTTGTCCTTAGAGACAGGTCTTCGTCTTATTCAGTCTCCTCTTCTAGCTTAAGCTTTGCTCCTTAGGTGTCTGTGTAGGGAAGTCTTAGGCTATACTCTAGTTTTGTTTGATGATCATAGAATAAAACACAGACAGGGTCAAGGGGTAGGTGATTGCAATGCACTTGAACAATTATAGGTTTTTGATTCAGATAAACGGCCCCTTCTTTCCCCTTCTTAATATGGAATAATGAGCCTTGGAAGCCTTCTTCCTAGCGGACTGAACCTGACCTCTGCTTGTCCAAGGCTGGTACTAAGAGGATTTTACTGAGTTGAGTGGCTGCGTAGCTAGTGAAACCCACATGCATTGGGGGAGATAAGCGACTATGTATCGTTTTAAAAACACATATAAAGGTTCTTTAATGCCATTCCAAAACAAGTCTTTAAATGTGAAAATGGAAGTGGAGTAAGATCCAAAGCTGTATGAATTTGTCTAAACCTACATCATGTCCCACGATGAATTTGTATGTACATCTAAAAGTATATAGGTGGCCATGTATACGTATGTTAACTGACGGGAAACATGTCTGTACTCACACTCACGTATAACATTCTAGATGTTTGAGTTGAGGACAGTTTCTTTTTTCAGCTGCATAAAATGCTCAGTTATTTACAACTTCTATTGTTATGTTCAGAAGACTTAAACAAAATGACCAGAACAGAGTCTTAAAGACAGGCTGAAAGCTTAAAGCATTGTCCCAAATCCACTATGGGGACATCATTGGGCACCTACGACTGACAGAGTCTGGCAATGAAACCCTGAGTCCTCTCGGATAGCCAGTGTGCCTTTGGCGCAAAGGAGTCCAGCCACACAAAACCACTTAAGAGAAAGTTCTGAGCCCTCGGCAAAGTGTGTTTCTCCTCAGGATGGTGAGGGATAAGGCCTGGCCTTGCTGTTGATAGCAAAGTTTGGATGTCTACCATCTGTGAGGTCCTGTGCCTGACATCCAAATCCTTACTGCAGAATTTTTTTAAGATGAGGATTATTTGCAATAACAATCACATGGCAAGCTCAGCTCTCTGCACACAGCCTCCCAAAGGCAATATGCACTCCGGGCCAGGCAGTCTTCAGTTTGACTCCAGTCGTCACCACGTGCTGGTTTGTAATCCTAGGACACAGTAAATCTTTTGGAAACTCACTTTTTTTTTTTTTTGCAACTATAAAACTAGTGAATTATCAAGTACGTTCCAAGATCAGTGAGCAGATTAAGTGAAGCAATACATATAAAGTACTTGCCACATAAAAATTCTCTCTTTTTGTGAATGTTTAAAAAATAAACATGTAAGTTCTTTGAAAAAAGAAACATGTAAGTGACTGTGTATAGTTTTGGCATGCATGTAATGATGAGATTTTGTCAGTGACAAAAACTGAGTCTTTTGAGAAGAGGGAATGTTAATTGAGGAGTTACCTCTATCATACTGGCTGTTTGGGCACATCTGTGTGGCTTTTTGTTTGTGTGTTTGTTTGTTTAATTAATGATTGTCGCAGAAGAGCCCAGTGCATTGTGGGCGCCACTACCCTTTAGCACTTGGTCATGGGATGTAGAAGAAAGCATGGTTGTCTGCTTTAGTTCTTGCCTCTAGATTCCTGTCCTGGTTGAATTCTTGTGTGACTTCCCTCAGTGAAGGACTGTGATCAGGACCTGTAAGCCAAATAAACCCTTTTCTCCTCTTGGTATGGTTTTGGCCAGTATTTGATCACAGCAACAGAAAGGAACTGAAACAAGGGGTGTATAGAAAGTAGATGGGACTATGAGAAGAAATACGCACCGCGAGAAGTGTTAGTTCAGTTCAGAGAGAATGGATGATTCACAAAGTGAGATCATGGAAATGAAAGACGAAGAAAGCAGATTTAACAGGAAACAAGATTACTGGGGTGGAGCGTTGGAATGGTTTCTCTATGAGGGCTTATCTAAGCAGTGAGTTACAAAGGAAGAGAACAGGCACTGATCAAAGATTAGCTTTGGAATGAGGACCAAGACCTGTCTAACACATACTTGGTACATCAACTGGCATTATCACGGAGCTGATGTTGTTCACGCAGCCATATTGTTGAGGTTTCATGAAAGCCCCTTCCCTTCGGTGTTTAGGAGACACAGTCTAACAGCATGCATCCTGAGATTTTTGCCTCTTAAAATCTGTTCTCCCCTTCTGTGACTTTATCTTGGTTCTAGGCGTGAGGGTTGCATTTCAGATGTCTTATTTGGGGGGGAGGGGCGTTGAACAAATCCCTGCCACGTATCTTTTGAATTTTGGCTACCTTGTTAGTTACCTCTGTCCGTACCTCCATCTGTTGCAAAAAGAATCTTGCCATGCCTAGATGAAGAGCTCTAGTTGGTCAATGAATGCTGGGACAGGGCTGGTTTCCTTCAGGGGTAAGTGCCTGTGGAAGCTGTCTGACCCCAAGTGGTCTCTCTTGGACATATGTACCTATGTGCATTGCTGAACAGATTCCCAAGGTCATATCCACATGTGAATACATAGAGATTGACTTGTAACCATAATAAAGAAGAGACCAGGAGTTTGGGGAAGGAAGGGTGAGCAATGGGAGGAATTGGGGTTGGGGGAGTGAGTGATGTAAATAGAGTGCTCATATATGATGTTCATACAAAATAAAATTAAATTAAAAGTACTGAGGCAACAGGAAGGGTGAGAGTGAACAATCTGGGGTATCAGGAAATTCTGGCTGCCCTTGTAACAATCCCTGGGTCACAACTTACAGAGGTGGTGTTGACCTTGGAAGTTTGAGTAAAGATCGAAGAGTCAGTAAAATAAAAATTTTCATCCAGAGAGTAAATTTAGAACAGTGTTTTAAAACTGAAATTTATTTTGGAAATTTGGAGACTTAGATGCTAGTCCTGGCTATGTGAATTTTAAGCAAGCCACACAACATTTCCAAGGTGCCGTGTTCTTTGATTTTTAAGCCATCAGTAATTCCCAGTTGATCTCTGAGTATCTCTCTATTATTATACTTTTATGTTTCTCTTTGAAACTTCTTGGCTGTGAAAGAAAACAGAACGACTTTTATAGCCTGGTTGCTTGAAAAGTTTCCTCGAGATATTACTTGGACATATAAGGAAGGCGGCATTGGAAAAGCCCAGTGGAAGAAATGAACTCTGGATTTTCCCTAGATGAAGTAATAGGTGCATGAACACAGAACAGCGAGTCGGTATGTTCTCTTTTAGTCCAGAGGAAGAGTAACACACGGGGTTAAGAGCACATTTTCTCTGGTGGTGAGGCTGTTAGTGGGCCTTCTGGGTAAAGGCAGGGGGCTACACATTGTCCCACAGTCCTTCTGCTCAGATACCCTCAGGCGTCTCAGAGTAAAAAGGGGATAATCACTGCCTTACACAGCACAGTAACAGGAAATGGGAAGTGCTGAAAGGCCGCGGAAGGCAGTGAATACTTGATGAAAATGTTAGGATCTCCTTGATTTTTGAAGAGATGATAGCCTTGCACAGAGCCAGAGATATCCAGGGAAGACCGTGATATCTGGCCTATGTCAACATGGAATGGTGCACCAATTGTTATCCGAAAACACTTCAGTGTAATGTTTGCTCACGCAGATAAAAATTTGTTCATTACGGTGATGTGAGGTCTGAGTAGCAAAACTAAAATGAGGGAGACAGACGATTCCTCATATGCAGCGGCTTCTCCTAGCTTTCCATGGTGTGTCTGCATTAACACTTGACGCTATTCTCTTGAGTATACAAGGGAGATGCTGAAATGATTGAGTCACAAAGATCATTTTCTTATGATAAGAAAATAGTCTAACGACATGTGGGTCAGAAATGTATTTCTGTACAGAGTTATATATGGATAAGGAATACACAATTCCCTGAAAAAAAAAATCACTTCAGATTTTAATTATAGCAAAATACCATTTTGTTTGATTAAAACACAGAAGTAAACTTGAGACCATAATTCTGGTTAAGTCCTGCTTTATACTCAAATTTTAAGATATGCTTTGACAGCCAGCAGAGGTGAGCTGCGCACGCACCTCTCTCCTGAGCACCACAGGCTGGACCACAGTTCTACTTGCCTTCCCAAGGGGGCCTTCCAGCCTCAGGAATGTCCATCCAACCAGGATCCTGGCTTAACTGTCTCCTGACAGGCTTCACCCAGCACCTAACAGAGGCAGATGCCGAGACCCACAGCCAAACATTAGGTGGAGCTCAGGAAGTTTTGTGAAAGAGTGAGGAGGAGGACTGAGGGAGCTGGAGGGGTCTAGGGCTCCACAAGAAAGCCTACAGAGTCAACTAACCTGGGCTCATAGGGGATCACACTGAGCCACCCATCAAAGAGAATGCATGGGCTGGACTTTGACCCTCTACACATATGCAGCAGATGTGCAGCTCGGTCTTCATTGGGTGCCCTAACAATTGGAACAGGGGGCTGCCTCTGACTGCGTTTTCTGCTTTTGGATTTCCTTTTCCTAACTGAGCTGCTTTCTCTGGCTTCAATGGAAAAGGATATACTTAGTTGTGATGAGCCAGGGAGGGTTGGTATCCATGGGGAGACAGCCCCCTCCTCTGAGGAGAAGGGGGAGTAGTGATGAGGATGGAGTGTGAGGGTGGGACTGGGAGTGAGAGGGGAGAAAGGGGGCTGCAATCAGCATGTAAAGTGAATAAAGATATTTAATAAAAAGAATTAAATTCCTAAACTCATTAAATAATTACACTTTTAAATATTCATATATATATCTATGTATCATTTCTAAATATTTTTGTTATTTATTTCTAAATATTTTGTTACTTAAATATATGAGTTTATGAGGCATGGATCTTATATCTTAGATGGTAGAAATGATATATAAGTTCTATTAGTTTCTTTCATATTCAATCATATCAGATTCAATTATATCACATTGGTGGTTTAAAATTTTCCATGGAAGGAGTATTTACATCACAGAAATCTGTGACTGAATGACTCAGGGCTTGTTGAATTGTTTCCTTGATTTAATAGAGTCATGAAATTAATGGTAGGCTGGTTTAATAATGTGGGATATACTTAAATTGTTGTTGACTACAGAGCTTACATTGAGAAAATAATTTAGCTGTTCTCCAGTTCCCTGACATCAGTTACAAATGAATTAGACAATCCACTGTCTTTCACTTTCATCTTAAGTACTAACATAAATTAAAAAATTAATAGAAATTCCTACTGGATTTATCCATGCTTGTCAATATAAGAACTCAGCAAATACTAACAAAAGTAGTCCGTGAAAATCAATTGTTGCTAAGGAATGTATTATATCATGTGTTTCATTATTATTTGTAAGTTGTGTCATACATACCATTCATAAAATTGGTAGGTAGTATTTTTTAAAATGATATAATGTTTAACTTATTTATTTATGTGGGTATGCATGCGTGCGCACACACACTTTCATGGGTGCATTTAAATTTTGGAATGTATTTCCCCATTTCCCTCTCTCTCAGTCATACATACCAAGCTTCCTTTATTCCTTCTTCCACAGATGTACAGTTAGACTGATAGGTATAAACAATACTCCAGTGGGCATGGGAGTGCACATATCTCTCTGATTCATTTCATTCCCTTCATTCTCAAGAGTGGAATTGCTAGAGCCCATTTTAATGACACGCTGTCACATACCCATAATTCTTACCACTTAATATGTAGCTACTCTGTGTTTGCTATAAAGTATCAACAAATTCAACAGCTTCACTGAAACTTTACCTAGAAATTAAAGTGTGAGGAGGATCCAAGGAAGAATGAGGCAGAGGCATAAAAGAGAGGGAGTAGTGAGTAGCTAGGGGAGAAGTGGCAAGAATGTTAAATCACTCAGGGCGCGCAGACAGTGTTGCACTGCTCCTGGCCCATGTAAGTTTTTAATGAGGTCTACATGGCACACTTAAGGAGCTTCAAATTCATTTGAACAAATGGATGAGTTACACTTGGTTCACCGAAGCAGCAATGTTTAAACAGCAACGACCATTGGCCAGATTCACATTCTGGATGTAATTAGATTGGGCTTGTGGGTTGCCAGGAGCAGTAAGGATATACCTGAATAGAGACCCATACTGGTGACAGCTTACAATACAAGACCTGAGCCTAAGACACAGAGGCACCGACATAAAAGAAATAGCAACTGATTTTCATGTAAGCAATGTTTAATTGAAAAAAACCTGAAATTCTTTTGAAAAATGTTTTTAATTTTTGTGTGTGCTGTGTATATATGTATGGGTGGGTATGTGTGTATATATGTATACGTGTATGTAGAGGCCAGAAGACAACCTCAAGGCTGTCTACTTTGTGTATACAGGGTTGTAGGTAGATATATGTGTATGCATGTGTGTGTGTGTGTGTGTTTTAAAATAGGTGCATATAGGCCACAGTACTGCACCAGACATCTGCCCCTATTGCTCTCTCCCTGGCTCTCCCTGATTTTCTGTGGTAGGGACTGAACCTAGGGCTCACAGGTTCAAGAAGGCAAACTGGCCACCCAACTCTCAGGATACACCTATCACACATCCTTGGCAAAGAGAAGCTTTTCTCTAGAGTTGTATAGGCAATAGCTACAACTGCAGCTTCTCACCTCGATGTTGAGGAATCCAGTCTCAGGCGACTCATGCCTGCAGACCAAGAACTTTATCCCCAAGCAATATGCCTAGCCCCTGCTAGTTTTTTTTTTTTTTTAA
>NW_022196895.1:54708371-54735871 GCF_008632895.1 Mastomys coucha
CCTCAATGGTTTGGAACTGGCCAACTGGACACCCTGTGGAGCCAGGGAGCCCTCTAAGAATCTGCTTTTCTCTGCCTCCCTAGGAACCCATCATCAGTCTAGAGTTTTTTTAAGTGGGTTCTGCGGTTCAAAGCCAGCCACCAGCACTGGTGGGACAGGCATTTTATTGAGAAGTAGGCTCATTCCCCTGAATGTAGTAAATCATGAAATCAAATAATCAACAATAAGTGTACATTACAACAAAAAATAAAGATAGGATCCACATGAAGTCTTAAATTCATTTTCTGATATTATCATACAGTATTTCAAAGTCATTTTGGAAAGGACAGAAGCGGCGGCCACACAGCAGCACACCGTGCTGTTTCATACGCTCTTTCGTTTTCGTCTACACTAGCCCTAAAGGAGAGTCTGCTGAACACCGTAGCACTGTACAGAGGTTCATAGGGCTTTGCAGCTTTTCACAGCTTGTAAAACCACAGTGTAGAGAAAGCAATCTATTTCGCTAGTAGAAAAAAATAACAATAAAAACCTCTCTCTGAGGACACAGAAAACCCGAGGTTTAATCTAATCTTGAATGATAACAGACAAAAGCTGTAACTTATGTTACATTTGTGGGTCACGGTATAGGTTTCCGGTCTCTCATGGAAAGTCCCCAGGCTGACATTTGGTGTTAAATGTGCCTCAGAGGGAGTTAGGTCTGGCACACAGTACTTAGACTGTAGGTGTGCATTGAACGAATGAGTCACCCTTAGAATTATTCTAATGTTTTTCCTTTTATAAAGTGGCCATTTTTTTTTTTTAAAAAAATGTCTTTAGATAAAGCTTTAATGCCCCAGGGAGCATATATTATAGTTTCTAATCCTTAGCCAAATAAAATGTAACAAAAATATGTATATATATATACATTTCAAGCTATACTTAGTGAGCTGGTAGAGGAACATGAAATGTAATGTTTGGGTACTTATATTCAGTACATGCATCATACTTATTGGAGTAAAAGTGACAGGGAGCAAGTATAGAGTATTTAATCAGTAGCAGACCCAGACCCCAGGATAAGGACATTCGCCATTTGCTGTATTTTCAAATACCCCTGTTTCTCTCTCTCTCTCTCTCTCTCTCTCTCTCTCTCTCTCTCTCTCTCTCTCTCTCTCTCTCTCTCTCTCTCTCTCTCTCTCTGTGTGTGTGAATTAACAACAACTTTCTTACAACCCCATTGCTAGTAGTAAGCCATGGCACTTCAGAATCAAATTGTAGAATCTATTCTAGGGGTCATTAGATTTTATATGACACTACATGTAGCTTAATGTTTTAGGGCTTACTGTCATGAGTTTAGCAGTTTAGAGTCTGTTGAGAGTGTCTTACATTATGAACTCAGAATTTAAGTGAACTTGGCACGTGCGTATGAGATGTGTAACGTTATGACTCATCCATCGGTTGCAATGTCATTGCTGGCTGAAAAGCATGAGTGAATCAGGATGCTGCATGAACCTATGACCCAAACATAGCAACCCCCACCTCATCATGCTCGCCAGTTTCTAATTCACTTCATCATGCTTGCCAGTTTCTGATTCAGCACCACTGAGTCTCATTTTGTACAGATGGCCCATATCTTTAATATATATTAACTTGTATATTTTGATTTTGTACTCTCTTTTTATCCTCAAAATGACCAAGGAAAAAATTTGAGTCCATTGATTTTAAAATTCACATGAAGTTGTGTGTGTGTGTGTGTGTGTGTGTGTGTGTGTGTGTGTATGCATTTTTATATATACACATACCATTCTGAAGACTTATTAGATAAAAAAATTTACTCATAGTGTTTTGGGGTTGGCAAATCTGGATTGAGGTGAAAGGACAGAGAGAAGTGGCGGGATTGTATAATAATTCTTCAGAATTTTATTAATTGTCTTAATTACTCAAAACTGGTTAGGACTTTTATTTACTCTGGAGTATCTTGCAGTGGGAATTTGATAAAGAATAAAATGAAGTAGTATATACTTATCACTTTATGTTTCTTGATAGAACATTTAATGCCCACTCATAATGAAGTAAAAATTACATTTGAAATTATTAGCTGCAAAAATGGAGAAAGTAGATACAAACTCTTAGTCACTGAATTAAGTACTATTTGATAGCTAATTTATCTGTAATTGATCTTTTGCTATCTACTGGGAAAAAGGCCATGAACATTTTAAAACAACACATACATAGTATTTTAAAAAATGTCCCATGGCATTCTAAGACAAATGCACTTTGTTTCCAAAACAAATGTAGTTTTTAACTAATCTCCTGTTTGGAAAGATTGCTCTTTCTGAAGAAATTATTATGCTACTTATATATGTGCACCAAATTAAAATGAGACATCTATTTTATGTGGTTATATGAAGCTGAATTAAAAATGTTATATAAATAGAATTGGGTCAAATAATTCATATTTCAGGAAAGTGATTTCTCTACAACTTGCCTGCTAAAATGTTAAAATTGTTAAATACATGTTATTCTTAGGTTGGGTTATAGACTTAAATAATAAATGTTGAAAAGACCAACTTCTGACAATTCTTTGGGGAGTATTTTCCTAGTTATAATGCAGGTTATATTTCAAGAAGGGAACACATTAAGTGCTAAGGTTTAGCCTCAACTTGTAACAAAAATACAAACTGATCATTTGTATTGATCCCAACTACATTTTATAGTGTTTACATTTGCAGGCCTAATGAGAGAAGTCTAAAACTCTGTGACATGAAATTTGTGCTTGAAGGTAACATGCTTAATGTTCTGATTTGTCCTGAAAAGTTTCTAAAGTGTTTTGTGCAGAGTTTAAGACATTTTCTATGTTAATTTCAATGCTGTGCCTCGTCATTGGCCTCAATATTTTACATGGATTACTTCACTAAGTTGAGGTTGTCAAGAAGTTGGACTGTGTGGTGCCTGCAATTAAAAACTGCCTGCTGTCGCTGGACACATTGTTCATGTTAGTGACCCCATGGGTCTCTCAAAGTCAGTCTTTAACATTCCAGAATTTTTACTGTGCATCTGTTGCTGGCGTCTTGCCTCCCACCCACACAGGCTCAGACTAACTAAATGGAGTTTATGCTAGTGTAGTAAGTGCATCAAGATGAAGTCATACTATGAGAAGGTGCCTGGCTTCCTAGTGGGGCTGCAAAAATAGCTTTGCAAGGAGTTCGTGTGCACATTGGTTAAAGAAAACAGTGTGGGTGTGGAATCTGAAAAGCAATTTCTTGATGGTATTTCTTACATATCTTTTTGTGTGTGTGTGTGTGTGTGTTATGTGTTCCAGATGGGCTTTATACAACTCAATGAGGACTTCATATTCATCGAGCCATTCAATGACACAATGGCCATCATAGGTCACCCACACCGTTTATACAGGCAGAGAAGGTCCACAGAAGAAAAAGTCAAGGAGAAGCCAGCTGCTCACCACCATCACTGTGGTGTCATTTCAGGTAACTCTCCCTGGGAAGATTTAACTCAATGTGTACTACGAAGTGAATTCTTTGAAACACTGTCTCTCCTTTCCATACACACCTTTCCCTGATGTGCCCTCACCTCCCGTCTGTCTCTTGATTGGAATCCAATTTGCTTAATAACAATTAGATATAGGTTTCCCAGTTGGTGTTTTTGTGGGGGACACTGTATTTTAATATCAAAAGGTGGAAATTCGAAAATTATTCAAAGACCAGCATATGACCTACTTTACCAAGTTCTTGAACTGGGAAGCCTTTCTTATGTTTTGCATTGCACAGTAGAAATAACTGACCGAGTTCCAGACTGCTGAGTGAGTACTATGAGCTAAAAGCCTTACTTAATCCACCTCCAGGAGAACTATGTAGATTTTCCTTTACTCTGAGTTGAAGCAGCCTGTTTTCTTTTTAGCTCATTTAAATACCATCTTGGAAGATGAGCAGCCAACTAGGAAAAGAAAAAATGTATACTTTTAATGTAGGACCTTTTAGAACTCATAAACATTCCAGCCATCAACATCCCATCATGTTTAATCTGTGCAGTCACAGGTATAGTAATGTGGTTTTATTTGTTTGTTTGTTTGTTTACTTTCCTGTGATCTTTAGGCAAAAATCTGTCACATTAGCAAGAATAGAAAGAAGACTGAGTGGTACCACAGCCAACATCAGAATAAAATTGTCCCCTAAGATGGGTCTCTTAGACATTTAATGTGGGCATTGCAGTAAGTAGTCTCTTAGTCAAGAAATATTTTTTTATTATAATGTGAATAGATACGAGTTTAAGAAATATTTTCAGTGTATGAGTTTAAAATTAGACTTATAGGTTCAAATATAAGTGTTAATGTAGTTAATGTACAGGATATAAATTCTAAAATCAACTGTGATATTTGAGGCTAGCTTTATGAAGTGTGAGAGTAAGTAATATTTGCAGAGACCACAGCTCTCTAGGGTGCTCATTCAGTTTTAGGAGAAAATATTAAATACTTTGTGTAGGAGATTTGTCTTGTGAAAATTCATATCATACATGAAAAGATCTTTCGTGGTTTGGGTAGATTGTTAATATCAGATAAGACCATGTTACATAAGACTAAACCTTGTCCCTATCTTAGGACCTGTTAATTCAAAAGGATCGCAATGCAGAACACATTATAGATAGCATTATGAACAAAAGAAGCACTCATTTAGTATGTGAAACTAGAAACAAAAGCAGTGGTAACTTTGAGATAGTATGTTTAAGAAGTTTGCTCTGTTTAAGTAATTCTGAGAGTCTGCACCATTTAACTTCTACATCCTGATGAACTCCAGCCTTTAATTACTCACGTTAACGAAGGACACAGTGGAGGCTTTGTGTGCCATTGTTCACTGAGACGGAGTCTAGAGCGTCCTTGATTTTAATAGGTTAATAAAGCATAAACACATGATTCATATTTGGCAAACAGTCTTCACAATGTTCCTGATATACATTACATAGTACATATAATATGCATAATATATTGACCTATTTGGATAAAACATTTGCATGCAAGGACAGAAAGCTGTCAGCAATCAGATGACTGGTTAGGCTTACCTATATTGGGGAGCTCTGTGTTTGGAAAGTATTTTGAAATTAGCTACATATGAAATGTATTTATTTTCCTTCTACATACTGTATTTGTTGCTTCATTTTACTTTGTACTTCAGGCCTACACATTAACACAATAACATGACTTAGGCTTGGATAATGTTACAATAATTTTACAAAATAGAGTTTTAAGATTTATTTTAGCTTGGTCGCTGTGCTACTCTTTTTCTTCATGTAAATGTCATACATTGTCTTAGGGTTTTAGTGTTGTAAACAGACACTGTGACCAAGGCAACTCTTATATAGACAACATTTAATTGGGGCTGGCTTACAGGTTCAGAGGTTCAGTCCATTATCATCAACACAGGAGCAAGGTAACATCCAGGCAGGCATGGTGCAGGAGGAGCTGAGAGTTCCTCATCTTCATCTGAAGGCTGCTAGTGGAAGACTGCTTCCAGGCAGCTAGGACTAGTCACACCTCCAAATAGTGCCACCCCCTTTGCCAAGCATATACAAACCACTCCCTGTTAGCAGCTTTCCTCAGCAGATAGTCCATGGCTCTGGCATCTCAAACATCTTGGGGTCTCAGAGGCAACAAGCTATCTCAATATCACAGCTTCTTGTTCAGTCCACACATGATCTTCTGGGCTCCTCCAAAGGGCTGGTGTCACTTCTCCAGCTCTGCCCTCTGTAGCACAGGTTATTCCACTCCACTGCTGCTGCTGTTCTTGGTGATCATCCCATGGTACTGCCATCTCCAATACACTGGGGTCTTCTGCTACAACTAGGCTTTACCAGTAGCCTTTCATAGACTCTCTTCATGGTGCGAAGCCTCAGATTCTTTGCATGACCCCTTCAGTCCTGGGCCATCAACTAGAACTGAGGCTGCACCTTCACCAATGGCCTTCCATGGCCTCTCACAGTGCCAAGCCCCAGATGCTCTTCATGACACTTTCATGCCTTCAAAACCAGTACCAACTGGGTGATTCTTAAACATTACCAAGTCCAGCTTCAACACAAGGTACAACCTTGGCTACTTCTGGAACACAGCTTCTTTGTACTCTCAGAAAACACTTCCCAGAAGATGTCACCTCAGTGATGCTGGTCTCTTCTTAATCATCACTAATTTTTAGCTCCAGCTAACCCACATCAATTGTCACAGTAGTCCTTTCTATTTTTCACTCTAAAGCCAGAGCCACATGGCTGAAGCTGCCATGTTCTGCTGCTTGCTAGGGCCCTTATTTTATTACTAACTTTCTGTTTTCCAACTCTCTCACTGCCTAAGCTTGGCTATCCTGGAACTTTTTCTGTAGATTGACCTTGAACTCAGAGATCTGCATGCCTGTCTCCTGGGATTAAAAAATGTGTATCACCATGCCTGGATTTAAGGTGGTTTTTTTTTTTTTTCATACACATACACACATACTATGCACATATAAATAGAATATTCGGAATACATTTAGTATTGCTCATTTGTAAATGTGTTAAGACTGACCACTGGGAATGAATCCATGGATTTATCCATGGATAATACTGATTCTCTCTTTGGGGTGTCATTAATTGCATGTATCTCTTCATCTAGGGGTAAGATTCTGTGACATGTTTTTCCCATCCATGCTATCATGTTAACTGGTATTGTCATTATGTAGGTCTTATTGGATATTTCATATTATTGAGGTTTAGATAATAGGCATAGCTTCCCTTGTATATAAACATATATTCATGTATACATACACACATATGCATAGTGTATTCATATAATGTATTTATTTATGTTTATTTATTTATTATTTATTTATGTTTACTACCTTATAGTTTGCATCCTGGTTCTCTGGCTCTTACAGCCTTTCTTTATCACATGGTTTGTAGTGTATTCTCAGCCATAGATCTAGGGGTTGTGTTGTAGATGTATCAATTCTAGCTGGGTATCACACAGTAAGTTGATCTCTGCGTTTTAGCCAGTTGTGGCTTTCTGTAATGCTTGTCCCCTGCTGCAAAAAGGAGCTTCTTTAATAAAAGGTGAAAGGTCCACTTATCTGTGGTCATAAAGATGATTAGAGTGCAGTTAGGAAGTATATTGGTTTCAGAAATGGCAATCTCCTCAAGATTCTCTGGCTCATCACTCATTGGTAGTTGGCTTGGATTACAGTATTAGATAGGAATGGATTCTGTCCTATTGAGTGTTCCTTATGTCCAATTAGACAGCTGTGGGTTAACCCCAAGAAGTAAATGTCACTACTGAACCCTTGTGAATGTCTTGCTGTGCTGGCCATTGTTGTGGGCCATAGAAGTCACAGCTGGGTTAGACTACTGATTTGTCTTTGGCAGCTTGCATAAGTCAGTAATAAGGACGTCTCCTTTGAAAGGAGAGTCAAAGCTGGAAGCGTAGCACACAGTTACCTAACAATGAAGGAGCCAGTACTGATGGAACAAGTGACCCCTGGGCAATGAGTAGAACACAGGAATGGTCTAGCTGCTTTGTTGACTCAAAGTTATATAGCTTCAAAATGCTACATGAAAATCTGTTGTCTTAGGATAAGCTAGAATTCTCCATTCAATGCAAAGAGAACTGTTAAAAAGATGAATTGACTAATCAGCTAGCCACAGTTACCTTTAATATTCAAAATCCCTAAAATTTCTCACTAAGCTACCTACCTCTAGATCATGAAAGCAAATCCCTGTATATACTGGTAATTCTTATATTTTCTTGGGTTTTATGTGAGGGAAACACTCTCTCCTCTTTGGGAGCTCTTTGTGTGGTGATGGATACATACAGCCAAGAGAGAGGAACAAGTCATAGATATGAGAGTTTGTAATGAATACTTCACTTCTCAACGGGCACCCTTTTGAGGGCAGTAAGAAACCACACTAAGAGTTCCAGGGCGGCTCTAAAATGCCATAGTAGATTATGGTGGTTCCAATGAGGTAGTGTTTGTATCTTCAACATGGTATATAGTTCAGAAGTTCTCAGAGAGCCATGGCCAATCTGAGACATCATCCAGTGTCCCTACATTCTCTGTCCCCATTAATACTATCCATTGCCTTACCCCAGTTTTGTCCACTGTAATGTGTACCTGAACTCACTACAGTTTGTCTGGACTCTAGCTCACTGGGATAAAACTGAAAAAAAAGAAGGACAAATAATTTTGTTTTAACAATGATCTAAGAATCATAAATACCAGTTTTCCTCGTATCCTGCCCTGGAACATTTAGCTGGATTGTCACATGGTTTAACATTAGGCTGAACAATACTCTTGGTTGGACAGTCACAAACCAACCAAGAGATAGGAGTGGTGGGAATAAGAGCAGATAACTAACTACAATTGTCTTTGCTATACATCCTCCCTGAAACCAACGGAAGGGTATCCTCAAGCCAGTGAAAATGTGGCTGGTCAAACAGACCCAGTGTCTTTTAGTTACTGTAGGTTCATCTCATGAATGTAGTGAATGAATGCTACACAGAGCATGAAGCTTCTCATTTCCATTCAGGCCAATAGTGGTAAAATATGAGAACACACGTAGCTTCTCATGACATATTTATTAGGGATTGACTGACTCTGGCAGAATAAGTCACTTCATAAATAAGCTGGAAGGGATGTTCCCAGCTAAGACTTGCTGTAAGGTAGATTAGAGTCTATAACTATAGGTACTTTTACAGTTGGAAAAAAACCACACAGTTAATTTTTAAGTGACCTAGGCCAGAAAGCACTGTTGAGCTCCATTTCTCTTCCTGCCCTTCCTTCCTTTGGAGCTTTGATCCTCAGAGCTTTGAAATTCATTTCTAGAACTGTTCTGATTGCATAAAATCAAATCTTATTGACGGATTCTGTTTCGCGAACCCACTTTCTTTCTTGCCACTTTGCATTGCTTTCTTGAATGTTGCCATGTTCTCTGTCTTAGTCAGGGTTTCTATTCCTGCACAAACATCATGACCAAGAAGCAAGTTGGGGAGGAAAGGGCTTATTTGGCTTACTTCTACATTGCTGTTGATCACCAGAGGAAGTCAGGACTGGAACTCAAGCAGGTCAGGAAGCAGGAGCTGATGCAGAGGCCATGGAGGGATGTTTCTTACTGGCTTGCTGTTCCTGGCTTGCTCAGCCTGCTCTCTTATAGAACCCAAGACTTCCAGCCCAGGGATGGCACCACCCACAAGGGGCCCTCCCCCCTTGATCACTAATTGAGAAAATGCCCCACAGCTGGATCTCATGGAGGCACTTCCCCAACTGAAGCTCCCATCTCTGTGATAACTCCAGCCTGTGTCAAGTTGACACACAAAAACACCCAGTACATTCTCTTTCAGAACACAAAGAGCTTTTGTTTCTGTTTTCATAATACTTGCATCAATTTAGTCAACTGATTTTTATATGATATTTGGATAAAACTTATTTTATTAAGTAGATGTTTAAATTTCTCTTATTACAAGGAAAATGAAAGAATAATTATGCAGATAGCTGAAGGCACAGAGCTCAGTAGTTGTTGTTTTGGCCTCTGTTTCCTCTTAGATTTCAGGGTGACTAAAAGGTAATAATAGAGGAGACCTAGAGGTTAAATGATCCAAGATGTAAATGAATCCTGAAACTGGCAAATGTTAGAAGTAGAATAGGTGGTTAGTGAGATGGAGCCAATCAATCTGCAATCAAGCCACCCGTGTGAGTAACAAAACGTTTGCTATAAATCAGTATGATGAATGGTAAAGCTGAGAGTACACTCCTGAACTCTAGCAAGGTTACACATCCAGCGAACACTGTCAGTTCAACCAAAAGGTTTT
Organism: Mastomys coucha; assembly: GCF_008632895.1. Lineage (NCBI taxonomy): Eukaryota > Metazoa > Chordata > Mammalia > Rodentia > Muridae > Mastomys > Mastomys coucha. Next base: position 54,718,183 of record NW_022196895.1, read on the forward strand.
CTTCACATTTCCAGAGAGTCCACAACTTGTGGTAAAGAAATATAAAAAACATTGGTCAAAAAGGAGCACGCATTGTGTGAAGGAGGCATCGGTTTAGAGTTTTGCTTTCCTTGTGACAATTGATAACTGATTTAAACTATGGTTTACAGAGATGATTATAGGACCACTGATATTTTTTAAATTTTATTACGTGGTGCACAAAACTACCTGCATATATTTTGGCCTGTCAGTGGTACCTCAGTGATGCTGTTAGATCATAAACATCACTGTAGCAGCACATGAATTCCGTAAGTTATATGGTGCTATATGTGAGCAACAACTGAACTGGATACAGGAAATACTTGTACCACTCATACATCTCAGTTGGGTACACTCCTACCCATATGATCAATATCCTGATTTCTATCTTCAGGACTTGCCAGTCTGCAAATGGCTTCAACCTACCTATTCTTTTATAATTGGCTTCTTTTTACAATCTAGCATGGTTTTTGAGAGTCCTCTGTAAAAGCCTTTTTAAGTTTCTTTATCCATGGCCAGCTTCCAAAAGAATGAGACAGAGAGTATAAGATTTATTTGATAAGCATTACAGCACTGGGCAGTTAATAATCTATTCTAATCCTCTGAACTAACCTGGCTACCTCCCAGCCAAAATCGCAGAGATATTTATATTTGAATATTGGTCTCGCTCTCTGGGCTTTACTCCTGGACCATTTCCTCATTGTGAACCTCCTTCACCCCCTCTTTCCCCCTTCCCTCTTTTCCTCCCTCCATCTCTTCTCCTGGATGGCAGAATTCCTAACCTATTCTACCTTCTGCTCAGTTATTGGCAAGTCAGTTTTTATTGACAATAAGAGTATAAATGGGGGACAGTGTCTACAAATCTTTGACTAGAGATTCTTAGAATAAACATTGCAATGGCATGTCTGGATTCCAGCCAGATATGGGGGCAGAGAAATCTTAATATGAATCACACAAATAATCTTCAGGCAGCACACAAAAATATTACACCTCCTTCCCTCCATAGGTTATATTTTATTTTTTTCAGTTGTTTATATTTTCAGTTAGTTGTTTTCTTTCCATTTTATCTAGCATCCCACTGCTTTCATTATATAAACAGGCTAAAATGTAGATGGTTATGTGAACTATTAAGAATGCTGCTATTCCAAATGACTTTTACATACATAGTTTCTACTTTTTCTTGATGGAGGTATTTGGGGCATGATTATTGCATATGCATAATTTCATGTTAGTAGACCATGATAATCAATTTTTCAGAGTGCTATTTCCAGTTGAACACCAGTGTCTCTTGTATTGTTGATTGTGATATCAGTAAAACTTTTGAAAGTATGAGGACAAACACCTAAACTTGATCAGCCATTTGCTTTTATATATGTAACTATTTTGATAATACACTACATACATGTGGATGGACAGTTTTCCTGCAATCCTGTGAGCATTCACTGTTGTGTCTCTTTAATTTTACTCATTATACGGATCTTGATTCTTTTCCATTCGGCTTCATGTTTTCACATTGAAACACTTGGTTGAGGCTCTTCTTGTACATCAATGAGTCCTTTAGAGGTTTTAGATTTTGCCCAACAACTATTCAAGCCTGTAGTCTGTGTTTCAGTTTGGTTATTATTTTTTATTGAATGAGAATTTCTCTTTGTTTATGTCATCTGGAAATACATGACAAATGTCTCCTTCCACTTGGGTGCACTCTTTTCACTCTGTCTGTGGCATGATTTTATAAAAAGCAATGATTGATATTTCATCATCATCCTTGTAGAAATACCATGTTTTCAGTTGCCACTCTAATCCAGGAACATTTGAGGGCTCACCATCACCTTGAGGTCTAAGTCTTATTCCACTCAGTATGAGATGTAGTCAAAGCCTTGCATCTCATTCACAATGATTTATTAATCAGAGCCATTGCCCCGGGATGTGCAGAACAGTTGCTTTGGGTATATTTTTACAAGCAGACAGTTCTTTTCTCAACTGGGTTACAAAATCACTAACATTTTTTGTTTATTATATTTCATGTTGATGGTTTGTTAGAAATTTTACTGGTCTAATTTTCATATGCCTAAGTTGTCAATAGCTTTAGGAAGAAGATTATATTTTGAATTCACTTTACAGGTAAGGATATTAGGAGGACCAGAAGACAAAAGTACCTTAATACAGCGGAACTGATACACCTGAGCACTGCTCCACAGCCGTCTGAGATTCCGTCTTGTAGGATTTTGCTTGGTGTTGATGTCTATCGTGAATGGTCACTTTTAATAGATGTATTGAAATATCCATTTCTCTATTGCAGATAAAGGGAGACCAAGGTCTAAAAAAATAGCAGAGAACAGACGAGAAAAACGGTATTCCTACAAATTACCCCAGGAATACAACATCGAGACTGTAGTAGTTGCAGACCCTGCAATGGTTTCCTACCATGGAGCAGATGCAGCCAGGAGATTCATTCTGACAATCCTAAATATGGTAGGTGAACTTTAGGATGCATGAAAGGTTGTCAACAAAACTCTAAAAGGAATCTAGTCTAAAGGACTTCTGTTTTGTAGAGTTGGACATTAAACACAGGGCCTTAGGTTCCTTGAAAATTAACTCAACCCTTTCTTTGATTAATATGAGAAGAGCTAGCAATTTGATGTCCTAGGCACATCAAACTGATCAGTCTCCAATGAAATAGCAAAGGGCTTTTCAGCTATTGCTTTATCTTAAAAACTTTGTGGTTCATTTTGAGATGCAAAACTGTTCATTTCTATTCTTCTCCCTTTCCTCTCTCTGCTCCTGCCTCTATTTTCTGTCTTTGTAAGACCTTGTTGATATTATTAGCAATACTGTACCGTCGGTTTATGTGCACGGTTCTACCACAAATGGTATGGAATGATTTACAGGGTGGAATAAAAGTGTTTTTCAAAACCCACTTAACTCAAGCATGTATGCAATTTTAAAGAACAATGTGATTCCACCTGATGAGTAAGACCTAATTTGTATGAGATACTGATTCCGAGGAAGGTAAATATGATGGCCTGACTTCTGAGGTGCAGAAAACACTTCTTATCTAGAGTGCTAGGGATGATCGTCAACACTGTAATCCTTTGACAGATTCTACTGGCTGAACTTTCCTTAAGGAAGAACCAGAAAATGCTAATGAAGAGTGGTTGTCGCAGAAGAGTAAACAGAAGTATTAACTGATTGCAGATTTTACTGTCACTTGACCTTTCCCCCAGTGGACAGTTTGTCTGACTTCTGTCCCTTCTGCCTATCTTCATTTGCATTTGGAGACTCTACTAGCCTTGGCCTGACCCAGCTTCGTCTCTGTATGAAGATCGGTAGAACTTTGATTTTGCTGTGTTAGTACATTTTATAATATGTATTAAATGAAATTTAAGTTAAAAAAAACATAAAGACTAAGATACCACATTGAAAAAAATTGTGTTGCCTACCAACTTGTAAAAGAAGGTTTTTAATACTAAGTGGAGATTTTTTTTTCTCTTTGGCCTTGAACAAAAATGAGTGTGTTTTCATTTAATTTTAGAAGTTCTAATTTTTATTTGCTTTTAGGTTTTTAACCTTTTCCAACACAAGAGTCTGGGTGTGCAGGTCAACCTTCGTGTGATAAAGCTCATTCTTCTCCATGAAACACCAGTAAGAAAGCTTTGAGTTTTTATTCGATTAAGTGGGTGGGAAATTGTATTCAGGAAGTTGTAAGTGAAATGGATATTTTAGGGATATTCTTTTATTGACTTAAAAATCCAAAAATATCCACTGAATCACTCAAAGTATACATAAAACTGGCCTTTGGTTTGGGTTAATCCCTCAATTTTATTTGAAAAATGGAATGTTCTTAGTTTCCAAGGATCCTAACAACAAATTCTAACTTTCCAAAATGTAAGTTTAAGGTATTTTAAAAGACAGCTTTATTCTATTATTTAAACATATGTGGTGAAGGTATTTATTTTCTTATCTGTATTGCAACTGAAATGATGAGTAGTTTATGGCATCACTCTGGCTAATTAAAAAGCACTAATTAAACACCACTTCTATGCACAAGTTGCAGAAGAACCTATTTTCCAAGCCTAAAAATCTCAGAGGTTTAAATATTTCATTATGACTCTGATTTTCATGGTAACTCTACATAGACTACATCATTACTACAGTTTTACAGAGTTCAAGTTTGCTTGTTTCATGTTGTAGTTTGCTTGAGCTCAGGAAGAATTAAGACTAATTGCCTTATATGTTCTAATTAATGCCATATTCCACCGTTGGCAGTCAACATTTGGGAAGTTGCCTTAGGATTAGTGCATTGATTCATTAATTAGGTTTATCTGATAATAATCTGTCTGAAAAATGAAAGCGACCTCTGTTGTAGGCAGATCTGTATATTGGGCACCATGGAGAGAAAATGCTGGAGAGTTTTTGTAAGTGGCAGCACGAAGAGTTTGGCAGGAAGAATGATATACATTTGGAGATGTCGACCAGCTGGGGAGAAGGTATTTCTTCTGTGGATGCAGCTATTCTTATAACAAGGTAACTTTGCCAAAGCCAATTAAGTCACGTTCTTAATTCAGCATCTCCGTTGCAAAGTCCATCCCTCCTCGGTACAATGCTTTTGTTCAATGATTTCTTGGCATAATGATTCTAGTCTTCTCCATCCTGTTTATCATCGATCTTTCTGAAGCTTACAGTTGGACGGATGCTCTGTTGACAAAACATTTGTTAGTTAATTAAGATAAACCACCCACAACCACTCATATCAAAGATAGAGCCACTGATGACAGAAAATCTTAAAAGGATGGAGAATTTTGGTAGAAATTAAGTAAGTACCATGAGCATATTCTATATGTTTTAGCCGTCACCATACAAAGTAAGTTCGTAAGTAGAGTTCAGTAACTTGTAATTTTACTGGGTTCATCTGAGAAACAACTTTCTGTTGTATCTCTGGCTAATTAATTGTGAGTTGCTTTGTGAATGTCCTTAACACAAATATTTGGAATGCGGGAGGAAGGAGAGCTTGTAGCTTTGAAAATGGGGAACAGTGCCCAACAGTAGGTTCTATGCCTGTTCTCTGTATTAACAATTGTCAGTGAATTTCTTTTGCTCCCCAGCAAGAGCTAACAAAAATGGACGAGAATTCATTGAGTGGCAGTGATTTAATTTTAGATCATAAAATTTATCAGAATTTCATATTGCATCAGTGACAGCACTATGATTTGTCCGAAATAAACCTATGTTATTAGTAATAGTTTCTGATAAATTCTAATTGATTATTAATTATCAATTATTGACAAACTTTTCATATAGAAAAACTGCATGAAAGCCCATGTGTAGACTTTTTGCTGAGTGAGTGAATATAACTGGCAACAGATTTCTGTGCTGCACAGCCGCGAAATTGGAAAGTTTAGGTGCCAACAGTTTGAAGTCATTGGAGTCTATGATCCCTAAAAGAGGGAGAATCTAGGGAAGCCCCATAGCTAACCCGGCTCTTTGAGGACAACTTCTCAACTGATAGAACAGCCAGGATCTCCGTAGATCACTGGAGTGCTTCTGAGAATACCAGAGAATGGAGCACTGTGCATGAGAAACTGCCAAGAATTGTGACATGCTGCTCATCTGTGTAGACAGATCCTGTCCCAAGTTTCCCAGAGTGTTATGGTTGTGGGGTTCAAATTTTTACAGGTAAGAATTGGGTGGAGTCAGACTGAAAGTATGAGGCAATTTAGTCACACCTTTTCATAACCCTCAGGATTTACCTAAGAAGAGCACAAAGGCTGTGTTCATCAGAGAGCATACCCAGAAGGATTTGTTCTGACTTGATGTTCATTGTAGACTGAGTTCTCTGTTTACAGGGGCCTTGGGAATCCCTTTGGGCTTGTGGTAGATCCTCGATGGGGGGGGCATGGAAGACAAAAACAAAAACAAACAGCAAACAAAACTCCCCAAGCTTGTTCTTTAATAAGTTGGTTTGGTCATGGTGTCTCTCTGCAGCAATAGAACGGAGATGGTGTATATACCTTTAAACAAAATGTAGAGAAAATCTTGATGGCAATTGAAAACCTAAATGTACTCCTTAAAATAAGCTTTTTGGAAATAGACTTACACAATCCCAAACAACAATTTTCTCATAAACTCACCAACACAATTGAATACTAACAAGATAATCTATTTAGAACTACATTATGAAAAATGCATAAAAACATTCCTTAACAAGTTATGTAATGCTAATTAGTACAGGACCATAGACTGAAATATGCAAGGTGCAACCATAGATGATTGAGAATAGCACAGAGAAATAAAATAGTCCTGAACTTGTGGAGAACTAGCTCCTTAAACACAAAATAGCAGTAATAAGAACAAAACAAGAAACTTGTGGCTGTGTTATTCATCTTTCTGATATTCTGTTACTGTGACATAATACAGGGTACTCGTGGTAGACAATGAGGAGGATCTGGAAAGAGCCATGGGGGTGCGTATGATCCAAACACACTGTACAACTCTCTCCAGGAACTTGTAAAAATTGAAAAAGAGAAAGACTATACTAAAAAACATAAAATTAACCACTTTGTACTACACGTTTGTTTTTAGATTAAGCATCCATGTATCAAATATCCTAGATCAAATTGGATATTTTTAACAATGACAACAAAATATAAGCATTACTTGTATTTTGAAAACATATTCTTGAACATTTGTGCTAATGACAAATATCCCCAATCTATGTGCCTGGATCTATTGTTAATTGACTAAGATCTATTTGATTAAGATGTCTTCATCAAGCCTGTTAATGAGTTTAAGATCATAATCCAGCATTTATAAAACCATTGTTCTTACCTTCTTGATCATCATACTTCATTAATCTTTCTCATTTCATGCCTGTTTTCATTAGCTATCGAATCTATACCACTTTCAGATGAATACCTCCAATAGCCCTACATATTTTTCAGAATTCAGTTGCTTCTATTTTAAAACTATTTATCATCATCACTCCCAGAATTTTCACATTTCCTTGTGAATTGAAGCATGCGATCCCCTTGCTTAAATGAATGAAAACATTTTTGCTCTTGGATGCGGGGACGCATTAATACCAAGATCTGTACTTTTCTTTTTACTGTTTTCCGTTGTTTCAGGCCCAGTTCCTGCAGTAGCTGTTACATCCATGCAGGTTTCTTTCTCTTCCCAATACGAGATAAAGTTTACTAGTCAGCCAGTCAGTCAGTCAGCCAGTCAGTCTGTCTGTCTGTCTGTCTGTCTGTCTGTCTGTCTGTCTGTCTTTCTCCTTCCTTCCTTTCTTCCTCCTTCCCTCCCTTCCTTCCTTCCTTTCTTGGTTCCTTCCTTCCTTCCTTCCTTCTTTCTTTCCCTCCTTCCTTCCTTCCTTCCTTCCTTCCTTCCTTCCTTCCTTCCTTCCTTCTTTCCTTCTTTCCTTCCTTCCTTCCTTTCTTCTTTCCTTCCTTCCTTTCTTTCTTTCCTCCCTCCCTCCCTTTTTCTTTCTTTCAAAACTACCCCTCCTCTTGAAAAGTTTATGTGAAATTAAGACCATTTTAATGAGCAGATGAATAAATGCTGGCACATGTATTAAAAGCAGAATATTCACTTAGTTGTTAAAGATGTTTCCTGTGCTCTTTTTCAGTTTTCTATCCATTCAGAACAGGCAGCATCTGCACACATTAGTTCCACCTGGTCTGTGACCTCACATACAGAGAACTATCCTTGTGACTCTGTAATTAATTCTATGGTTTTTTTTTTTTAAATTAGAATGTCTTTGACATCCACTCCATGCTATTGCCGATATTATATTTGACCATTTAAAAATGTTAAGCAGTTACTCTTTTTCCTTTTATTATGCAACAAATATTAGACCTTGTAAAGAAATAGAATTTGGGGAATAATCTAGTTTAATGTAAATTATTTAGTAAAGATGCAAATCAATGTGCTTAGAATAAACTATAGACCAGCAAATTATTATTACTCATTATTTCACATTAATTATATATTTTATGGTTTATTTTCTCATGAAGTTAATAGAAATATGAAAAGAAAATAATATGGGTTGAAATGATTAAGATCTAGAAAAATTCATATTAAAATTATATAGGAAGTATTCAAAGGAAATATTTCAAATCTAAAGCTATATTAAAATTGCAAGGAAAAGCATATGGTGACAGAATACATATACCAAAGGAAATAAATTGGATTTCAGAGCTAGACAACATTTTAACCTCCATTAGCTCAATTAAAAATAGGTAACTAATGAACCTCACACTGATTAATAGCAATTACACAATTAAAATAGGTACTGATATTTTATTATTATTGGCACTAATAGTAAACAACAGATAAAGAGTCATGCCGAGGCAGAAGATGTAAGCAATGAGGCTGTGGTACGAATCGCACCTGCAGACATTTGCGCTTCTGTGTACTTCTGCTGTGATTCTCTTTAATCCAGACCTTACTTAGGGATTGGAAGCACAACATGGTCTCCTGGCATGGTAGTAGACGCCAGGAATCCTAAAACTGTGGTGCTGAAGGGGAAAGAGTCCCCTGAGCTCAGGACTTGGAGTTCAGCCTGGGCTGCGTAGGGAGGCATGTTCTCCAAGCATACAACAAACTTCCCACATTGATTGAGTAAGTATAACAATTGGATTTCACAGTTAACTTAAGGATTTACCAAATTCACCTCATTTACCAAACAATAGGTAAAGACACAGCCACACACATACTGGTCGATATCCCTGATAAATATCGATTCAAAACCCCTCCGTTCTCATCCTTGCTGCTTGTTCTAGATTTCCCTAGCCATGCGTATGCTTTTAAGAGAACAGAGCCAAACAGCATTATGTGTATCACACGTTCAACAAACATAGAATATTATAATTAAAAACTATGTGCTCAGTGATGTACATAGGAAATTAAACCCAGAGTGGGGTTTACCTTTCATTACTGTTTCATAGTCCCCGTTTTTCTCAAAATTCTGTTCGGAGCTGTTGTCTTCATGTGTCCCTCTAGGAAAGGTTTTAGAGGGTGTTCATCAGACAACACATAGTCTCGTGTTCAAAATTTATAATAACCTTTAGCCAAAAGCTATATTCTCACAATGTACCCTCATAGTGAAGTTGAAGACATTTTTCACACATATCACACACAAATAATTTTAACACATAGCATTTGTTTCACTTCTCTTACACCCCCTTCTTTCTGAAAATTAGCATACGTGTGTTGTGTGTGTGTGTGTGTGTGTGTGTGTGCAGAGCACTTTCTTCATGTTATGCACACATTTCCATATTTGTTTCTTTTACCTTCTGTATATTTCAACATGTTTTCATGACATGTGTTGTAGCAGGCACAGTACCCGCTACCCTACCCCCCCCAAATGTCTTCTGGTCCTGATGAACTTGTCACCTTATATACCACAAGGAACCTTGCATATTTCCTAAAGAAATAACTCTTGTGATTACACTGGGTGTGCTTGCAAAAACTTAGGTGACCTCTCCAACCCAAGATCCTGAATTTAATAATATATGCAGGGTTCCTTGTGGTATACAAGGTGACAAGTTCATGGGACTGGAGGATGTTAGACTGTTGACTTTGAAGACAGGCAGAAGGCCAACAAGTAGAGAATATATTCCATGTCAGAAGCTGGGAAAATCAGGATATCAGTCACTTCAGCCTCGGAGCTATTTATTTATTTATTTAACAACCTAATATTTATTTATTTATTTATTTATTCACTTTACAACCTAATATCATCCCTTCTTCTTCTTCCAGAACCCCACCATGCAAGTCCTCTACCCATTCCAACCTTCCCCTTCTCTTTTGAGAATGGGAAGCCCCGATCTGGGTCAAGTTGCTGCAGAACTAGGCACATCCTCTCCCACTAAGGCTAGACAAGGCTGTCCATTTAGGGGTGCGGGATCCAGAGGCAGGCAGGCCACAGGCTCAGGAACAACCTCTGCTCCAGTTGTTGGGGGACCTGCATGAAGATCAAGCTGCTCATCTGCTACGTATGTGCAGGGGCCTAGGTTCAGCCCGTGCTTGCTTTTTATTTGGTAGTTCAGTCTCTGGGAGCCCTAAGGATCCAGGTTAGTTGACACTGTGGGTCTTCTGTGGAATCCCTATATTCTTTGGGTTTCCCAATCCTTCTCCCAATTCTTCAATAAGATTCCCAGAGCTCCATCTTCTGTCTGGGTGTGAGTCTGCATCTCTTTCCCTTGGCTGTTGGGTGGAGCCTCTGAGAGGACAGTTATGCCTAGATTCCTGTCTGCCAGCATAACCGAGTATCATTAATAGTGTCAGGGATTGATTCTTGCCCATGGGATAGGTCTCAATTTGGGCCAGTCATTGGCTGGCCATTCCCTCAGACTCTGCTCTATCTGTCCCTGCACGTCTTGTAGACAGGGCACATTTTGGGTTGAAGGTTTTTGTGGGTAGGTTGTTGTCCTTATATCTACATTGGGAGTCCTGCTTGGCTATAGGAAGTGGCCAGTGCAGGATTTCCCACTGCTAGGAGTCTCCCCATTCCACCTTCCCCTTCTCTTCTGAGAATGGGAAGCCCTCATCTGGATCAAAAGGATGGAACTTGAAAATATTATCCTGAGTGAGGTAACCCAGACCCAAAAGGACATTCATGGAAGGCACTCACTGATAAGTGGATATTATCCGTAAAGTACATGATAGCCATGCTGTAATCAACAGACTCACAGAAGCCAAATAACAAGGAGGCCCAAGGGGGGAGGCTTGAATCTTTATCAGAAGGGGAAATAAAATAGATAATGGATGCCAATGGAATAAGGGAACTGGGTAGAAGTGGGAATGGGGAGGGGCATGGGTGTGTGTCGGAGATCAGGTGTCAGGAGAGCAGGGGAGAGACAATGGAGATCAAGGTGGGGTAGGAAATCTCTAGGATGTGCCAGAGACCTGAGATGGGGAGAGGCCCAAGAGGGTCTATGGCGGCTACTCGAGCAGGATCTTTATCTATGACACTGAACATGTGCCAATACTCTTTAAGAGTAGGAATTAGTAGTATTTGTTTGTCCGCGATATACATACATAAACTGTTCCTTTGAGCTTATTGACTCTTCTCCCTCACGCATCTGTAATGCCTCACAGATGAAGACCCGTGAAGACCAGTGCACTAGAGAGAAGGTTTTAGTCCTATATGACCTTGAACCATCTGGTCAGAAGGACCTGCATGAGTGTTCTGTGTAATCTGAAGAAATGTTTCTTTTACTAAATAGAGTATAATAATGATGATCGTTCAGAGGGGGAAAAATAAACTACAACAAATCCTTTTTAAAAAAGTGATGATCAGTCCTTTCATTTGTAAGGAAAGCTAATCACCAATGATCTTCTCTGTGTTTGCCAGCTTCCTTTCAAACCGTGGTATTTCTTTTGAATGTTCATCTTAGACGATTGCTAAATGTTGCGTGCCATGTGGACACATCACTGGGAGGAAATTGTAGCCGAGGGATTAATCTCGGTCTTAGCTAAAATGCATAACATTCTTATAAATTTGAACCTATCTGAGGTAACATGTTTGTTAAATTGTTCTGTGCGGTACAATGAAGTAAATAGTTTGAAGCTGACCTAGTGCTGTGGGCTCATGGTAACAAGAAGACAAAACTGTTTCTCCCAGTTGTTGACTCTAAAATTTCTTAGCATAGTTGTCACGTTTCTTTCTGATATTATAGAAAGAGCCTAAGTCTCTGGCTCTCGAAAATATTTTTATTTAAAATTTAATTTTCATAACATTTTTTTGCCTTTCACATTTATTTAAATGATTTTGGTTTATCTGTAGTCCCTTGAAAAATCAATTTCAAATGAGTGCCATTGGCAAGTAAGATAGAAAATTTAATATAACAGAGATGCCAAAAGTATCTTGATTTAATAAAAATCACTGGATCATTTCTGAATGAATCATTTATAGGTATATCCCAGGGCACTGTAAAACTTTACAAGGAGATTTATTCTCAGATGCATCTTCATTCCTGGAAATTAAAGCCTATTTTTTCAATATAAGTCAGAACTTAGGCACAATTTATTGGCCTTCTCAGTTTAGACTAAAAGTATCATTTCCATAAACTCACATAATGAAATTCTCCGAGGCCAGTTTCATGAATATCAAGTCAACTTGAGCCAAAAAATGAGAATTTGAATCTGTATGAACATAGGTTTTAGCTGCAAGCAAATCTATATTCTTCAACATACACACAAACACACACACACACACGCACACACACACACACAAATCTTGGAATATCTTGAAATTAGTAATATAGTCCTTTGATCATCTGGAAAAACATCTCTGACCAGTGAAGACTAAGAATCTGAGAGTCATGTGATGTTAAATGCTGCTGGTCACACACTCTCAGGTTCAATGGAGACTTTTCCAGTGACTGTTCTGGACTGTTGCTGGTTCTATATATAAAAAAAATACTTTATTCGTTTCTTCATTTTTCTAAGTGAACAGAAATTGGCTGTGTGAAGGCTTTTGGTGCCCTTGACAATAAGCAATGCATTTGTCATAGTTTTAATACAGTTTACATACAGATGAAGTCCCTTGGTTTGCATTATGTAAATCAAATAGTTATGTTGCAGCCTCGTGCACCATGATATGACGTATTATATATTTAGAAGAAAAAGCACTTTCAACTCTCTTCTTGTACATCTGAGTATACTTTACACTCAGTAATTCTGGTCCTGAAGTTTATTGTGTTTTGTAGGATTCTTTAATTTGCTGCATTACCATAGTATTTGGTGTGTTTCGTTCTGTATTATTTTGCTGTCTGCTGAGAAAAAAATTAGAACTATCTGTTACTTAACATAAGACCACCTTAGGCTCCTTGCTCATTGATCCTTAGCATTACAGGCATGAATGTGCACCTTACTTTTTATGACTAGAGAATCCCGTTTCATTTTATCATCATGACATTTCATAGATCCAGATAATACGCGTGTCATTTTATTGGAACATATAGGCCCTCTCTTCACCAAAGCACAGGAGTCTATTTTATTACTGCACCTGTGCTTTAAACAATGCTCAGACCGTACATGTTGATGGTATATCTCTGTGAGAAAGAGATTTCTCTAGCTATGTTGAGTGTTTTGTCATTGACGTACTGTGTATGCATCACAACCCTTTGCTAACATCTCCCATCTACAGTCATATTCATACCCTGGATACACTTTGCTCTTGGAAATACATTTGCGCCTGTCACTGATAATCAGTCTGAAATGTGGACATGGACTCTGTCTGGATTGACCACCTGTTGAAGCTGGTCTAGGATAGTTAAGATGCTTTCACAAGGTCCACAATCACTGAAGAACCAGGCTGGAGGAAAGAAAGACCCCAAAGAAGGGCATGATGAGAATTTCACCCTCTTATGTTAGATAACTGATAGTGATTTGGTTTTTTCTTCTTTTGAGATTTAATTAATTATTTTTATGTATATGAGTACATTGAAGCTGTTTTCATGCACACCAGAAGAGGGCCTCAGATCCCATTACAGATGGTTGTGAGCCACCATGTGGTTGCTGGGAATTGAACTCAGGACCTCTGGAAGAGCAGTCAGTGCTCCTAACCACTGAGCCATCTCTCCAGCCCCTGATAGTGATTTGGAACCTGTTACTCTAGCCTTTACTTTATTCACTCTGAAAAGGCTGGGCTCAGTTTATGAGCAATGTTTTTTCCTTTTGATTTTACAATTAAAGCACCCTCATATTTCAACATATAATTTACTGCCCCTGTTCCTTTCTTTCCCTTCCACATCCCTTTCTACAACCCCCCCCCCCCCGAATTCACAAGGCCTCCTCCTTAACCATTTGATATATCCACACTCCTCCTCCTCTACCTAAGACTCAGGGAACATCATGGAAGAGGAGGGGGAACGGTTGTAAGAGCCAGATGTACAGGATTTCTGCTGTGAGATCGTTTCTCCTAGACATGGCATGGACGTTGCACACATGAAGTTTCAAAAACATGGCTGCCCAAAGAAGACCCGAACAGTTCCAACAACAATTGACATCCCAAAGTACATGGAGGAACAACTTTCGTTTCGAAGTTTATGCTTAGAATATAATGAACAAAATGTATGTGATAATTAATAAAAGATGTTCCCTGTAGAACAGATCCTGCAGGTGGGGAGTGGGGCAGGAGCCTAGCTTTAAGATTTAACTTAAAACTGTCAAAGAAACACTCAATTTAATGGACATCCTAAATTATAGCCCTAGAAATAAGGGTGTGAGATGAAAGCAATCTTGCTTGTTTTGCCTAGAGGTACAAGTTTAGTTTTCTGATTTTGTTGTTGTTGTTGGTTTGGTTTGGTTTTGGTTTATTTTTTCTCCTTCCTTCCTTCCTCCCTTCCTTCTTCTCCTTCCTCCCTTCCCTCCCTCCATCTCTTCCTCCCTCCCTCCTTCTCTCTTTCTTCTTTTCTTTCTTTCTTCATTCTTTTTTGGTCTGTTTAAGAGACTGTTACTACTTCACCTTGAAAGAAGTTTAGCTGCAGCTGTAGCATGCGTGAGATAAGTTTTAGTGTCTTCACTGACTTACACGGACTTCCTTCTGATTTTGTGGTGTTTTCAGAATGATCTTTTTCTTAGTAACTAAAATCATAGGCATGAGAACTGTCTGGGCAGACATGTAGTCAGATTATTTAGCTCCTCAATATTTGTTTCCTTTTTCTTTGCTATTTCTTTTTAACAACTAAAAATTACTTTCACTTTGAGACATTCATCCAGTTAGAACAACAGACTTTAAAGTATCCCTAAGAACCAACCTTAAGTAGCCAGGAAAAAATTAACTATCCTGTTACTGATTTAACAACATGAAAGCAATAGTATATTGAGAAAAAAATTATAATCCTGCAGACTCACTTCAGCATTGCACTATTATTAGTAGAGAAATACACAGTAATTAGGAGATAGCATATCTTACCTCTACATATGTCTGTTTCATTTTGGGGATGGGCCACCCCCATGATAGTCTGATAAGACTGACTGTTTTTGGGCACAAGTTTCTTAGGTATAAAAAGGCTAACTGAAGTGGATGAAGGTGCAATACTAAATCCCACCAAAACTAGGAGAAAGGTTAGTGTTCAAGAGGACCTCAGTCCACCTTAGTTGAATTCCAGTGAGCTACTGGAACGGGATCTCAGCTAAGATACCCAGAGGAATTAAAGAAAAAGACCTCTTGACTTTTTATAGAGAAATCCATATGGTAAGCCACCATACTCATATATTTGTAGCTTATAACCATAAATAATCTGTGAGTTGTAATATTAGGTATAATTGCATGAATTAATTTCATGTTATGTCTCCTTGTGCCTAGAGTTACAAAGATATTTAAAGTTTGAACTCTCTCATGTCAGTTCAATCCTTTCAAATGACTCTTGCAATTAAAGTTGATTTCATAACTGTTTCGTAGAATAATTTTTGTCAGAAATTTGCCAAGAGAAAAGATGAACATATTCATGATACTTTATATTAAAATAATTTAGACTGATCCCCACTTTTTACCCATCACTACACATTTTGTTTTACTCTAAACTTTTGAAGGAAAAATAATTTGTCTCAACCACCAGTGTTTTGCAATCATTTATAATATTCGATCGAATTAGAATGCCATTGGACAGGTGTTAAATGTTAAGGCTTCATGCTGAAGCCTTAGCTATTGTCCTAGCCTTCAGGAGGTAGAGGTAGGAGAATCAGCCTGACTAATCAGACAGTGGAGCCAGTCTGGCTCATAATCAGCTATATGATACCCTGTCGCAAAGTTCCACTTCTCTAAGGAAAGAGGTGGGGGAAATGGGGGGATGGATTTGTAAATGTGGGACTGGGAAGAGAGGAGGGAGGAGGAGCTGTGATCAGGATGCAAAGTGAATAATATTACAATAAGTAAAAATGTAAAAAAAAAAAAACACAAAAAGAAAGAGGTATTCAATTTTAATTGACACAATGAGAGCATATTATTGAGACATTAATATTAACCTTTAAAGTGTTTGATCAATGTTTTGGCATGTTATAAAATGTAATAAAATTATGCACATATCCTTTTTTCTTTGCATATTTGCATTTGTTGTTAAACAAATCGATCATTTTATGACACTTAATTTCTATCTGCCAAGTCACAGATTGAGTTAATTCTGTTTAATTCTGTGGTTATCTAGTGACCAGATAATACTTCATTTTAGAACTCTTATAAACTGTGTTTAAACTATAAGAAACATCTCTTATGTGCACAGATTAGCCATACACAAAGAGATCTGTCAAGTATCAATGCAACTTTAAAAGGGAATATAGTAGCTGCAGGAGGGAGTTTGACCTTGTAATTTGAAATGCTTCCTTTGAAGTTTTTGCAATTTTGTCTCATGATTTTTTTTAAAGGCCCATACAAGGGGAAAGCTTTCAAGGCTATGCAAAGTAGGAAGTAGAAATGAAATCATTACAGATGCATATAACTCATGGATATCTCGACCTTTCATGAAAGCGTATGTGTGGTCAGAGCTCTGCCAAGAGCTACAGGCTGTCAAGAAAGGACCCCTCTGCATCATATGATTATGGGATAGGAATAAAATGCCTCCCCAAGCAATCACTCCATGAATTTGCACTTGAAATTTAATCACTCAGTAACAATATCTTCAAGACTGCCTAGGAAGGACATTCTCTCAATGTATACCATACAAAACCAACTCAATTAAAGAACCAGTGATCAAGTTCATAATTAATTCCTCATGGCATAATCCAATCATCGTTGATTGTGAGAACCCAATATAGCAATAATGAGTAATACAGTAAAAATCAATGACAATGATAAAATAATCATGCTTACAAGATTAAGAATAAAGACGTCAGATATATGACAGGGAAATACTTGGAATACAGAATACTTGCTGTGAATACTGAACATAACGCTATAAAACTATGGTGCTTATGCTTAAGAATGTCAAGTTGTCAGTGGGGGATTAGATATAGATGAATAAAACTTAACAAGGTAGATGGTGAATCTGAGGGCTTCATTCAGAAATGGTTAAGACATGAGTTATAAGAAGCTGGATGGGCATATGCCCCAGGATGGACGTTCTAGGGGAACCAATGTAGAAAGACTGTCAGAGAAAATCTTCCCTTGTCAGAGATAATTTCCTCTGTTCATAGATCCTAAAAATTTAAAAGTAACCAAAATATTAAAGAAGATAAATAAAAATAGTACCAGCACCTCTGTACACCTACTTATGACAGACAGAAGAGCTACCCAAGGAAAAGAAGAGTCAGGACCAACCAGAAACCAAATGTGTAAAATAAGAGCGAAAAGTATACCATGGTGAATGTTAGCTAATATTTTTGAGTGAGAGAATAAATGAAATAATATCTTTTATGTTCTGTGACTCAATAATACCAACCTAAAAATTTCTCCTCAAAGCCAGGCATATGACACACACCTTTAATCTCAGTACTCTGGAGGCAGATGGAACCTTATGAGTTTGAGGCCAGCAAGTGAGACCATGCCTCAAAACAATGACCACTGAAATTCTCTAATAAGAATAGTCAGCTTTCTATTTGGAGTAAATAGAAGATCTTGAAAAATGAAGGAAACAAAACCTGGTAAATTTCTTATTATGGAGATTTACATTGTTATACTTAGAAAAACTGATGTGTTATCTAATAATAAAAAAGACAAGTTGGAACAGAA
>NW_022196895.1:54740871-54742826 GCF_008632895.1 Mastomys coucha
AATTGTCTGAAAGAATCAATCTTTACTTTGATTTTCTACTTTTCTTTCTAGGAAAGATTTCTGTGTCCACAAAGATGAGCCGTGTGATACTGTGGGTAAGTATCTCTGAAAAAAATTGAGTTTGAGGAGCACTGGAGAACTCAAATGAATCAGTTGTTTAATACAATAAATTATTTGAGGGTGCCAACTTTGAGGGAATATTTTTGCAATGTTGTATATGTATTTATATACATTGCAACTATATGTTAATTCTGATGTTAACTCTGCAGTTATTACTAATAAAATAGTTTAAAGTAATACATAAACTATTCTGTGAAGATATTTTTATATGTCTTTTGAGATTTTTATCAATTTTTAATATTTTCCCCAAAGTTACAGAGATATATTCAAAAACATTTTATTCTTGCTGGTATCACAAGACTAAATACATTTATAGTATAAGACAAGGAGGATGATATTTAAACACAACGAAGAACTCTGTGGCATGCATCGCAATTTGAGTGATGCTCTCAAGCATATCTCATCGATTCCTTCAAAACCGCAGCATTCTAGTTTTACATCATTATATTGTCGTACAGATGAAAAAGGCTCTGAACTGGAACAGCTGGATTAGGGAATTTAAAGTCAGTTATCTAGGTTTAAGTCAGGCCTTTGCTATTAAATGCTTTTTTTTTCTTTTTTTAATTTATTTTTATCAGGCTCCTCTCAGTCCGCACTTGCTGGCATCCACAATAAGTGTCTGGGTTTGGTGATTGAATATGGGAAGGATTCTCAATTTCTGAGCATAGCACACTTCATGTAACTTCCCAAAGAAGGGATTCCTGTCTAAGTTATCTCACAATGACTTCCGCATAGCAGCTGCCACCTACGGGCACTGAGTCCATGGAGGTGTCTGTCATATCCTGTTACTTGCTGACAAGTATTCAGTGTGGCATTAGTCTGCATCACTGTTAGTATACTGGAGTGTGGGCCTTAGTCTCAGAGCTCAGCATTATAATGTGAGTCAGTTATTGTAACACAGTGCATTCATGTAATAAACAGCACAAGTGTACATCTGATTGTTAAGCCTGGTACTCGGGAGTGTAACCTTCTATCCCAGAACTAGTGACTATGACATGAGGGGGTTTCCTTTTTGCTACTGTTTTGAGAAAGGCTCTCATCACGTAGTCCTGGCTGGTTGTGAACTCCCCATGCAGCCTCATCAATATATGTATATTATATATATCATATATAATTCCCAATACATATTATATCTTATATTCCTAAATATATAAATACAACCTGTTCAGCCATAGTCTTTTTTATAGTCATTACAGTATAAAAGTCCAAAGACCCTTTTGAAACTCAAGGCAATCTCTTAACTTAAACCTCCTATAAAATAAAAATTAACCTGGCCAGTCCAAAAGGGAGTAACAGAACCATGGCAAGAAAATACTGGAAAAAAGCAAGATCAAAACCCAGTGGGGCAAATACCAAAGCATTTAGTTTAATGGCTGGTGTCAGAGGGTTTATATGATGACTCTGCTTATCCAGCTCTGCTGTGTATAACATAAACTTCTCTCTTGAGCTTGTTCTGCTCTCTTATTGTAGCCTCCTGTGACCAATATCTCACGCTTCTACCTTTTCCAACAACTTGGTGTCCCCCTTGCAATGCAGGGTTTGTCAGGCACAGCGCTCTCTCTGCTGTTGCGCTGCCCCGGGGCCAGGGCTCCACCCTGGACAAAAAAGGGGGTAGGGTAGAATGATCTATAACCCCACCAGAGTTTCTGTGCTCTGGGCAGCGCAAGTATAGGTGTCACCCTGCACACTCCACTCTACCGTGGGGCGTCTGGGTCCCAGTGGGAAGGGGAGGCTGATAAAGAGACAGCTGCAAGGGGTCCCTTAGCCTCCCAAAAGCCAGGGGGAGGAGGGAGAGGGGAGGGAACAGGGGTTATTGTTGTTTTTTTGCTTTTTGG
>NW_022196895.1:54742934-54745719 GCF_008632895.1 Mastomys coucha
GGAGGGCAAACTAGGAAAGGAGATATCGTATGACATGTAAATAAAGAAAATATCTAATAAAAATTAAATAAAAATGAAAATACAACATAAAAAAAAAAAGCCAGGGACATATGTTCTAGCCTCTGGACATTGCAGGCAATGCTGAATGTTATGGAAAGGCTGAGAACGAGGGGAGAAGAGGGTGGGGAAAGAAGGGGCAGCTCTCTTCTGTGCTAGCCCAGGGCAGGAGAGTCACTGATCCATGTCTCGCTGCCGTAGATGCTGGAGCTGCACATGCATTGGTTAAAAGGAGATAAGGCGTAGTCGTAGGATGTTTATTGTAGGAGGAAGAGAAAGAAGATAATGAAATAGAGGCTGGCCATGACCATGTGGAGAGAGAGAGAAAGAGGGAAAGAGGAGAATAGGGCAAGAGACAAAGAGAGCAAAAGAGGAAGAGGGCAAGAGACGAAGAAAGCAAGAGAGAGGGGAGGGGGCAAAGCGCCCCTTATACGGTGGGGCTGGGCTACCTGTCTGTGGGGTGGGACATACCTACTGTCGTCAGATGACTGGAGGTAGGGTTCAGCTAGAATTCTGGGAGCTTGGGGCATTGTCTATGTGATAGCACACGCCTCTCCTGCGGGGTCTGTGGGGGCTTATGACTAAAAAAGGACCCAGGGACCCAGGAGGCATGGCCGAACCTCCTGTCCCATGCAGCCAGAAATTATCGTCTACCGGATCTCCAGAGTTCCAGACCTGTTACTCGATTGGGACCAGGTTGCCTGAACAGACCACTGCCCTACAAGGATTCACTTTCAAAGCCTTGCACAATGGCTTCTCAGGGTCTCTTGACCTTTCAGTGTCTTCACTCAAGGATTCTTCTGCCTGGCTGACCTCGGATCATCTATGAGAATCTAATTCCTTTATTCTTGTATGCTTCATGTCTCTAAAGGCATCACAACATAAACAAGACTGACAAATTAGGCTCTTAGATTGGGATGTGCCCTGGTCATCTTGAATAATACCAAGAGTATACTTTTTTCAGTTATTGTTTTCAGAAAACAACACAAACCCTTATTTTCTCTTTCACAAGTTGGAAGCTTAGTTGGGTGAGGCCTTGCCCTAAGAATACCCTCATTTTATTCCACTGTAGAGCCCAGAGGCCTCTCTTCACATAGTCACTTAGCACAAGCCCTGGATGGAAAATGAAGTTCAATGTTGTTCTTTTATTTCTTATAAACGTGTATAGAAGTTTTTAATAATAAACCATATCACAGATTCATAATAAGGTTGCCTTAAAATTGCCTCCACCAAAAATATCAACAACAGAATAGTATTAAAATTCTAAGAATGTGTTTATTAAACATAGGAATACCCGATTTCAAGAAGAAAAAAAAAAACCCTGTTAGATTTAACAAATCTGATTGATTCCCCAACACAATGATAATGGGGAATATCAGTAACTCATGTGAAAGTTTGAGTAATAATGCCCCCCCCCCGCCCAGTCTCAAGACTGGTGGTACTGTTTGGGGAGATTTAGAAGGTTCAGCCTTATTAGAGAAAGTATGACACTGAAGGCTAGCTTTGGCGGTTTAAATACTCAGGCTACTTTGCCTTAGTGTGATAAACAACACAACCAAGGCAACTTATACAATAAAGCATTTAATTGGTCTCACAGTTTCACAGGGTCAGAACTCATTATGATGGAGCCAAGGCATGGTGGCAGGGACATCTAAGAGCTGCCATCTTGATCCACAAACAGGAAGCAAAGAAAGGAAACACTGGAAAGTTGGAATTCTTGTGATGTACTTTCTCAACAAGGTCACACTGTTAATCCTTTCCAAACCGTTCCACCAGCTGGGAACCAAGTATTCCAACATGAGCTTAGTGGCCCATTCTCATTCAAATCACCACACATGTCTAGTTTCTTCTGTTTCATACTTGTGATTTAAGATATGAGTCTGACCTTTCACTCCTGCACCATGCCTGCCATGCACTGTCATACTTTGCCATGATGGACTCTTATGCCCATGGAACATGAGCCAAAATAAACTTGTATTATATTATATAACCATTCTTGCTTATGGTGTTTATAACTTGAGTAGAAAATATCACATACAGATGTTATTGCTGTAAAAAGGCCCCACACCATTATTTTTAGAGAAATGTGGATGACTTTCGGACTTTGGATGAGAAAAGCACTTGAATAATTTAGGAAAAGCAAAATGTGTTGCTCTAGTAAGAGCCTGGAAAGCTGAGAGTAACGTAGACTCTGGAAGCCCATATCAAGAGGTTTCAGAGAAGAAATATATTAGTAATTGGGTTAAAGGATACTCCTGTGATGTGATATTTTGAAAAGGAATTTAGCTACCTTCTGCACTTTTCCTAAGAACTTGTCTCAAGAAAAATTGAAAAGCAATGAACTAGTTTCTTTGGTGGAAGCAATTTTAAAGCAACATTATTGTGAATCTGTGGTATGGTTATAATTAATGACTGTTGCACAGGTCTATAAAGAAAAAGAACAACACTAAACTTCATTTTCCAGCCAGGGCTTGTACTGAGATATTGCATAAGGAGTGGCCTTAGGCTCTTCACTGGAATAAAAGGAGAGTGCCCTAAGGGTAAGGACTCACCCAACTATACTTCCAATTCATGAAAGAAAATAGAAGCATCTTTTATAAAACATCACTACTTCTATGAACTTTTAAAGAATTTACTATGGTAAAAGATAGTTTACATGATTTTTTCAAATAAAAGCAGACAGTTTTTTTTATGAGATTTTTATTCTTTTTTTTTTTTTTAGATATTT
>NW_022196895.1:54746259-54782135 GCF_008632895.1 Mastomys coucha
TGCAGAGATTAACTATGGAGCAGAGACTGAAGGAAGGGCAAGCCAGCCTAAATATAGCTATCTCTTGAAAAGCAGACAGTTTTAATATTTAATGTCACCATGTTTCTGGCAGGGCCACGTTTCCTGGAAATTCAGTATCTAATTAACTGGCACTCCTACTTTTCTGGGGACTACTGCAAATGGAAAGAAAAGACTTTCCCAACTCACAACCTAACTTGGAGTTATTAATTGAAAGCACTAATTATTAATTTTAAGGAAGTTCTTATAAATGATTTTATTGAGGTTTAATGTTTACTCAAAGCCTGCATGTATTTAATGTATATAGTTTTATATACGTGATAGGTACAGACATCAGTTCCTTCAAACTTATTTTTCAGAACTTTGCTGCATAATACTTCAAAGAGGTCATGAACTTACTGTCCAGTTGGAATTCTAACGTATTGAACAATTTTAGAGGAGAAAACCTCATAAAGCTAAAATTGTAACTTGGGAGTCACTTATTCTTAAAGAAATGTTTTATTTGATGAATTATGTTAAAACATCTTAAGTATATATTCATAATAATAGAATTTATCTATATAATATAACATGATAAAAATCTAACATATTCATAGTCGGAGATAATGTTTGCAGTTACAATTGTTTCAAAACTTTATTATCATTTAGATTTCTCAAGTCTCTAAAAGTAATTATTTCTTTACTTAATTAAATGAATGCTGATCACACTGAGAAGAAATCAACTTATAAATTAAAATTTGCTGAAGTAGGCATGGTGATGAGAGAATAATATTTCAAACTCTTTCAAAGTTTTAGAGTTTTTATACATATGAAAGCTTTCTATTAGTGCTTTTACTAAGAAAGCAGTTTCTACAGCTTTGGTAACATGATGTTTGTGCCTGTTTAATTCCTATAGTATATGATTACTATATAATATAATACATACAGTATATATTATATATCATATAACATGTACTTGCATAAGTTCCTGATTTATATGCAATAAGATCATAAATTTTTCCACCTGTATACTTAGTATTATATCACAAAATCAATTATGACTAATCTTAACTAGTTAAAGTCAGATTGTTCATCTCCAAGGCAGATAAAAAATTTAAAACCCACTCACTTATATTTCTTGTACATAAAATCATCTAGACAGCCTGCAATCTTTGATCTACTGTTCTTTTAGTTATCAAAAGGGAAGTACTCATTTCCTGACATGTTTGTACAGTCTCAACAGTAAGTTTTTGTGACTGAATTGCTTGTGTAATTCACAGTCCATGGCTGTTTCAGTGTGGCACAGCACTATATTTTCTGTTTGAGTAGCAGCTGGATTAAAAATCTCAGATTTTCCATTTTATTTATAGTTTTTAAGGGACATATCAAAACAACAAGCTTAAGCAGTATAAACTGGTTCAATTTAAACTCTATGGATTTGAAAGTTTAATCTTCCAAAATCAAGTGATCTGCTCTGATATTCCCAAGAGGAGTCAGAAGCACTTATCAAAGAGAGAAATCTAGACTGTAAAAGGAAGAGTACAAACTTTCCTTTCTAGCATCTGAGGAGGAGGAGGAGGAGGAAGATGAGGAGGAGGAGGAGGAGGAGGAGGAGGAGGAGGAGGAGGAGGAGGAGGCAGAGGCAGCAGTAGCAAAGCTGCTTGGGACTTGGTTCTCATTTGTGAGCTCCTTCCCTTCTCTCAGATGTTGCTTTTGCTTGAGCCATCTTCTACTTCCTTCTTCCAGCATAGCACTAGCATTTTGTCTAGAACCATGCCAGAGACTTGCAAGTGAAAGCTAGTGAATTCTAAAGATTAGTGTACCCGTCTATTACTCCTAGGTATGGTGTGTTCAGAATAGGTTAAAAAGAGAGCTATTAAAAACAGTAACTGATTATGCAGAGTGGAAGGTGGAAATGGCAGCTCTGAGGACAATGTGATCAACAGCCACTGAGCCCAGAGAAGTGGGTGGCATTGCCAAGCTGTGTGTGGATGAAGAGGCTGAAGCTCATAAGTGACTTCAGAGGCAGGCTGAGCAGGAAAGGCAAGCACTGGGGTGGGAGAGAGCAAAAATGTGGGAACTTTACCACTTAGTTTGGAGACAGCAAAAATGTGGAAGCTTTACCATGGGAGTAAAGAATTGATTATTTTAAATGAGATCAACCCATGCCCTCAGTACAATAGTTACATGGACATTGGGTGTGGGGGATTGAAGCTCTGTAGAACCTTAACTAGGAAGAGAATGTTCGAGATAAAGAAATACTCACTTGAAGAGGGAGTGAGGTGGAAGACATGCTTATGGCATTCGGGGAATAAACAACCTTAGCTACTGTACCTGGAGTTAAAAATCATTCTCTGAGCCTTCAGGTTTTATGTGTCGTCTTCTGGCAACAGGGATAAACAAGTGGCTTTAGGCTGCTCTTAGCACTAAAATCCTTTAACTATTCTGGATAACATTTCTATCTCTTTCATATAGTCACATTTTTTACCACCTGTGTGCATGATGCAGCATCCTGTTTGCGAGCTTCAGACAGCTCCCTTTAACTCTCTGCATGTTCCTCCATAGTCATGTTATGCTGTCCGTTTCTCTCACTGAGGATTAGATGGGGCTAGTTTCCTAAAAGGTCTTAGCTCATATTGCTGTGAGGCACCATCTAGGTATTGATTGAAGGGGTGGATTACTATTTTATTCTTCCTTCTTTGGGCTTTATTTGTCTCAGTCTTTCTTGACATTCTAATCAGACCCTTCTTTTCTTCTAAGTCTCTAAACATCTGCAGCATTTAAATCTTGGCTAGTGCCACGTTCATGGTTGCCAGGTGTCTCAAATGGGTATCTTGTCACCGTGTAAGCACTCCAAGGCAATCAAAGCCTAACTCTGTCCCAGATACACTGTTACATTCAGTAATATCAGCAGAATAATCTCTCTTCACAAGCCCCACATGAGCCAAGGCTGGAAGATGGCAGCTGCCTGGACTAACACGATTCCAGTTACAATAAGGATCAGCTATGGTTTTTCAGCTTGTAGCCACATGCTGGGTTTCATTTCCAACATAAACGCTTTGCACTCCTCTCCATCTCTGAAGTGGGAGGTGTCTTCACCTGGTCTACTTGAAACTGAAAGACGAATAATATGGGCAGCCTTCTCAGGGTGTCTTTGGTTTTTGTTATTCTTGAAACAAATGTTCTGCGCTGTCCCATAAGTCCCTCTGCTTTGCTGAAGGTACTTTCAATGCATGATTGACCTTTAACTGGGGAATGTCCTTGGGGAAAAGACCACCAGAGGATCTTACCCAGCCACCCCTTAGTGCACCTCTCACCCTTATACATTTTCATAATTACTTTTTCCACAGTATGTGTTATCTATATTCTTTCTTTTACTTCTTGCCTGAATGCAGGTTGCATGTATTTTATGCTTCCTTCTATTTAAAATACTACTTCCTCTATACAAGATACAAGCTTTGAAAACAATAGTCTAGTCCTGGTTTTCTGTAGTTGTCCATATCTGTGGCAAAGAGAAGTGTCCTTGATGAGGAGAGAGGACTACATTAATCTGTGTTTAGGGACAAATGTTTAGACTTCTGTTATGGATTATATTGGTTTAGTGAAGTGGTAGCTCTCAGTTCCCTTTCAAGATGCATAACTTCACTAGTACTTAGTAGTTGGCTAGATTTCTAATACCAGGCGTGGTTGTCCTTGTGTTGAGTGGGTCTTAAGTTGAACGACAACCTGACAAAAAGCAGAGTTGTGGAGTCCAGCCTCAATAGATAGATACATCTACAAAACACTGCCATACCTCAGGCTCAGGAACGTTGTGGGTGAGGGTGCAGAAGGGCTGGAGGAGCCAGATGGTCTGGGAGTTTGCTGTGAGACTGTGGTTCATTGAAAGGTCGAAAGCTCCCCCCGTGAATTCTCACCCACTGACTGCTTGAACATGAACTGAACAAGGATGATACCAAGAGGCATGTCAAAGTGGATGGGGGAAGCCCAGGAGGCTCAACCTTACGCAAAATACTGCAGGCAATGAAGGAATTCTTAGAGAGGAAGAAAGAGCCTTTTCTAGGGAGGAGCACACCAATAGATTATCCAATAGCAAATGGTTAGCTCTGAAAAGGCACATACAAGTATCTCTGTACAGACTGAGCTGGCTGTGTTTGGGAATATATATAGATATGCATACCTGCATGTAATAATAACTAATGAAAAAGAGGTATGACTTTGAAGGAGAGCAAGAAGGATTGGATGGAGAACAGGGAAGAACAGGTGTTACATTATAATTATGATCTGAAAAATAAATGTCTAGTCTTGTAATTTTAGTTTCAGAATAGCCTTTGCTATTATTATTATTATTATCATTATTATTATTATTTACATTTCAGTCATTGCACCCCATCCTGGTCCCCCTCCCACAGTACCTCATACCATTCCTCCTCCCCCTTGCCTCAGAGAAGGTGCTCCCCCTACCCTACTGTACCTCCCCCTTCCCTGGGGCCTCAAGTATCTTGAGGATTAAGCTCATCTTCTCTCACTGAGGCCAGACCAGGTAGACCTTTGCTATATATGCCTAACCACCAAACAGATGCTGTATCAAGGTCACAACATCCGTATTAAGAGAGACAGAAATAATTCATAGTTCAATATGGTGTTTATGCTATGCCATAGAATATATAACCCCAGACATCTTGAAGCTATTCCTGGTAATAATACCACCACTTGTTGTTCTACAGGATGTGGTAACTTCTGCTCCTGACCCAGAGTACCCAAATTTGAAATTTTAAGAACTTTTTCTAGTATGGGAGAATGCTCTTTTCTTTAAGCTTTGTTAAACACTCAGTTTTTTCCTAAATGGAGTATCAGACAAACATATGTTAAAATACATAACCCGTAAGTATCTACATACTATTCCACCTTATCTTATCAAGGGAGTCACTACACTCTTGTATTGTGTTCTTTTTTTTTTTTTATGTTGGAAGTAATTTCTCCTTAGTATTTTTAGAAATTGCACTGTCAGTGATATCATAAATTACTTTAATATTTAAGAGAATCTAAAAATGTGTATTTAAAATTGACATTTATAATAACATTGATATAACATTCATAACTGGAATAATTGCGATTTTGTATCCCTAGATGGCCGTCTTGGGTTTTAGTCAATAATCTAGCAATAAGCCAATTAATACGACAGATTACTATTTTCATATGTTAAAGGTTTATATAATCATAGCCATGGATTTTCAATATCTCGGCACTATTATTATATCTTCAGGCCTTTTTCTATTGAGTGTATGAAATATATTTTCACCCTTCAAACTTAAGGCTCCTATTTAATACTCGAAGCAAATCATGATTTATTAATCTTTGCTCCAGAGAATTTCATGTATCGAATCCTTTTAAATGCAGGCCATATTAGAACATTCGAAATCAATTGTTGATGTAGAGATACGTTGCACCTTTCCAGATCTTGCACCATTACTGTCATAGTATCTCTGCCCCATGCCACGCTCAGATGTCTGCCCAAGTATAGTCACCTGCTCCTGTAGTTTTCTCATCTTCAGCTACTTAGTGGTACTAGCAGCCAGTTTCCTTCTCATAAAGCCTGCCTGGCTTTCCCTCTTTAACATATTTAGAAAAAGTAAATTCTTTTTCTATTGTGATATTTTATAAAAACATATGTATCTTAGTGTCCACATTTTAAAATTGGCATATGTATGGCCCACACTTCTAAAACTATGGTCAGAATATTTGTACTCTTATGCTCATTATAAGGAATTTTGACTGCCATAGACCTCAAGAAATTAACACCTTATAACATATAGGATACAGTTATGAGGTAAATAACTTATCAAAATCTCTGCCAAAACCTTGTGCCAAGAAAGTCAGAAGTTTGAATTCATATGGTCCATCTGGTCATAAAAACAGAAATCCAGGAGCAAAGAACACTTAGTTCTGTTTGCGTTTATCTAGCTGGTCAGATACGAGCTCCAATTTCATACAGTCTGTTTCGTTTCGTAAATGCATCCTGCGACATTTAAGGAGTCTCCCATGGTCTTTGTAGGGTATATCTTGTCTCAGCATGGTTATAATTTGTTTTTAGAGGAAAGCTTCTTTTAGATCCTGGTTCACAACTTGCTTCATTTAGATGGGAAAGTGGAGGACTGGTTTTGTTTGCTTTACATTTCAAGGATTCCTTACATTAATGGTGCTTTGAAATGGGTCTGCATTACGTCTATCTTTAATAACAGCTGTGTTAAATCCTTTCCTCGCCTAACCCCTAGACCTCAGTATAATAAGAAACACATGGGCTTTTGAAAAGAACAGAAGAAGGTGGCCTTTGAAACAAAATAACACGAGTCTTTTAAATGGCTACAGAGGTTCTCTGTAACCGTCAAGGCAAAGACATCTCCTTGACCTTCTAATTTAAATGCAATGAATTTCACATTTACCAAGTACTAGCTGAAGTTTCTGACTCTACACATCAGTAAAATAGAAACAGAAGGTAAGTTTTAATTGTTAAACCACAACCTGGTCTTCGAGAAGTTGCAATTACCAATAAAATTTATAAAGGTGATCACTGTGTTTATAAGCTTTAAATTTCCCACCATAAACCATTACGATCACATGATTTGGAAAATGGGAAAGAGACAAAATTTCACCCATAATCTCAGCACATTATATAGTTGCTATCAATGAATTACCATATACTTAGCTATTTTTTTTCCTGAAATATGTGGTAGTGGTTTTATAGTATAACTGTGATTGTACCTCTGTGTAAATAGTCACTACTTGAATATTTTCTGTTCTTTCATATTCATTTATAATTTATAGTATAAATGTCTTCAGAGTCTATAGAATAATATTAATCAGCAAATTTTCCATAACCACAATAGTCAATGATTTCCTAAAGTGTTGTGATTATAGACTTCTATACTCAAGGATTTTCAGAAAAATCACTTTCCACTCTCCTGTGTCACATGCTGGTAGAGGACAGATACAACAGTGCTGGCTACTAAGTTCCCCTTGCTCCTTGATTCTAAACCAAGGTTCCCCCAGGTGTTTATCAGCTCTTCATTCATACATGAGCCCATGTGCTTGATCACAGCACAGACTGGCTCATCTGGATTCTCTTCACATTTTCTATGGATACTGGTTACCTTTATCACTTAAATTCATTCTAACATCAGTTTTCTCATTTAGGCAACATGACTAAATTATTTGACTAAAATGTCTCTGACACTTTAAAGTTCCACTCTGTGATAACAGTCACCAGTATATATATGTGTGTGTGTAATGTATCATACCTATGTAAAATATATATAATATATATACACATATATACGTACACACACACACACACACACACACACACACACACACACACACACACACACACACACAAATCACCCCCTGCTTCCACCACCCATACAGGGTTTCAATATGCTGATCTGGAACTGGCTGTGTAACTCAGGCTAGGCTGGAATTCAGAGACCTACCTGCCTCTGCCTCCCAAGTGCGGGACTAAAGGGTGTGTGCACCTCTTTCCCTGGCCTCTGTTTTTAAAGACCTATTGATTAGTTTTGTCTGTGTGGGCTTGGGGGCCGGGGTGGGTGAGCTGTGTGCAGATGAATGCAAGTGTCTGCGGAGTCCAGAAGAGGGATTATCTCCTGGTGCAGGACCATCTCTGGTCCTCTTCCAGAGCAGTGAATGATCTTAGCTATTACTGAGCTAGCTCTGCAGCCCTGCCTTTATTGATGCATCCATTTTTTCCAATGACTGTACCCTGTTCTCCACATATTCAGGCTCCTCTGCCTTACTTCTTTGCTCACCGGAGGGTCTCTCACATCTGACTATATATGTATATATATATATACATATATATATATATATGTATATATATAAAATATATATATTAAATGTAATATATATATATATATATATATATATTACATTCAATTTACTTGCCACACACATTCTGTATTCTTCCTCCAAACATGATCAATAGAACCTCTGCATAAATAAATCTATGTGCTGCTCTGTGTGTGTCAGTTATTAAGATGCCTGCCCCTCAGCTCTTCATACTAGCATTGCTCCTGCACATGCTTTTCAACTTAGCCAAGACATTTTTTTTCCTCTTTCACATTTATATTAGGTGTCTCGTCTGCCCACTAATTAACTCACTTGTTTATTCCCTCAGTGGTTTTTTTTTTTTCAGCTATTTTTTCTCTCTCACAGACACTGCCTCCCATTCACCTGGAATAACCGCATCACCTACAGTGGTGCATCCTTTTCCTCCACTACGCAAGAATTTCAGGAAGCAGTTCTCTTAAGTTAATAAGGCATCTATAAAAAAAAATCCTACAGTGATTATCATGCAAGTGAGAACTTAGAATTATTCCTATTCAAGTTAGGCAAAAGAAGGAGCTCAGTGTGACCACAAATCTCAGTATGATATTGGGTATAAATCTTGGGTACTTTGTCAAGGATAGAAATGTACGAATTATGAGAGAGGCACATCGGGGTAAGGCTCAGTTAAGTGCTCTCTGTGCATGCATGGAGACCGGAGTTCAGATCCTTATGTACAAAGCTGCAGGAGGCAGTGTGCAGCTCTAATGTTCATGCTGGAGAGATAGACGGAGATAGATAGATTCCTGGAGTTCATTATTGATACAGTCTAGGGAACCAGTGAACCCCAGGTTTGGTGAGAGATCCTACCTCAAAACAAAGGTGCAAAGCAATTGATAGAGACATCTGACAGCATCCTCTGGCCATAATACTCAGGTACACGTGCATACATACATACCATACATAGACAGCAAAACTCCTTTAAGTCTGAACAGGATGGTCAGGTGGCTTTATTTTGAGTGAAAAGGTGATATCATGTATAGAAATCCTATGGGAGCGATTGCAATAAATAGTCATATAATAATTATAGCATTTTTGGACAGACAACTAGTCACAGATTAGTATTTTATTTTCAAATGTTCAATAAAAAAGTTTAAGTACTTTTGGTAACCTATTAAAACTGTGAATTTTCTTTATTTTTCTGACCTGAATAAACAAAATATCCAATAGCTCGTTGAGATCTCTACCATACAGAATATTTCACTGCCATGCACACTTTGTGCTGATGTCATATTAACCAATATTTTCAAGGGCAATATTGTAATTATTAAATATTAAAGTTAGTGCTTACATTGCTTAAAATACTATTTTATTGAGTGCAATTTAAAAATTGTATTAACTATAATTAACTTCAAAACCTTTATATGTAATTTATTTCCATTTTTTATATTTCTGAATTTTCAGTAACTGAAAAATATGTAACATTGTGTTCTATTTATATTTTATATATTGTGATTATTATGACTCCTTGTACAATATACATTTTGAGAATTCATTAAGATATAAAATAATTTTATCTAAAATATTTGAAAATATATTAATAGATTTATGCAGATTTATTTCCACCTTAAATTTCATTCATAAAAACTTGATTTTCCAATTTAATGTTGTTATCTTTAAGTGGTAAAAACTAATTGTCATTTCTATATATTTATTTACTTATTTATGTATTTTGTTTATTCAAGACAGGGTTTCTCTGTATAGCCCCAGCTGTCCTGGAACTCACTCTGTAGACCAGGCTGGCCTCTAATTCAGAAATCTGCCTTTGAAGAGCTAGGATTAGAGACATGTACCACCACCGCCCAGCCATTCCTATATTATTTTAGCCTAGACTTTTTTTTTAAGTTTGTATTTGATACATGATTAATAATGTCTTTTAGGTATTGCTTACTTGAATGGCATGTGTAGTGAAAAAAGAAAGTGTATTATCGCTGAAGACAATGGCCTGAACCTTGCATTTACAATTGCTCATGAGATGGGACACAAGTAAGTAAAAGTCATCACCATGCTGGACATTGAGCACGTGGACTGATAATGTGAGTTTTGGGGGTCCCTGTATGTTTTTTATTACTTTTTTGGAATCTATGTTCTTGATAACTTAGAAGAACTTGCAGTAAGAAACAGAGGGCAGTAATGCAAATCACATTTCGTAACCTGAAATCATTCCTGATACTTTGAATAAACCCCATTGTACTGTGGCAGCTCTTATCAAGATGGCACATGGCTGATTTCATTACACATTTCTGAATAAATATCATGGACAGGTATGAAACTACAAAGCAATGTGTGTTTTTAAGGAGTATTCAAGATAAGTACACCAGGTATGTAAAAATACTTCAGAATAATAGAATCTCTGTTGCTTTCAGCATAGACTGAGTGAACTAATCTACATGTTCTAGGTAAAGTATCCAAACAATTCAATGAGACATATCAATGGCATGCAGTCAGCACTAACTACATCTTGAGCAATATTTGCCACAATCTAAGCACCTTCTCCGGCCACAGACCAGTGCAATTAGTAGATTACACAAGAGGATGCACACAGCCATCATCCCCTCCTCCTGCTTATTTTATTGAAAATAGATTTTCTCCATACAATATATTTTGATTATGGTTTCTCTTCCCCTAGATGCTACCAGATCCTCCCATCTCCCCTTCCATTCAAACCTACATCTTTTCTTCCTCTCTCATTAAAGAGCCAATAGGTGTCTAAATAAGAAAATAAAACAAGACAAAACCAAACCAAACAAAAAGGAGTATGAGAAAACAAACAGAAGAAAAAAACAAACCAAAGAAAATATGCAAGAAACATATGTGGACTTAGAGAGACACATGTTCACACACACACACACACACACACAGGAATTCCATGAAAACTTAACACCAGAAAACATAATTATAAAAAGGAAAGCAAAGCCCCTACCGAACATCATGAGACAAAGAACCTCCAAAAATGCATTGGGTTGGTTTTGCCTGGGTCATATGCTGTTGGGCATGGGGCGTGCAAGCCAAGTTCTGCCAGTGTCATTAATCCCAATGATAATCAGCGACAGTGGCATATGAACAATACTTAAATACTGAACATTTTTCGGTACATGGAGGAATAATCTTGTGACTGAGTGCTATCTGGACTCCCAAGTAATAGCAAAAGTAGTTAGAAATATAAATAATTTTTATTTACTCTCTCAGGGTTATAAAAACGGCACCTACTGGAGTAGGGATTTATTCATAAGCCATTGAATGCAAGTCATCCTTTTCTAGATGTCTACATTAGGTTAGCATCTATCCTTGCACCTAAGGTTTTATTCAGTAGGTTGAGCATAATACTTTTGTGATTGGGTTACTGTAAGATTAAAATTACATAAAAATTCCCCTTGTGTC
Source organism: Mastomys coucha (assembly GCF_008632895.1). NCBI lineage: Eukaryota > Metazoa > Chordata > Mammalia > Rodentia > Muridae > Mastomys > Mastomys coucha. Next base: position 54,757,534 of record NW_022196895.1, read on the forward strand.
TTAAGGAAGGTTATTATAGTGGACAAAAATCTAGATTGGGAACAGACTTAATTTCAAATGTGAGGTTTGCAGTTTGTGAACCACAATCAGCAGTAGAAATGTCAGATTTAGCAAGCTTTACCAAGAGTGATAATCAATATGGAAACAAAAGTTGATCTTCAGTTCAGTCTCCCATGTTTACTGTTATTAATTAATCTGACAAGTTAATAAATTACAAAATATGTTATGAGCAGACAGTAGAGTGGTATCAGCTATAAAGCAGGATGAACATGGATTGTTTGATGGGTGCAACTGGCGATTTTCAGATTAAGTAAAACTAGCCTGACACAGAATAGATGAATAGCACATTTCCTCTCATTTGCAATCCAAAATCGTGTCCAGATAAATAAAATGGCATATTTTATGACATAAAATCATAAGGGAGACTGGGAGAGAAGATTGGCAGGAAAGAAAGAGTAGAGGCTAAGGGGAGTATTTGGGGATGAATGTGGTCAAATCATGTGATATACTGGCAGGAAATTATCTTCTTATGGCCAATACTATGTACAATGACTACATGCCAAAATTTTTGAATAAATAAGGAAATTAAGAATCAGGAAAATTTTCTCTTAAGATTTGTAGAGCAGGACTTTTATAACAATAATAACTGATGGTAGTAGTAATAGATAAAATTTTAATTTCTAGAAATCTACTTCGGAAAATATTCAATTTTTTTATAATTATTAGCCTGCATTCCATTGAAATTAATGACAAGTTTAGGTAAAGCTAGTGTTACTGTGTTGTAATACCTAGAATTCTTTATGGCAAATGTGATGTGCTTTATTCTGCCACTTAGACTTTTTCCTTAACTGAGTGGGTAAAGCAGACCAGAGACACTGAGTCCTTTGCTTACAGATTCTCAGAAGACACCTGTATATTTTTACTTTTCTTTTCATTGTAAGATGGCCACTACTATAATTTTATATCTGCCGATAAAACATATTCACTTGGTAAGAAGTTGAATATTTGAAAGATAAAGTGTTAAATGACAATTTTTAAAATGACAGCTTTAAGCACATTCTAAGCAGCAACTGTGTATAGAAATTTATTAATAATCACCAAACCAACAGTACTAATTATGTCTAACATAGTCTGTATTTAAAGGACATAGATGTTTAAGGTCATTAGAAATATGGGCCTAAAGGTCCCATATTTATCGAACAGTCCTTTGTAGATATTGAAAGCTTACATTTTGAGTTGAAACATGAATGAAGATTTGCAAGGAAAGTGTATTAGAGAGTAATGACACATTAGGCTAGTGCTAACTGTTCCAGGCAAAATTAAATTGAAATCAACGGCAGATGGTTTGGATAATGTTGTGAAGAGTAAGTAGGTTTTAGCTAGTTCATCATTAGTTCTCAGAACTTTGAGTAAATAAGAATCCAGGAAATGTACTATAGTGGGGTTTCTTACACCCTATGGATCAATGTTCTCTTTCAATGCTGGCAAGGCCAGGTAGCATGCAGTCTAACCAATCTCATGTCAATTGAAATATCCTGTCCATCACCTTTTCAGGATCTCTTCTTGTCAAGAGAAATGAAAGGACATTTATAATAAAGAAAACCACTTTCATTTACTTTGGAGGCTGGACTGTTGGTGCTTCACAGGCGGATAGCCTCAGTTATTGTCATCATGGATGGCAGCAGAGGCAGGAGAGACATTTACGGCAAACAGTCTTAGCATGTGGCTAAGCAAGCAGGAACTTCCCAACTGCAGTAGATCATCAGTATTCTGATGGGAGGGCCTGGTCTTGATTGTATCTGCCATCTCCTATAGCACTGAGGCGTAGTTTGAGCTCATCAAATGATTGCAGCACCTGTAGGCAGGCTGGCCACAGTGTTGGGGAAATTAAAAGAAACCTCTCATATGTGCTTTTTTCTTTCTCTTTTTAAACCTCTGTCTTTTTTTTACATCTGGATTGGAAATGGGACCCATGCCTTCATGTATGCCAGGAAAGCATTTTAGCACACATCTGATGAATTGCCTTATCTTGTATAGGTCTTAGACATGCTAATAGAAATACTTGTTTCATGGTGGTTTTTTTTTTCAAATTAAAGTGAGTCAAATGGTTAAAATTAAAATGAAATAATAGATATAAATTATTTTGTAATTCCAAATATCTAACCATTTTTCCATGAGGACACCACAGTGCAATTACATCAGACCAGATATATTGATACATTCAGTGGGATCAAATGATGTCTTATGGCAATCAATTTACTTTTAGTTACACGTAGACATCACTTGTTTCTTCTTTTATTAATTTTTATCTATAGCATACAGCTTCTAATGAGAAATATTCACACAGTCGCCAGAACAACTTCTTTTAACTTTAATTTTTGAGAATTCCATACATGAAAATTGTATTTGCATTATTTCCCCTCTTCCCCCTCTGAACCATCCACGCCGCCTTCTCATGCTTTTGCCTTATTCTTTAATTGTCATTTAGTTATGCTGAGTGCATTCAGTGCTACTCACGTCTATGTGTTGAAGCTGACCATGTGGAGTTGGATGATCTGGGGCTTCATCCTTGAAGGAAACTGTCTCTCTCTAGGCAGTTACTGATTCTCCCCAGCTCTTTATCTAGGGCTGGGACTTTGATGTACTTTCCCCATGCAAATTGCCATTTCAGTTGTGCTTTCGTGCGAATCTTCTTTAGGCCGCTCTCTTCTTGAGGTTCCATGGGTGCAGATTACTTGTCAAGTCACAGCAACTCTCCTGGTCCTTGGCTCTTACTATATTTCTGCACCTCTTCCATGGTGGTCCCTTAGCTGTAGGTGTAGACATTACACCGTAGGTATACCAGTTGACCCTAAGCACCACAATGTCACTTCTGTGTATTTTGACAGTATATTTATCTGTAGGAGCTCCCATCCGCTGCAAAAGAAATTTTTATGATAGGGATGAGAGCTGTATTTATCTAGGTGTATGAGTGTTAGGAATTTTATTGGTTTTTGAAAGTAATGGTAGTAGCAGGTTCTCCTGTAGGGTCTGTGACCTCTCCCACTATGAGTAGTTGGTTAGGTTTCCAGCACCAGGCCTGAGCCCTGCTACTTAGTGTCTCTTAAGTTTAATCACTCAATTGTTTGTTACCTCTAAGATATAAGTGCCACTATTGTACTCCCTGGGGATGTCTTACCACGCTAATCATTATCGTGTTATCAGGCCTTCCAGCTGAGTAAGACTCTTAGTGTTTTTCTCCCTTGGCACTTGGAATATGGAGTAATGCCTTGAGAGAGTGAGAGTTAATTCTTGTGGTAGAGTCTTCTAGGTTACTTCTGCTCCGTTCCTTCAAGTCTATGCTGTTTTCTGCAACAGGGTCTACCTTCAGATCTGGGAGGCTACTGGGTTCAATTGCAGACCAGAAGACTGTGTTGTTTTGCAGTCTATCTATCCAACATCTGGAAGGAAGTTTCCATGCCTAGTTGTAGATATTCTGTTCATCTGTGGCTTTGTGAGAAAGCATTATTATATTATAGGACATAACTCTATTTAAAATATATATATATATATGTGTATATATATATACATGAGTGTATATATAAAACATATATATTTAAACTATATTATATATAATAGTATTTTGAGGGAGAGTAAAAATAATAATATATTTTCCTATTGCTTTGTAAAACATCTTTACTGCTATTTATCTCTCCTTTATCCTTCCCACCTCTACAGTTAGAGAAAAACTCTTTTCCTTTTAATAAAATATTACTGTTTACAAATCAAGTCCTTTCCAAATTACTCCCCAAATGGGAGTGAATGCATGTGTTCTCCAGCTCTTCCAACATCAAAAGGGACCATCTTCAAGATCCAAACCAGTCTCCAGCTTTCCGCAGGATATCACAAAAACTTCCTGGCAGGGACTTTTAAACAAGTTGAGAAGTTTTATAAGATAAAAATATTTTTTCAGTTGACTTGACAACCATGTACAATGTTAGTGGAGAGGCTTATTTGCCCAAGGCTTTTGGTTGAAATGAATTGAAACTGAGATTATTAAAATGCAGTTCAGTCGCACAGCATGAGGAGAGGTGTTACTATGTCTTACTTGAAACAGTTTTCCGTGCGATGTGCATTACGTGGTATTATGTGGTTACAGAGCTGTATGTAGAGAGAAGTGCTTCTGCTAAATGGGAAGCATTCAAAAAAAAAAAAAAAAAAAAAAAAAAAAGCAAAAGAGCCCTCAGAACAAAAATCATCTGTATACATGGAGTTTGGTCCAGAAAGAGAAGCTTTGGACTAAGGTGATTTAGAGGTCTGTCTGATTGAGCATTGGACTGAGTGTGCATCCATCTAAGTCACAGATCTCTCCTTGACCTCAGAGCTGTCCTGATCTGTAAAGTTGAAGCTCTTCTAATGGGAACGTTATGCAGCTATTATGATGATTAAATGATATCATTCTAATGACTAATGTGTTGACCAGCACAGATAAAATTCACAGTTGTTTTATTTAAAAGTAGTAGAATCAAGACTTAGCAATGTTTCCTAGTGACTCCAGATGTGTTTCAAAATATACATATCTCAATTTATTGATAACTTTTTCTGGTGAGAATCAAATGTCCTTGGGAAATATTAATAAGTAATAATACCATCATCAGCTCGCTCCACGGCTACAGCTAAGTTCTAACATCATGACCAGAAGGAAACTGGCCTTCGGAGTAAAGAGTCTGCTTGGTCCCTCCACTGGAAAATCATATCAGTTCTTTGGAAATGGACGAATTGTTGAGCTTTGGACATTAAATCTCCCAAATGGATACACCACTTAAGAAGTTTTATTACTGCACTTGCGAAATGCCAACATTTGTTCATTATTCCGAAGACCTCCTCTTTAGGACTGAAGAATTGATCACATTCCACATAGTCAGAGGCTGTTAGCTAAAAGGGTGCCCAATGAGAATGCGGTAGCCAGAATTCAACAGGGGCATGATGCACTGATACCATAGGGGCCTACAACAGCGTGAGCCATTACTGACACAGTAAGACATCCTGGTTATTCTCCGAGACTGTGCCAAGCTTATAGGTGCTTTTTTTTTCTTATTTTATTTTGTTTTTTATTTAAATTTTTTATTACATATATTTTGATCATTTTTCCCTCTAATAACTCCTCTCAGACCCTCCCCACCACCCCACCCACTCAACTTGCTAAAATTCAATAACTTAGCAAAGTAGTTCTTGTTCTGAAAATTCTCATAATGAGCCTTAAGATCACACTTTCAACAAATAAAGCAAACATAGCAAATTACTTTTGCCTCTATGAATACTTTGTCAGAGGAAAATAATGCAAAAAAGTTTTCTCTTACTTACTACCCCATAGGGTCACTGTATAATTAGTTTCCATTTTCCTCCTGTGATCTTCATGACGAAGGGTTGGTAGGAGAGTGTCTTTCATGTTCACAGTTACTTTGCTACTAGTTTTAAATCTGTTCTCTTCCTGTAGATAGGGTACAATAGAGAAAAGTCACTTTAATGCCCAAATCTTGTCTTTCTCTCAGTGAGACTGTCTCATATACATCCTATACAATCTCTTACTTATGATTATCAAGCTTTGAAAGCATTTCTCTTACTATGTTTTAAGTCAATCGTGCTATTAATATGTGGGGATACATACCCAATTCAAAGACATTCATGAAAAATGGAAATATTATTCACTAGTGAGTGATTTCTTGCTCTGACAGTGAATAGTTACGTTTGATAGTGCATTTATTAGTTTAATTTAATCAGCATGATCATAGCTAAAGTTATCATACCTAACAGTGTTTTTTTACTTTTACAGAATACAAATGAGATTTATTGCCTGCATGCTAGCTTCCTCTTTCAAAGCCTATTGTCATAGTACATTTTTTATTCAAATATTTAATTTACATTTTAATAGTTTGTATTAATTTTTCATTTTGCTTTTGAACAAGTTTAATTGTGATCACCCAGAACTTTAATTAACATTCTAACTTAGTATTTTAAATTACAGTATATATGTTCTTATAAGTTTTACTTACAAAACTTTACTTTGGATTTAGAACAAAAATCAGAGGACATAGAACATTGCACTGTCATGCCATTGTTTGACGCTTCAAATGTATTAAACAAATCTTTCTCTTTCTGCTTCTACAATATTATCCCCTTTTCATGAGACCTTACATTGAAATCCTAAATTTGAGAATTAATTAAACATTAAATGAATTTTGTCTTAAAAAGAAGAGATTCTACTTGAGCTGTAGAGTGTGACTTCTAGGTGCCAGACGTTTAAGGATCCTAAAAGATTCTCATGCTCAAGAATTTTGAAAAGAAGAATTGAAAATATATAATAAAGCATAGAAAGCATTAGTCTCTACAAAATCCTATGGTAAGATAAGGTCACATACAAGCAGACAAGGGAGAAGCTAGTCCAAGTCTGTTGGAAATAAACTGCAGAAGCCTAGAATCTTAAGTAGAATCTGGTTGGGCTCAAAGCCTGACTACACATTGGGATCAAGGAGACGGGATGGAATGAAGTACAGTGCCCCCGTGTGTGATGGCTGATGGTAGCCTTGTAAGCCATACATCATCTCATTCTTTCTTTCCGACTGTAAGCAAGTCTTCACCAGCCAAATATGCAATTCCTCCTAAACCATAGGGTTACTTACAAGGTGGGAAAACCCTATGTTCATCGTAACAGAGATTTTTATGTGTAGTACTGTTTCTTGTTCAGTGATTTCTCACTGCAGAGACTGCCGTGCCTCCTCATACCCTTAGGAGTGAGACCTATGTGACCCATAGTGAGTATGGGCAGTTCCTGTCTCCATGTTCTTCGGGGTCAGGCCTGTGGAGTACACAGTTTTTACTGCGGACTTTTCCTGTCTACATATGATTAAGGGAGAGGGCGGGGATCAATAATTAATTTCGACACTGACTAGCCATCCTCCCGTTTTTAGTGGTAAAGCTCGTTGAGTGTGTTGTTACTGTGGAAGGTCTCAATTCCCATGGTCACGGGCACAAGAACTGTGGAACAGATAATTGCTGTAGAAATCTTGTCCTTGGTGTTCTGAGGAGTGAATCCTGTGGGCACAGAGTTACTGTGGAAGTTTTCTGTTCCCATGCTCTAGTGGAGAGTCTTGTTGAAGCACATTGGTTATTGCTGTCATTGTTTTCTCTCTCTTTCTCTATGTCTCTCTATCTTCCTTTGCCACACCTTCCTTCTCTTCTTTTGTTATTGTTTTTCATTTGTTTTGTTGTTGCTTCGTTTATTTTGAGACAGGCTTCCCATAAAAAAGCATGCAGTGTCTCGTTTCCACCAAAATATTGTATATCGGGGCAGAAAAGATCCAAGGTGCTCAGATGGTAGGTATACAGGGCATAGGAAGTGGGAAATAGTCAATTACAAGAAAGTAAGAAACATAGTTGATCTATCCCAAGGTATTTGAAATAAATGAAATGGCAAAAGATGAAGGTCTGAGGTCTCCATTGGGTCATCTGGAAACTGCCATATCAGGAGATAAGGAGCCAGATGAGTGTTAAAGTCAGCTTTCATTGTTAAAGTAGACGCAAACAAAAGAGGAATGCCAGTAAAAACATACTGGGATAAAACCCAGGAAGAACATCATACCAATTGTCTCCATTGTGTTGTAAGAATGTTTTATGATCTCCTTTAGGTGGCAATAGATATTGAAACGAGATAACAGTTGAGAGAAATATTTAGGAACTCTACTGGGCAAGAGCATTTCACAAACACAGTGATTGGTTGAAACTAGGAGGCACAAGTGTTGCTGTGGTGATAGTCTGGAATACAGTAGCTACCTAAATCATAACAAAGCAGCAGGGGAAAAAGAGTGTAAGTCGAAAGAGATGTTTTAAAGAGGAAGAACTTTAGTTAGGTTCTGTTGCAGCTGTTTCTAAATCATTTATTTAGAGTCAAGCCAAATTTTAAGGATCTCTACTTAAACAAACAGATTTATGATTCAACAGGAAAGATAATGATGGCCAAGAAGTTTTCCGAGAGATATTTTTGTTATTTGAGGTGTGTGGGAGAAGATGGAGCAAATGAGGAAAATGTTCCAAGATTAGTAGTTCAGTTTGGTTTCAGAATCCAGTGAAATTGAATGAAAATTTGATATTTTTATTCATTTAAATACAATGAAATGATATGTGTACAGATCAGATTCTTATATGTATATAAATGTGCATGTTGACGATATGTTGGGAAAATGTTCTTAATCAAATTACATTTTTTATTTTAAACTTGGATGATAAAGTTTTAAAATTTTTTATTTGAAACACAATCTTATTTTTGAACTAATTTCTTCAAAACTAAAATTTCTCATTACATGTTTTGGCTAGAATACCAATGTCATAATGAAAGAGATGAAAAATACTATTTGTTTCATATGAAATTTTTTTCTTTCAATCGTGTTTTAAATCAGCATGGGCATCAATCATGACAATGACCACCCATCCTGTGCTGATGGCCTTCATATCATGTCTGGTGAATGGATCAAAGGACAAAATCTTGGTGATGTTTCATGGTCCAGGTGCAGCAAGGAAGATTTAGAACGATTTCTCAGGTACTAGGATTATTAATTCCTTTTCTTACTGTGACTCTGTTAACCAGTAAAAACAACATGACAGAGCAGAACGGCCACCGCTGTAGAAACAGAGCTGGTGATTCTGATCCTCTTTTGTTGACATACAGTATGAGCTACAGCACATAGTTTAAGCCATCTGGTCTTTAGTTCTCTTACTTCTCAGACTTAAAGGATGGACACGATGATTTGGAAGTTAGAAAATTGCTATAATCATGAAAAATCTGTCACGGGATGTAGTTGCCTCTTCAATGTTACTTCGCAGAAACAGACTCATTGTATATCCCATAATATACCTGTTAGCACATGGAATGCCTTAACCAGTGTTTCTCAGCGTTCCTAGTGCTTTGACCCTTTAACACAGTTCCTCATTGCTGTGGTGACCCCCAACCATAAATTATTTTGTTGCTACTTCACAACTGTGGTTTTGCCACGGTCAATGAATTGTCATGTAACTATCTGATATGCAGGATATCTGATGTGTAACCCCAAAGGGGTTGTGACTAGCAGGTTGAGAACTGCTGCCTTAAATGAACCCCTATTTTCATTTATGGTACTTCAAGACTGTAAATATTTTTTCACCCAGAAGCAGCTCCAGCCTCTGTGGCCCACTGAACACTTTAGTCTTCTTGTACAATCTATCAAGAGCAATAGCATCTATCTTACCAGAAAGAGAAATGGAAAATACCGTTGTTATTTTTTGTTGTTGTAAAGTACTTGTACTTTGTCTATGATTTGGACAAAGGATCAGGTAAAAGACTAAGTGGTATGTGAAGGAGCAAATTTAGCTCTCCATAAATCTACAAACAGAAACCCATGAATGCCTAGCTAGTTAAGTCACTACAACAATGAACTTTATTCATTTACCCATATTTTTTAAATAGGTTATCCTATTTTATGTATTAGTTATTAAAGTATGGTAAAATATAATGTTTATTTGGGGTTGCCCATATGTGCATGGATGTGGTTATCCACGGGGCCATGAGAAACCTATTGGTGACCATTCCTCCAAAGGAGAATAATTCTCCCTCCCTTAACAGCCATTAGTTGTTAACATCTGGTAGTGGGTCCCTTGGAACTCCTCTCCCATCCATGCTGGAATTATGACTGGCTTGATCTTATGTGGGTCTTATCCAGGCAACCCTTCCAGGTGCAAGTGGTTGCTCAAAACATCTATACAATGCCCAGAACTCAGCAGTTCACAGCTCTCCACTGATTACTGACTCCTACATCCTTTTCCATGATGCTGTTTAAAGCTTGGATCATGTGAAGTTGATAAATTGCTACAGAACTACTTAGAGTGAGGACTCAGAATTATTTAAATTTGGCACTTGGCCTCTGCTTTAACTAATTCTGTAGGGAGTTAGGGGAATTTGGAAGGGAATGATGATGGATAGATATGATCAACATACATTCTATGAAGGTACCAAACTTTCAAAGGATAAAAACTTTATTTAAAATTTATAATGTTTATTGCATAACTACATCTCTACCCCAAACTTGGTCCAGTAGATTCTGTGCCTGCTGTGTGTCATGACAGCTCAGGATGTCATTCAAAGCATTAATAACTCAGAAAGGCTAGCAGCAATCCCATCCATGGCACCTCTTAGCTCGTTCTGGAAGAACATGCAAGACATTTGTATGTCTGTCTTTGCACATCAGGACTATGATCAAATTAAATGTCACATCAAACATGGAAGCCATATCACAATGTCAAGTACAGACATGTCCTGACTATTACCATTCCTCAGAAAGTGATTTACTTAAATACCCATGTAAAGCAGATACCACATGATGCTTTGGGGCAAGTTACTCTTGAGTCTGAGCTAATTAATATATACCTTACAAATGCCTAAAATCATGCTAACATCACAACAAATATAGAGCAGCTGAACTGATTCCTATGGATGGTGTTTATCCTCAAAATATTCTGTTAACTTGAATAGTACTGTTAGGATTATCTTAGCTGGTTATAAATAAAGTATTCTCATATACAGAATTCACTCTAAAATATTCAATGGCAGAGCTACTAAGCATTTTATTAAATAATACATTTTAATTTTATTATGAAACTGTTTTTTTTTTCTTACTAAGTAAGCAAATTACTGTTCCATTAAATTCAAACTAAATAAAAATCTTGTATCTGCACGTGAACAGGTCGAAGGCCAGTAGCTGCTTGCTGCATACAGATCCACAGAGTCTCAGCTCTGTGCTGGTTCCCTCAAAACTGCCAGGTTTGGCTTACACTGCAGACGAACAGTGCCAGATCCTCTTTGGGCCTTTGGCTTCTTTTTGTCAAGAGATGCAGGTAAGGGCCACAGGCAGCCATCTTTGATCTCTCACATTCGCTGTTTAGAGGAACTCATTGGTGGGAGAGATGAGTTTATTTTAGTATGTGTTGATCCAAATCATGCCAAACCTCAAAAGAAATGTTTGAGAAAAAGTATTTGGGCAATTCAACCCAACTCTACAACCTCCCTGAGGGTCACGTGATCCTCGCCTGCCTTCTGGTCGTGATTCTGACCCGCTTTATTTCAAACAGGGCCACTAGACTTGTAACCGTAACCCCAGAACCCCTGCTGTTTTCTTTACATGTTGGAAGTGAAAGCAGTAAGACATGGGTATTTTTAAAAAGCCAACAACAACAAAAAAGGACTAAGCCAGAAAAGAGAGACCTAGAAGTTTCCACTTCAAACAAAACAAAAGCAAACAAACAAACAAAAAAACCCCCACCAAAACAAAACAAAACAAACAAAGAAACAAACAACCCTCCCCCCACATACACACTCAAGTCAGGCAAGTATTTATGTTATGCTAGAATAACTCTTTTAATATTAAGCTTTTATAAGTGTTAACTGGGCAAAATGTAATAAAATAATATTGGTAGAAGAGCCATCCATCCTTAATCAAAAAGTGTTAATAATTATTTCTTATAAAAGCAAAGTTTTGAGAGGGAGTTTTTAAACTGGTTGGTCATGTCAACAATAGAACTGTCTTCCAACTTTCATTTTACATTTGATAAATTCATATTATTGTGTGTCACAAATTCACTTGGATTGCTATAGGGTTTTTTTTGTTTTAATTTCTAAATGTCTAATTGTTTAGGAGATTTTTTTTTAAAAAAACAAAATCTGTTTCTTAGTATTATATACTATTTTATATTAAACATTGTTCAAAAAATGTTTAAATTTTTAAGTATCCAGAAATTTTCCTAATTTTTCTCAAAATTTTTACACACACATACACACATACTCACACACACACACACACACACACACACACACAAAAAAAACCTGTTACATTTTTAGCATCCATTGTGACACCTCTCCTTGTAATGTCTGCTCTCACCCAGGGCTAGGCTGGTATCATGTATATTAATTAAAGGAACCAAACAGTACAGGACATTTCATCAGAATAGCTTCTGGTGTCACTCCAGTCTGCTGTGCTAGCTGGTGAACCACAGCCAGCCTAAAAGGGAGTGAACATGGGAGTCTATCGTAAAGCTTTATTGGCAAAAAGAGTTGGCCAGTCCCAAGTGGTTTACTAAACTCACCTCTGGGGTTGAAAATGTAAGTGCTGAATATGTCCCAGTCTACATAAATTTAAGGTTATCCCTTTCATTTGGAGAATAGAAACATGTAACAGGTAGCCACATACATGCATTCTGCTCTACGCTGTAGTCATCATACATGCAAATCTATGCATACTGTGAGCCACAAAGCAGTGTCACAGTGTGTTCTTAAACATCTGCATGCAGTTTAAACAGTGATACGTTATGATAGTTACCTTCTCACAGTCCTACGTTATGTAAGGAGAGAAGGTCTCCCCTTTGGTTACGTTTCTCCTGCTAACTTCCATTTGGATTTTGCTCATGGTAAATTTCCCTACATCTGAAAATGCCTGTTCACATGGAAATATATTTCTCCTACATAGGACGTGGGCCTGGCATTTGCTTCCTCCCCATCCCAAAGGGGTTTCCTTCTCTTTTGTGTTGTGTTGTACTCCCTCCTGTCTTCCAGTCTCCTGTGGCATTTGGTAGGAAGTGCATTGTCATCATTTCTCTGAGCACATTTCTGTCCAACCTCTTCTGTCTTCTCTCCTCCTAATGATTCTGTTAAGCATGTGGAGACTAGGCTGGCCTCACGTGTCTCCTTAGCATTTTCTCTTCTTTTCAGTATTCTCATTCATAAGTTCAGATTCAGTAATCCCACTTCATTTATTTTTTTTGTTTGCTGAATATTTTCCACATAATCTCTTGCGTGTCTAAGCTTATCACAGTATGTATTTACCTCACATAGTTTTTCAATAAAAAGTGGGTCTCCATTGAGTCCCCCTTTGTCTCTTTCTTTCAATGAAAAATGGATCTCCATTGGGACCCCTTTTTCTCTTCCTAGAGCCTGTCCCACGTACATTTCTTGAACCTCACTGAGTATGTTTATGAAGCCAGTTTAAAGTGTGAAAAATGGAACTATGTCTCATGTGAGGTTTCAATGGTTTCACTTTTCTTTTTTTTCTTCGTTGGGTTTCATTTTTCTTTGTCAAGTATCATATTTTACCAGCTCTTCACAGATGACTAATATCTAATTGTGGAGTATCAATGGTGATCCTACATTTTTTAAAGCAGGGGTAAACACTGTGTCTTGGGGAGTTAGCAGCTGGAATTGTAAGCAAAAATCTAATAGGAATATGGTCATGCAGATTTGTTTACATATGCTCCATGGCTGTGATCCGATTATAATTATAGCATTAAACACAGGTCATATGATCCTGAGGCATGAAATACATGATATTTGGTACATTTTAGAAAAAAAAGCATGCTGACCTGTTGTCTAGACCACATTTTGTGATATTCTGCAAAAGAATATGATGCTTGGTATTGGTTTCCCCCCTTTTCATTACTTTTCTTTTTCTTTCTCGAAGTTAATTAAGTTAATTAGATTTAAACCAGAAGTTTTACACTGTCTACTGTAAGTCTGGTTTCTGCTGCCTTCAGTGGCATTGGTAATGTGGTCTGTGTATTCCTTAAGCCCAGTGTCAGTAACAGACAGATTTTTTTTTTTCAGTCCCCTTCCCTCTGGGGTTACATCTTCAGTGGTAGCAGCTTTGACCACCCAGGTTCTGCAGCTAGGGTGACATACTTTCCAGTCTCCCGATGCCAGGCTATGACAGAGAACAGCTCCACAGTCAAAACTGTAAAGGGAGATAATATCTGGCCATTATATCAATTTCTTCTCACTGGATGACTTTTGTTTTCATGATTGATGTGTTCTGCCTAACAGTCCTTTGCAGCTTACTACTGTATCAACTGTCCATGCATGCCCTGCATTTTCTTTCCAAGAATTTCTTATACCTCTGTCTCTAGTGATCCTGAAACACGAGAAGAGTGGAAAGAGAAATCGGCAAGCTTACATCACTGACAGTGGTACCTCTGTCTATTAATAGGAGGCATTTCCCAGATGCGAGCGAGCTCGATTCTTAGTGCTGCTTGCCTTTAGATGGAGCTTCACAGTTGGAGACTAACATCTATTGCCCCAGGCCTTCTGCTGTCTTCTTGGTTTCTGTTCATTTTTCTTGGGCTTTCTACCTGGCATGGTTTCTCAATCCTCAGCGAGGATATCATATTCCAATTTCTTATGGGAGGAACACCACATAGAAGTGCCCTTTGTACACTTTTTGTTTTGTTTCATTTTTGGTGGTGGTAAAAAATTTGTGTTTGCTTGAATGGGATTTGAAGGAAACTTTAGCTTAGTTCAGTAGTTTAGATCAACAGGGTTTAATCTTTGTTTTTTTGGGGGGGTATGTGCTTATGTTTTGTTTTTGCTTGAGTATGGAAGCTATTCATGTTCTTACATTGACTCAGAGTGTTTTCTTCGCTGTATTCTATTTTTTTGAAAGAAAACCATCACTGTTCATTTAGGTTTTTTTAAATCATTTTTATTGGACATTTTATTTATTTACATTTCAAATGTTATCCCCTTTCCCAATTCCCACCCCGCCCCCAGAAACCACCTATCCCATCCCCCCTCCTCCTGCTTCTATGAGGGTGTGCTGAAGACCCTGCTATACCACTCCTGGGCATATACCCAAAAGATGCTCCAACATATAACAAGGACACATGCTCCACTATGTTCATTTGGGTTTTTATTGTAAGCATTCCACCAATTTCAAGGGATCATATGCTGAGGTTTTAATAAAGCAGTGTGTTGGCCAGCAAAAGGACTTAGTTGGTAAAAGGAGCTTGCAAGCAAGCTCCACATGCTGAGCTCAATCCCCAGTATGCACCTGTGGAAGGAGAGAACCGGCTCCCATGTGTATGTATTCAGGTCCTCTGCCTCATGCAAATAAATGAAGAATATTTTTTAACAAAATAAAAATAAAGTGTAGAAATGTTAACATGTTTTATGTGAATATATAGAACACAGAATTTAAAGTAATTCCTGGGCCTGGTTACATTTTTCAGTTCCTTAATATTAAAAATTAATGAAAAAACCATTGATCATTCTGCATTAAATTTTCTATTGATTGCTCTATTCAGAATGTAGTTAAATATAAACTTAAAATATAGCAATCACTAAAATGTCTTGTTCCTAAACTCCCAGTCTAATCCATCCTATCGTGTGATTAGAAGTGTGGCCTCTCGTTCTTTCTCCTAGAGAGTTTGTGTGAGCTACAAGACCAGGTTCTTAAAATGATTTATATGTGGACCAGAAATATTTTCATAGGAAGGACAACCAATGAATTTTAACTCTTTAGGTGATAGTTTACTAACGCACTCCATGACTGAAAAGATTTTTTTTAAGCACAATTTTATAAATAGGCTGTATTTGCAGTGATAAGTAGAGCTACTGAGATTGTGTTTTAGAGGAAAATCCATTTAAAAGCAAATAGTTACATGCCTCAAGATGAATTACTACTTGGATGTATATGACTTCAGATCATTTATTTTGACAAAAATGTTTAAAAGATTTTAACGGAACCATTTGCTACAAACAAAGAAAACTTTATATTTATACATAGAGAGGTAAACACACATATAGTATATGTGTGTACACCTATGAAAAGCCTATTTGAAATAAATACACCAAATCACATTATGCATTTGAAAGGACATTTCGTCATTCTAAAAGATTAAACCATGAACATTGCTGGGTTTTGTATTTGTGATTAGATGTTCCACGCATACTGTTAGAAGTATTAAAATTCTTTTAACCGAAAAACTAAGAGATCTTCCACAACCCAAGTTTAAAATTTTGAATGGTGACTGTGTAACCTAGAGAACGCTTTGTTATAATGTTCTACCCTAACCCTACCGGACTCTTCTCCTATGAAAGCCAAAGTAGGACACAACATTAACTTCACACATCTGACACATTCCCCTTTAAAGGTTGAAACATCCTATACCAGTTCTTCCCTTGCTTCAGCTGGAAGTGAACTGGCATGCTTCAGAGGACGGAGACTGTAGCTTACTTAACGTAGATCTCTAGACCTATGGAACACAAAGTATCCAGGAGATCCCCTCTGGGTGATTTATTATCCCGGGTTATGCTTATCTTGAAAAGCTGCCAGCTTTGCTGTTTACGTTTTCAGTGCTTCTAGGGGGACTTGATTAGAACACCTGCTGTTTTGAAGAGCTAAGTGCTAATGGTTGAAGGTCAGAATTTGGACCACCAACCGTGGTCAGCTCTGCAATGGAGCCTGTGGAAGAGTTGGTCTTTACTTGACTGAAGAACCTAAGTAATTTTTTTTTTATTTGAACCCAAATGAACTTCATCGAGTAGAAGTAAAGTCATCCTTTGCTGGGAAGGCAGCACTTGGCTGTCTAATGACAAGTAAAAGTCTTTTAAAAAGAATATGAGAAGGTGAAATATTTAGGAACTAAAATTATAAACCTGAGATTTGTATAAATGAATCTACAAACAGCATTTGGGGGTTCTCAGGAACCTAAAGGAGTTTCCTAGATGAGTTTTTGGGAAAGCTCTACACAAGGGTTGGGATAAAGCACATTCAAAATAAAGTAAAATGTATTTGCACAAAATATTTTGATGTGAAGATTTTTTTTTTGACAGAAGAAAAAAGAATAAATAAATTTGACCTTTCTCCTGGTATACTAGAAGCTTAGGAAATTACATACAGTTCATAAGTTTAAATCCTAAACACAGAAAAATAATAGTTAAGGAGAGTTCTGAAGAATTAGCTTTAGATTCATAAATGACTTTATTTGAAGTATTAGCTTAAATATGTCTGCCAGTATGTTTAGTGCTTCCAATGATATGTTAAGCACAAGCTGGGGTCATACCATCTGTTCTATACACAATCTTCTGAGTGAGCTCCTGGAAATAACTTCTTGCTTATCAGCCTTGTAGTCATGGGTACTGGGATCCCTTTTTCTATTTATGTGATGTCTTTAGTCCTTTCTGGTTCTCTACTTCTTTCCCAACTCCTTTGGAATAACTGATGCAGATATCGATTACATGTACACAGGCAGTATACAGTGTTAATTACCCTCTTTGTCTGTTTCTTCACTCTTGTTCCTCACGTCTCTTCCATTCATAATCTTCCAATTGAATTGTGAAGACTTTTCTCTGCGTCTGTGACATAGTGACTTGACATTTAGAAGGGGATTGCTTTGAATTTGTAGATTGCATAAGACAGTCATTTTTACTGTAGTCATCCTACCAATCCATGCGCAGAGAGAGGTGTTTCCATATTACTGGCATTTAATAGGGACGCCCAGATTGGGAGCAGGAAAGTAGAAAGCTGGGAGGGAAGAGTGAGTTCACACTCCAGGTGGCTGTGCACCAGAGGGAAGTTCTGTGTGTCTTTATGAAGAACGGCCTATGTATTCTTAATGAATTGATCATGAGTCACCCAACACAGAAAGGCTCAAATCTATAAAAGAAAAGTAGAGTTGGTAAGAGAAAGAGAAGAGGGCAGCATCTGGGATGCAGCTGGAGGGAAGTCCATGGAAAGAGGAATTGGAATACTGCTCCTTAGTAGAAAACAGATGGAATGAATGTCTGTGGATAGGGCTAATCCCACTTGTTTGATAGTGGGAAGATAAGAGCAATCTCTCTTCTTCAGTTTCTTCAGTCTTTCAATGTTCTTCTGGACTTACCCCAAATATACTCTTCCTATTTCCCCCATTTTCTTAGAATTATTTTATTCACACCATGTCTAGCTAGGAAATATTAATTTTAACTTTTCACTGCAAGTTTCACATTCCAAAGTTCTGACATGTATTCATACATCAGTAGAAGTGGCTGGTAATGGTGGACAGATAACTCCATAGAGTTATGTGTGCATCAAGACTATGTGCATTAACTGTGAGGTATAAGCATAAAGGGAGGTACATGCATGAAGACGTGTTAGGAAAGAGGTGCTCATAAGGAACACAAGCAGAAATCCGTAAGGGCAGGGGTGAGAGCTCAGTAGTGGAATGCCTGTCTAGCATGCTCAGGGCCATGGCTCATGCAGCAAACATAGAAAAATAAAAACAAAGTTTTTTATTCTTTCAGCCTGGCAAGTTTTCTGTTAATAGCTACATACTACATAATTTTATGTATCCTTCTGCAATTACCAAGAGACTTTTTTAAAGATTGAAATTAAAATTTATTAAACAGAATTTCTATGGGTACCTACCAAGTTGTCTATTCCCTACAAACAATCTGTGCATGGTTTCATTTATATTTATTATTAAGAAAGGTTAAGCATATTTTCAGTCATGCACTTTTAGTGCATCCCAACAACTGACCTAAGCTCAACTCTGTGGCCCATCCCTCCCCTTCTGATGCCATATCCTGTTTGCAGCATGTTATCTGCACTGGTCTGTGGTGCAGAGTGGAGGGGGAAGCAGAGTGCAGGACCAAGCTTGACCCACCAATGGATGGGACTGACTGCGACCCTGGCAAGGTGAGTGCCTTACATTGCCAAGCATAAGTAGCACTATTGCATACACTGGGAAACTTGCGTTTTCTCCTGACAGCTACATACATGTCCATCTTAGATTCAGTCGTATCACTTCAGCATGTTAAAATGTTAATATTTAAATCTATCTTTAATTGTAATTTATATGTTTTCATATAGATGTTTGTTTTGTTAATATTAAGGTGTGTATTTTTTAATATTGATCATTCTAATATTCACAATCAAGTATAAATATTACTTTCCTCCCAAAGTGAGCTCATGGTCTTTTATTAGTCAAATAACACAGAAATGAAATAAACACAACTAAGAGGATGTGATAAAATTTCTCAGAGCACTGATAAAATTTTTTAACTATATTTTTTTTCTCA
This sequence comes from Mastomys coucha, assembly GCF_008632895.1. NCBI lineage: Eukaryota > Metazoa > Chordata > Mammalia > Rodentia > Muridae > Mastomys > Mastomys coucha. Next base: position 54,776,417 of record NW_022196895.1, read on the forward strand.
AGAGTTCAGCTATCATGGAAGCTGGTCAGTAGTTTTCTTTTTGTGGTTGTTGTAGAAGTCTGGTTTTGGTACGGGAGTCATACTACCTTCATAAGAATTTGGGAAGGATTCTCCCTTTTTTCTATTATATGCAGTTATTTGAGGATGTTAATGTTAGTTCCTTGAAGGTCTGGTAGAAGACTGCACAGTAATCGTCTGGACCTGAGGGGTTTGTTGTTGTTGTTGTTGTCATTGTTGTTATTGCTGTTTTCTTTAGGAGCAGATTTATTTTTAATTATTCAGTTTATCTTGATTCGCTTTTGGTAGGTCATATGTATCCAGAATTCCACCCATTTCTTTTACATTTTCAGATCTTTTAACATAAATACTCTTTACGTTATTTCATAAAGTACAAATTTCATAGCACTACGGTTAACATCAAAACCCTGGAGAGGTCTCATGTTAATATAGTGTCACCTATATATATATAAAGTACCAGAACAGTTGTGTCAGAGAAACAGGCATCCCATAATACCCTCTGAGGTTCCAGAAAAGCACAGGCTGCCTGGAGATGTGAATATATACGCATAGCATGTTTTTTACACCAACAGAAAATAATTGAAAATGTTTTTAAAAAGTTAACTATTTTATTCAGGCCCCACCCCTTGGTGAGGTGTTATTGTCAGTGGATTGTTGGTAGGGAAGGGGGAACCATCTTTTTGTGAAGCTATGGCTATTTAGATGTTTGGCATGGATGTCCCCACACTGATGGGTTATCCAAGAACAAAAAATAAATAAATAAAAAATTTTAAAAATAAAAATATAAGAAAGCAAAAAACAGAAAGAAAAGAGAGACCTGAGACTATGGGAAGCTGGGAGGAAAAACATGTTTATGAGGATTTGGGGGAGCTGGAGGAGGGAAATGAGAGGTGGATATGAGCATATTTTATTTTATGTGTGTGTGTGTGTGTGTGTGTGTGTGTGTGTGTATTAAATTCTCAAAAATACATTCTTAAGGGAAATACATTTGTAAGGGAAGAAGAGTTGATGGGTAAGATTTATGAGCCAATGAATCGATATAGGTAAGAACTTCTATTTCTTTAATTTAAAGAGAAAAACCTTTGGAAGCAATTAGAAGTGTTTTATCACTGTCAGTAAGAGAATGGCCTCCTGGGGACTCTTCTGTGAAGTATCCGTCTGTCGCTTAGAGGCTGTGCTGATTCTTTTTCTATGAGATTAATTGGAGAATGAAGATTGAGGTCTGTTTCAACTTTTTCTGAAATTATACACAGAAGTTCAACAGTGTATGTTTATCAGGAACATTTTATGACATTAACCTGAGTAATTTATTGCTTGAATCGTAAAACTCTGTAAGGGCAATCATTCTCTTCACCCTAAAGACACGGATGCAGATTCGCATAGGGATTCCTGAACACCCTGCCAGGAGCTGTCGGACATCTTAGGAGTCACCCCTCTTCTTTACTGCTTCACTTTTGTAATCCGAGTTCTAAATATTTTCACTCTAATAGTCTTCTTATATTGTTAGGAATAATTTACAGTCTTGAGATCCCTAAAGTAAATTTGTTCTTTCAGCCAAAACTGTAATTACTCATCAAAGGTAAGATGTTTTCTTTCCCTGTGACAATGCTAATGATATTCCTCTGCAGGGTCTTAACACTTAGCACTTGAAAATGCATGAGCTTCTTCATTTCCTGGGCCATGTGGTTCTTCCAGTGCCCATGTGTCCCAGTAGCCATCATTCAGAAAACTGCCAACCTTGTTCCATCACTGAGAATATTTTGTTTGTTTGTTTTTTTAACAGACTTAATGCATTTATTTTTCTTTTTATAAAAACTCTTATGTGGTAGCCAGAGCTGGAGCCTGAGTCCTCTGAACAGAGTGACTCTGGTGTGGGTTTTCACAAGATGATCAGTGAATTCCTGATAAGGAGACTTGGTGAACAGTCTTTTTCAGGCCTTTGATAGCGTTTATGCCCATTCCAAATGGTGTTAGTTTGGTACATGGTACAAAACAAGAAACAAATGTTTTTGTTTCTGTTTTGGTTTTTGAAGTTTGCTGTGCTATGGTGAAGAGAATTAAGTAGTATAAATAAATGTACTCCCTCTGAAGGTGTGGAATTGAATCTGAAAAGGCACCCATACAGTTCTCCTAGTCAAGTGATTTGGAAGGTGGACTTTTATATGCTGTTTTAGATAGCATTTTACAAAGTTAAAGAAGCCACCTTTTTTTCTTAACAACGAATACATAGCTATTTAATATGAAATAGCAAGGAGGTGGGTTTTCTCTCATTCACAGAATTTCCTCAGACTGGAAGGAGAGGAAAGGAGGCTTCCCCAGCAACTTGGCATTAGACTACACTGAAAGATTCATTATAATCTAGTCATTTACCTTCCTGAATTAAGACACCCGGGATGGATATGGTCATTCACTACTGGAAACAATGAAGACTTCCCCACCCTGACAATCACCGGGTGTATGTGCATTGAGCTCCTGTCTGCCTTGCCCTTCTCCCCACTTCCACAGCATGTGCTGAAGGCGTCCTGAGAGGATGGTCCTGTGGCTTTGACGTCATCGTGTCCCTCCCCCAGCCCTATTTTTCTAACTTCCTACGCAGGTCTCCATAAACATTTGGCCAAGCAGAAGCACAACCAGATATTTGAGGGCACATCCCGCTACAGAAGTGATCAATATTATATAGTCAATTAATCTTTTTGTCAATCAAACAGTTTGTAGATAAGAGAATTTTTGACTATTTAAACCGTGTGTGGCATTTATTTCTTGAGGTAAGAAAGTAACAAACAATTGGTACAAAATATGGTAGTACTAAATTTATGGAACGTGTCACTAGGAACACTTTTGTGTAGTTATTTATTATGTAATGATTTTTTTTAAGCAAAATTAACACTTTCCCTAACATGGAAAAACACTACCTACAAGATGCAAAAGCAGGTCCCTCTCCTTTGATCATGAGACCTGGTTGTCTGCAAAGTGACAAACCTTGGATCTCATGTTACAGTTTCTTTAAATATCGCCAGTTTGTGCAGGCTGGCTTGCATATCTGTTTCCACTTTTCTTCATGTGCCAGATGTGATCTAGTTTAAATTATATACAGGTTAAATCGTAGCCCTTTCCAGAAGACTTCCAGTCTGCGATGAACTCTTGCCCAGCCAGCCAGTGCCAGCTTGTTGCTAAATGGGCAAAGATCTGTGATAGGTACCCAGGGAAAAGTAAACATTCCTCCATCCAGCAGGCCAAACAGTGTGACCAACTCAGGTTTGACAGGTTTTATACTGGTGCTTTTCCATGGCTGCCATGACATTATCGAGTGCTCAAAGCTAGTATGTAATATATAAGTATTTACATTGATCACGTTGCCCCTTTTTGCAGATCAGATATTCCCATAAAACTATAATTTACTTATTAACACACCTGCAATAGTGACACAGCCCATGTTGCTTTTCAAGATGAAACTTAAGGCATATTAAATCTAAAAGAGGTTGAATTAAAGCTCTGACACAATACAAATATACAGGAAGTGATTAGTTATGCTAGTATCAGCATTTCTCATTCTGGGGGTTGCTGAACCTTTCTCAGGGCTCACTTAAGACAACTGGAAAGCTCAGATATCACCATTGTGATCCATAACTAACAAAATCAGAGTTACGAAGTAGCAAAGAAAATAATTTTATGATTGAGGCTCATCACAACACGATGGTGACAGTATTAGGAAGGTTGAGACCCACTGGCTTACATAGATGTCAGTTGAATGTAAGCTATATGATATATTGGTGTTTTCTAAGTTGTCTCTTCTAAAAATAGCAAAAAAAAATCCTCAAATATAATTTTAAATCAAGACATTAAAATCCAAGTGAACGAAAATTGGCTTTGTGAAAACCTGTTCACAGCATGATTGTGATGATAGAGTTAATAAGCTGTTACGGTTATCATGTGTAACCACGAAGGACTTCTGCATTGTGCTCTGTGCCACATCCAACCTCTGCAACGCAGTCCTTAGGCTGAACGAGATTCTTCTACACATTGGACACGAGCGAGAAGAGACTCGGAGCATTTCTGCACTTTCTTCAACATTTTTCAAATCTTGATGTCCTTTGCCTCAGCAAGCCCTCCAGGGCCAGAGGGACCATCTTTCCCACCTTTGCTATTTTTATAGTTACTGGTTTAAATGGTCCAAATATTATAACATCTCATTCATGGTATGATATTGTGGCCTTGTGCCTCTTTTCCGTGTTCATCATCTATGTGATTAATTTTTCCAGAGAAATTATAGTACTCTTGTCTACCTAATTGATCATTCCTCAATAACTGTAGAAATGCCCACTCTTGTCTACCTATCCCATCATCTTTCAAAAACCATACAAGTAACACCTTTCATGGCTGTAGGTTTAACTTCATGTAAAACACACATGACTAAGAAATAAACACAAGAACCGCATGCCTCCTTCTATTCTTAAGGTAACACTTCCCAGTTAAAGACATGAGATTAGGTACAGAGCTTAGAAGTGAAATGCAGATTTCTACAATCCCATTGCTCAGGTCTTTCAAACAAAGGACTTTCAGATGAAAGCTTGCTATATACTTACTGTTAAGGAGAACTCTACGTTCGCCAAAAGGTCTCCGTCAGCCTACTTACAGAAGGAAAATTAGTGCTGATCGTTCATACTTATCCATGGCAGCTTTGGAATCTGTTTTTGTTTGGGGGGTTGTTTATTTGGCCTCTTTTAAATAGTTCTACAGAATGCATTAGCTTTTCTCCTCCCCTTTTAAACCTCAGGATCCCTCTCCACTGCGTCTGCTCTTTCTCCCAACAATGCTGGATTTTCGGCCCTGTAGTAGCCAATCTCTGAGTATTGTTTTCATGCCGTGATTGTTAATGACACCAGTGCAGCAGAGTAGGCCTTAAGATTGGAAGTGCCAGATAACTTTCGTCTTTTGCAGCCTTCGTATTTGCCACTTGGGCTGCCGTCGACCTAACTGACTTGCCTTAATTCCAGTGACTGTGTAGACCAGTGAATGATTTTCAGTTGTGCCCTGATTTGTTCACCTAAGACATGACTTTTGGAATAGTGGTGTAAGGCTGGAGAATGCACCCGCAGGACCCCTGCACCCGAGCACTTGGCTGGAGAGTGGAGCCCGTGGAGTTCCTGTAGTCGAAGTTGCAGTTCTGGGGTCAGCAGTCGAGAGCGCAAGTGTCCTGGGTAAAGTCACAGCTCCTGGCTTGGGGGAGGGCGTTTGGTCATCAGTTTTGAAATAACAAAGCCTTTACCACCTGTAAATCCTAATGGACCACGAAGGGAGCTGGTACAATTGTACTACTGCCTCAAATGGTTTACCCAAAATAAGATGTCTCCTTTAAGAGGCAAACAGTGATCAGGCTTTCTCACAAAGAGTAATGAAATCTACAAAAAGACACTGTCCATGAGAGTAAGTCAAAGGAAACGTATTCCAGTGAGCAGGTTGAACATTAGAAGGGTCACTGTAAACAGTAGAAGGGCTTGGAGGGAAGGCAAGAGGATGCTGGGACTGAAGGCAGAGAATGAGAGCAAAGTTAATAATAATAAAAGCTAAAAAACAAAAATAAAGTAAAATGAAAACAAATACAAAATAAAAAACAAAAAAAGAAGGAACAAAAGTCCGTGCTGGGCCCATGTACAAGGCCACTGCGCTTGTAGAGAGCACAGAGGAGCGGGGGGGGGGGGGG
>NW_022196895.1:54782164-54925060 GCF_008632895.1 Mastomys coucha
TACTCAGTTTGGCTTTGTGGAGCTTGGAGAGACTGTGCAGTTATACGCTGCTGGAAAGCTTCTGAGCATTCTGAAAATATGAGCTTAACAATCCTCAGACACAACTGATGCAAGAGGAAGTCAGACTCTACAGTGTGCATATGAGCTTAACAATCCTCAGACACAACTGATGCAAGAGGAAGTCAGACTCTACAGTGTGCACTGAGTTCTGCCCTTGAATTTTGTCTTCTCTTTTTAATCTAAAATTGGTTTCATCATTCATGGATTTTGAAATATAACTTTTGCATTGAAAGACATGTTTCGTTCTTTAAAAAAAAAAAAAAAAAAAAGCTATGAAGTCCCTGCTCTCCTTAGCCCTTTATATGCCCATGCTTTTACAAAAGCAGTCTAATAGGATATTTTATAAAATATGATGGTTTTTCGCTTTTAAAAGTTGGTGCTTGTTGGGAAAAGGTGAAATTTATTATCTGTACTCTTTTTCTAGGCTAGGTTCTGAAGCAAGGGATTGTAATGGCCCCAGAAAACAATACAGAATATGTGAGAATCCACCTTGTCCTGCAGGTTTGCCTGGATTCAGAGACTGGCAATGTCAGACCTATACTGTTAGAGCTTCGTACCCAAAGCATGCACTTCAGTGGCAAGCTGTCTTCGATGAAGGTATGGCCAGCAGCTGAATGCAAGTTGTTTCATAGTGCTTGTACTATTTTAAGAGTTAACTTATAATCATTTGTAGGCTTCATTTTTTTTCTCGCTTCACTGGGATATAACAACCACAAAACTAAACATGTCTATTTCAGTATTATCGTGAACAATGATTGGAATAGCTTAAATAAAAATATAGTGCTGGGTGGTGGTGGCACACGCCTTTAATCCCAGTACTTGGGAGGCAGAGGCAAGCGGATTTCAGAGTTCGAGGCCAGCCTGGTCTACAGAATGAGTTCCAGGACAGCCAAGGGCTATACAGAGAAACCCTGTCTAGAAAAAAAGAATAGTGAATTTATCACATGCTGGTACACGTTCAAAGGTAGTTGATACCTCTGACATTGCTGATAGAAATACAGAATGGTGCAGCCACTCTGAGAGTGCTTTGGAAATCTCTAAAGCAGTTGAAGATGAAATGAGCAATGTAGAAGTTGAAGGCTTAAACAACGAAATACTATGCAGCCAATACTACCGGCAGACATAAAACTTGATGGATTATGGGGAGTCGTGCCAAGTAAAAATGTCGGCCACATACGGCCATGTGCTACCCTGAGATCCATGTAAAGAACAGCTTGAAGTGGCAAAAATTACAGAAATGAAAATAAACGGTTGGTGCTAGGGAGTAGGAGTGGTAGTAGTGAGCGGTGTGGCACGAGCACACACGAACTGCTGGAGTGGTCTGTGTCTTAGCTTCGAGAGTGGTACGCATGCAAACAGATTTGCGCATGGTTACCAGGTGTACTCTGGCTAAACTTTGTGTTTTACTATAGCTGCAAAGATGCAGCATTTGAAGATCCTGAGAAGTATGTGCACCACTTCTAAACTAGTTTTCCAAAATGAAATAAATCTTTAATTTTGTTTGCATCACGTTTGCATGCTGAAGTTCTGTTGCTATCCATGTGTACTGTGTATCTTGGAAAGGCCTGTTCCTTTAAATCAAGTCATAGCATCTGTGTGCCAGCTACTGGCATGTTTCAGGGATCACCTACCTTGGTTTCACCCTCTCTAGGGTATTCCCTAGGAATAAAGATAGAGAATCAAGGATTTATGACATCTATAAAGTTAAATTCTGGAAACTGTATTGACAATATGTTACAAAAGGAAAAACACAAAGATTTTTTTACCAGACTTCCTGTTTGGAATATGAGTGGAATTTTCATGAGTACCGAGTCCTTTCAACTCATGTATCTGGCTTGCCTCTGTCTTCAAAGAAAACTCTAGAAAGAGAATTACATAGACCCCCTTTTAAGGTGTTGCAGTTACAGTGGTTGTCTTCAAGTCCAACGATCTGACACAGCAAGCAGTCAGGGAATAGCGTACTTTGCAGTGCGAAACACATTGCAGAGTTTTATTGCGGCTTCTAATGGCAACTTAAAGGGAAATTTCAAAACCATGCATGTTAAAGGCTATATTTCCAACTCCCCCGAATTGGTTGGAGTGGCACCTAGAAGCCACATGTGAAAAGTGTTTGAAATGTTCAGTTTTGAAGGCTCATTTAACTGTCTGTCTTCTTTTTGCAAAGTGATACCGGGTTCCATGCCTCTGGCTGTTTTTTTTTTTTTTTTTGGTATTTATAGAATCCCCTCAGCACACGTGGAACTTTTCTGAAGCATAAGAGCAGTGACAGGCCTGTAAACCATTTTCCATCCTATTTATACAAGTTTAATAAGCAGGAAAGGGCCCACTGGTGTCAAGCCAGGAGAGTAGAATATAGCATGAAGGGCCTTCTGAAGTTTTAGGCTTGATCATCTGCACCGTTGATATCACCAGGTAGCACAGATTCTCCATAAACGACTTCAAAATAGACACACTTAAATAAAAAAGAGAGAGATGGCACTTTTGAGTCTAAAAGGGGAGTATTTGAAATCCAGCCCTCTTGCTTCACGCTCAGTAAGGCACTGAGAAAGAAGACCAGCAGTTCCAAACCTCCTCAGCCTGAATCAATGTTTCCCACTCTCGACATCAGGCACACTGACATGATTTCTGAGTCAGCGGCGAAGGGACTGGGTCCTACGACCACGTCTGCACTTGTGCCTCCCGATCCAAGTTCCTGTGCAGTCGCTTGTCGTTTCTGAAACACAGAACAAGGAGAGTCTGACAACAGTTGCTTTTCCTACTGTGGTAACTTTTTATTTGAGAATGTACGTGAAACAGTAAATCTCAGGAAATCAAAACTTATTAGGGAGAGACATCAAAAAACTTTAAGTATAAATGTTAATCAGAATTTTTAAGTGAGTTGAGAGTAAGAATGCTATCATTCCAAAAGATATAGACAAAACTTGGCAGGCACCAAATATATTTCAGAAAAATGATTGTTATGTTTTCTGTAATTTTGTCCTAGAAAATAATAATATGTGTATGTGATATAATATAAATATAAAATATACAAACATTTATATATTTATTATGTATACATATATAATATAAACCAATATAAATATAAACCAAATAAATATTATATATATATATACATATGTACATATATACATACATATACACATAAATAAACATTTGCGGCAAGATCTCATAAGGTTGAAATTAATATAGACTGGGTGATTCTAAAGAAAGAACATGTCATCTAATATACTAAGCCTCTGATATAAATCTACTTTAATGTTGTATTGCTCAATTATCAACTTATATTTTTACCCCTAAATCATTGAGGAAAAATAGAGCTTAGGATTAAAAATATTGATGAGTCAGTTTTCTCTCTTTTATCCACTTTGTATGCAGAAAAACCATGTGCCTTGTTTTGCTCTCCTGTTGGAAAAGAACAGCCGGTTCTTCTGTCAGAAAAGGTGATGGATGGAACTTCTTGTGGATATCAGGGACTAGATGTATGTGCAAATGGCAGGTGCCAGGTAAGATATTCGTGAAGGGAGACCTTACCCACTGAACTGATACGGTGTCTACCAGAAAGCTTCGTAACATGCCGAAGCTTTGGACTGAGACTCAGGGGAACCAGATGGTTTACACATGACTGGGATCTCGAGTAAGACAAATTTAACTGGAAATGCCATGTTTCCACCTATACAAAGATGAATTTGAAAACAATTCCAATAAGCAGCTGAAAGAATTGGCGACTTTAGATATAGACATAGGGAGGTATCATTCTTAAAATTGCAACACTTATATGTTAAAACATTCCAGACCAAAGATTTAACTTTTTTCAGTTCTCGTCCTGTCCTGAGACAGGAGTCACAAGACATTCAAAACCAGTCATACACATCGCATTCAAGTAATTACCAACATACTATAATCAATCAATTTTCAAATGTATCGTCTATTTTTAATAGTAGTTTTTGTATTTACTTGCTCTTAAATGTTCATTTACGTGAACTTATATGCTCATTTTCATCGATCTTTAGAGATAGATTTTTCTGACAAATGAGTATCAATAGCAAGATCTAAAGCTATAATGTAAATTTCTCCTAATAACTCTGTTAGTATCTCAGGTTGACTTCCCCTGGAAGATTAATATGCAAGAATGTCAGTGCCAGCCAAGCACAGTCACTGTGAACATAGTGAGGGGACTGGGCACAAAGAGACATGCTCGCTGACCCCATGAGGAGCTCTTATGAGCTTCATTTTCAGAGTTATCTCCTTTGGGGCTCAGAAAAGAGACCTTCTATCTTCACATATATATGTGTATGTGTGTGTTCATGCAGAGCCCCTGGATGGAAATTTGACCCTAGGGACAACAGGGCTTAGTTTATTAGGCAGTTTGTTTGTTTGTTGTTATTTATTTCCCTAGGTAATTTCCAATCGATTTACAAAAACAAAAACAAACAAAACAAAACAAAAAACCAAAACAAGATCCCCCAACCCTAAGAAAATGCACAGTTGAGCACACGGAAGCTATACATGGGTGGATCTATGACATGGTCCAAGCTATAGACTTACAGTTAGAAATGGGAACCTCATACAATTTGAGTGGTCCAGAGTTTCAGCATTCTGTACTCCACTATGGTGCTGTAAAGTTTAGCACTGAGCTGTGTGGCACTGTCACATGCATCAACAGAATATGACAATGACTTGAAAAGTCTCCAGCGATAATTCATTTTATACGTATTTCACTTTCAGAATCATACATTACACAATTAAACTTGTAATTTCTTTCGCCACAACATATGAATGTTTGACTAGTGTATCCTTAAATGAATTTACTTTTCTAAAAAATTAACATTCCCAATTGTGTGTGTTAAGTGTAAGAGCCTAAATGGCTCTGTTTTTCACATCACAGGACTGTATAGCCCTGATAGTTTACAGAGACTGATGCTAGATGTTAAAATTATGCCAACAAAAGTTATGCACAAATGCTCCCATGAATCTGATGATTATTATCTGAGTAGAATTCTCTGAAATGGGGTGTGACTCCTGCCTGCGTTCAGTCTTTTTTTTTTTTAATTCAAATGCATCATCTAATAAAATGATAAAAGGCATGCAGAATTTTCCAACAACACCCTGAAAACCGGGAATTTGATTAGCTGGCTTTGTTTTAAATTTCAAAGGGTATAACCACAAAACTGACCCTGGAATTCTAAATACAATGAATGCAGGTCTCCAAATCGGAATTGCATGCTAAGAACCCTGTCTAGCTCATCGCAGTTTCTGCACCGAAGAGATAAGGCAAGGTTGACCTGATCATTGGCTCAGTTGCTCACAGCCAAGGCCCTAGGGCTTTTTAAGGTTCTGGCTCTGGTAGAATGGCATTGTCTTTCTAAGCCGCACATCCTGTGCTGGTTCCTGTGAATCTGCGGAGACTACCAATTATTACACAGACTGCTGGTCTCAGTGCTTGAGTATTTCATTATCTTATGCTACCCCGACCTACCTTAATTTCCACCCTAGACTTTTTTTTTCCATTTTAAACACAAAAGACAGATTTTTTTTTTTCTTAGTCAGGACTCTGGTTTTCCTGGCTCCTGTTAGGTGAGCTCCACATATGTTGCATTTTAAGTGCTTTCCTTGGTGGTCACATCTTTTCAAATAAACTTGACTGGCTGATCAAAGTGCTCCATTAACTACTGCATGCATAACATATCATCTGTTTGCTTCCCGTATCCTAAACGCATCATCATCACCAGTCAGAAACAGAGCCTTGCTTTTGAACCTGATTTTCTTTATATTTCAAAATTTTCTCATATATAATGTTTACTTGACATAATTAGTTGTCAGCGACTATTTCAAGCCCTTCCCATGAAGTAAGTAAGTAAGAGGAATTCTACTCAGAACTCCTCTTAGTCAGGATTTCTATTCCTACACAAACATCATGACCAAGAAGCAATTTGGGGAGGAAAGGGTTTATTCAGCTTACACTTCCACATTGCTGTTCATCACCAAAGGAAGTCAGGACTGGAAGTCAAGCAGGTCAGGATACAGGAGCTGATGCAGAGGTCATGGAGGGATGTATTTAACTGGCTGGCTTCCCCTGGCTTGCTCAGCTTGCTTTCTTATAGAACCCAAGACTACCAGCCCAGGGATGTCACAACCCACAATGGGCCCTTCCACCCTTGATCACTAATTGAGAAAATGTTTTACAGCAGTGCTAGTTGGATGCAGTGAATTTAAAATATAATGTATGAAATGGGGAGGGAAGGATAACTGGTGGAATGAGGGAGGGCCTGGGGAAGAGACAGTGGACTGGGAAATTTGATGAAAATACATTATGAGGATGAGCTATTGCTTAGCTATTATTTAGGATGAGCTTTATCTCTGAAAATCAGGTAGCTGAGCAGCAAATTATCAAACTGCCTCATTCTAAGTGATCAAAATACCAGGAAGAGGTGCTAACCTTCCCCTGGGCTTTTTTTTTTTTTAATTGGATAGCCTGTGGTATCTGGGTGTCACACCCTTTGAACTCCTTTTATATGTGCTTGAGTGTGTGTTTCAGGAAGCTTTTATACTACTAGTTCTCTACATGCCCGATGGTTACTTCTTAACCACGTCTTCCCAGGCCCCACCCTATCAGCTCTCCTTATCCATTAGTCTTCATGCCCTGTTCACAGAACCTGAGATGTTTCCCTGCTCCCTGATAAGCTTAGTCACCCATTGCCCCAGACGAGTTTCCTGGATGCTCCAAACAAACGTATTTCTAAAGATTCAGAGTTAGTTCCCATGTGATGTATGGACATCTGTGTGCAGTTTGTGTCACTCGGAAGCTTTCCGGCGCCATTCGTTGACTGCAAAATTCATCATTCCATTTTTCTTCAGGAAAATTATGTTCCATTGTGTAAATGGCCCACATGGTCATTGTCCCATTCACCTGTTTGTGACCATCCTGACTGTTGGAAATAGAGCAGCACTGAGCATAGGTGATGTAGTGTTTCTGGAGGGGGATATAGTCCTTTGGACTGTGCCCAGGAGTGGTTTAGCTGAATTATATGGTTGAACTACTCTACCTTCTTGAGGAATTTTCACACTGATTCCCACAGTGGCTGCATATATTTGCACTCTCACTAACAGAAAATATGTATTCTCCTTTCTACACATCCGAGGCAGGATTTTCTGTGAGTTGTTCTTGTGGCCTTAGCCATTCTGACTGGATTAAGATGAAATTTCAAAGTAGGTTAAATGTACATTCCTCTGATGCGTACCTCAGCCATTTGAGAACTGTTGTTTGGGTTTTTGTTTTTTTGTTTTGTTTTTTTAATGTTTAAGTTTATTTTGAAGTCCTTTCTGTATTCTAGACACTAACCCAGTGTTGGGTACATGACTGGTATATCCATAATTGGTATTTCCCAATTTTGCGAATGATTGTGCTATTTGCTCTATAGAAACTTTTTGTGTCATGAGGACACATTTGCTAATTGGTAGTCTTCATTCTTATGTTACCAAGGTTCTGTTTAGAACATCCTTCCCTGTGCCTTTAAGTTCAAGCATATTCCCCACTTTTTCCTTTAACAGACTAAAGCATCGGACATTATGTTGAAATTATTCATCCACTTTCAGTTGAGTTGATACAGGGTGAAAAATCTTCTACATGTAGTTATCTAGTTGAACCCGAGTCTTTTGTTGAAGGTTGCCTTCTATCCAATGTGTATTTTTGGCCTCTGTAAAAATCAGGTGTCTGCAGGAGTGTGGATTTATTAATTTTACTCCATTGGTCATTGTGTCTCTTTTGATGCTGGCTTCATGCTATTTTGATTCCTATGGCTCTATTGAATGACTTGGAGTTAGGGCTTGTAATATCTCAGCAGTAATTTTATCTTTCAGATTTATCTATTCTAGGTCTTTTGTCTTTTGATATAGAATTTAAGATTGTGTTTTTAATTTCTGTAATGAATTGCATTGGAATATTGATGGTGTTTGCACTGCATCTATGGATTGCTCTCGGTAGGATGGACATTACCACAGGATTGACCCTACCAACTTATAATGCCCATGAGTGGTATAGCTGAATACCTTTTGGTATATATGTCAATTTTTTGGTAGCCCTAAAGTTTTCATTTTATAGGTCTTTCACTTACCTGGTGAGATTTAATCTGAGATACTGTTTGAGCTTTGTAGAAGGCTGCCTATTTTTGTATATAATTTTTCTTCTTGCTGCTTTCCTGAACATGTTTATCAACTGTAGGAGTTTTAGGAGGTAGTGTAGTGCTGGCTTTGTAAAACAGAATCTGGAAACAGTTTTTACTTTTCTACTTTATGGAACAGTTTGAGAAACATCAGCTTTAGTTCTTCCTTAAAGATCTGGTAGAATTCTGCAATAAATCCACCTACGCCTGGACTGGTTTGGGGTTGGAGGATTTTTATTGCGGACTCAACCTTGTTATTCATGATAGATTTATTTAAATATTTATGCCTTCCTGGATTACTCCGGCATGTCAGGAGCATTAAGAAACTTGTCCATTTCTTTAGATTTCCCTGTTTTATGGAATGGAGCTTTTGGAAGAATGTCTTTTGTACTCTCTGGATTTCAATGGTGCTTGATATATAGTTTTTCTTTTTTTTCACCTCCAATTTTACTAATTTGGGTCTTTTTCTTTTTGTTAATCTGGCTAAGATTTTGATCACAGTTGTTCATCTTTTCAAAGAACCATCTCTTCTTTTAATTGATTTTATTTTTATTCATTCTTAATTCATTAATTTATGCTCTAATCCTGGATATTTTCCTCTGTTTATAGTTTGGGCATTTGTTTTGATTTTGTTTTTCCAAGCCCTTATAGCACTTCACTAAGTTTTTTATTTTGGTTTTGTTGTAAGCACTTAGAGCTCGAACCTTTCCTTTTAGGATTGCCTTTGCTGCATCTTGCAGATTTAAGTGTGCTCCATTTTCATTTTGATTCTAGTCTAGTCTAGTTTTAACTTTCTATTTTAATTTTTTAATAATCCAGCCAGTTTTGTTAAATCTCCATGACTGTATATTTTCTGTAATTTTCTTTATTAAGCTGCTAATACTTACTTTTACTTTGTTGATGTTAAATAAGTTATAAGGACTTGTTTAAATTTTCCTACAGCTGTTGAGAGACAGTTTATTTTTTATGTCCCAGAATGTTGTATTTTGTTGAAGTTTCCACAGGCTACTGAGACAGTACATGGTTATGTATTGTCTAGGGTTTGGATGGAATGCTCTGGAGAGGTCTGTTGGATCTATTTGATCTGACATGTCACTTACCTCTACTACTTCACTGTGCACTCCCATCCCCAGACGCTCTGTCTTTTGGTGAATATATAGTGTTGAAGTTACATAATTTTAATGTGTTATGGCGAACCAATTGCATTACTCTTAGCAGAATTTGATTTTTAAAGTTCGATGCTTGAAAGTTGGTAATGTCTTCTTCAGGGCTTGCTCCTTTGATCAGTATGAAATAACCTATTGTATCTCTTCTGATTGGTTTAACTTAGAAGTCTAGGAGAGAACAACTAGGCATGACAAAAATAAAACATAATAAGATGAAGCAAAAACTGTTATAACAAAGTTGGACATGGTAGCCCAACAGGACTTAAAGTATCTCAAGAGCAGGCACATGAATCGGAGACCTACTCATTCAAACGGTCAGAAGTCCCAGAAACATACTAAGCTAAAAGCTCTAATGTATACATGGAGGACCTGGTCCAATCCCATTGAAGCCCTCTGCTTCTTGCCTCAGTCTCAGTGGGCTCAGATGCACCTTGCTTGGTTGATTCAGAGGGACTTGTTCTCCTGGTGTCCTGCAACTCTTCTGGCTCTTAACACTATTTCCTCCTCCTCTTTCAGTGTTCCAGAGTTCTGAGGGATTTGATGGAGTCCTCCCATTTAGACACACACTCCCTCTCTCTCTCTCTTTGTATAATGTCTGGCTATGGGTCTCTTCATCTGTTCCCATCTGCTACCCAAGGAATCTTCTCTAATGATGACTAAATAAGCCAATGATCTGTGAGAATAGCAGAATATCATTGTAAGTTCATCCATCCATTCATTCATTCATTTATTTTAGACTAATAGTGTTTGGTTTTTATCTTAGGTCTTTAGGCTAGCTAGTCCCTGGTTCTTGGTCACCAAAGCAGTATTGCATTTGGTTACCTTCTCATTGAGTGAGCCTTCAGTCTAATAAGAGACATTGACTACTTTCACAATGCTCTGTCACAATTGCCCTAGATATTTTGGCAGCAGGACAGATTGTGCATCATAGGTTTTGTGGCTGAGGTGCTGTTTATATTTTTCTTTTAGTAACCTGCACCAAAGACACTAGTTTGTGGGGGAGAAGGCCCCATATAGACACCAGCCCTACTTCTTCATGATTATAGAGTTGTATGTATGTATGTTGCCTTCAGCAATAGGGCCCTGTGATTAAGTTAGCAGAAAGCATGCCTTTATTTTAGCAACAGCTTGGGTTGTTTGTGGATTTCCATTGGATCCCTTGTCCAACAATTCAATTGAATGCAACCCAGAGTAGCTATTGGAAGCCTCATTTGGTATCAAGTGATCACCATTTGAAACTCCATGTCCCCATTATTAGGAGACCTTACAAGGATCATTTTCATGTTTTAGGAAGGTTCATCTGCAATAGGTTTCCATATCATCCCTGAAATGTGTCTTAATTCCAGTTGTCTCTTCATATATCCCCCCCCCATCCTGTGTCCTCTCTCATTCCCCATCAGATCCTGCTGTTCTTGTCTCAGGACCCATCCTGAGTCCACCCCTTAAATCTGTTCTATTTCCTACTCCCAGGGACATCCATGCATTCCCTCCTATATTCCCTCCTCTTTACCTTACCTCTCCATGTCTACAGATTATAGCTTGGTTATAATTTTCATGATAGCTAATATCTAATTTTAAACTACACCATATGATATTTGTCTTTCTGTGTCTGGGTTTACCTCACTCAGGATGAATTTCATCATGTCATTTTTTTAACAGCTGAGACATTCTCCATTGTGTAAATGTACCACAAATTCGTTACCCATTCTTCTGTTGAGGGATATCCAGCTTGTTTCCAGTTCTTATCTATTATGAAAAGAGCAGCAGTGAATATGGTTTAACATGTGCCTTTGTGGGAGTATGGGATATCCTTTGTATATATGACCAAGAGTGGTATACTTGGATCTTGAAGTTGATCTATGCCACCTTTCTGAGGAACTACCACCCTGGTTTCCATAGTGACTATATAAGTTTGCGTTCCCACCAAGCAACAGAGGAGTATTCCCCTTCTTTTACATCTTCACCAGCATAAGCTGTCACTTGTGTTACTGATCCTAACCCCTCTGACAGGTATAAGATGGAATCCCAAAGTAATTTTGATTTGCATTTCCCTGATGGCCAAGGATTTTGAACATTTCTTTAAGTATCTCTCAGCCATTTGAATTTCCAGTATTGAGAATTCTTTGTTTACATCTGTACTGCATTTTTGAGTTGGATTATTTGGTTTTGTTCTCTGTTTTTTGATCTAGTTTTTTGAATTCTGTGTCTTTTTAAAAGAAAAGTGAGACCATTGGAACTCAAAGGTACTGAAAGTTCTGTATTGATCCCTGTCTTTTTGTTGATTTTATGGTGTTTATTTTCTTTAGACTTTATCACTTACTTAATATTATCTTTTCACTATTATCTTTCAGACATGCCTCACCCTTTCTTCTGTCCAAAGTATTTCTTCCAGTTTCCTTTGTAGGGCAGGGTTTGTTGTCACATCCTTTCAACCTGCCTTTACTACAAAAATGTTCTTCTTATTCCTTTGATTGTGATACATAATATGGCCATAGTAGTCTGTGGTGGAATCTCTAATCTTAAGGAACTTGGAGAATAATGGTCCAAGCCCCTTTGGTTTTTAAAATCTCTAATGAAAACTGTGTCGTTACTCTTTTTCTCTGTTTGGCCTGCTTCTATCTATGACTTGGCCTTTCCTGCAGTATTTAAGACCTTGTCTTTGTTCTGTAATTCAATGTTTGATTACTATATGACATGGGGAATTCCTTTTATGGTTATGTCTATTTTGTGTTGTGTATACTTCTGGCAACTTTCCTTAGACTTACAAAATCTTGTTGAAAATGGCCTCTCACCCTTTAACCAGGATTGTCTCTCTTTTCGATACCTATGATTCTTAGAGCCCTATAGTTAATACATGCTCTGTTCTTGGAAGTTTTTAGCTTTATTGTTTTCTTTGATTGAGTGATCCATTTCCCTACCTTGTCTGTAAACCCCTATATTCTTTTCCACTTGATCTATTCTATTGATATGACTTTCTTCTGAGTTTTTACTTGGCTGACTGAACTTTTTATTTAAAGTTTTAGTTCATTTGGGCTTTATTCATAATCTCTACCTTTTTATTAAATTGTATTTTCATATACTGAATGGTTTTCTACATATTTTTTTCAGTATTTTTCTTTGCATGGTCTTTACTCTGACATTTATTCACATCCTCTTTGTATTTTTGAACATATTCGTAATGCTGTTTTGGAAAACTTATATATCATGTAAGTTGCCTTTCTTAGGGAACATTAAAATTGGGGTGCTAATTTTTGGAAAGAATATACTTCCTTGGACATTTGTGTTTAGGATTTTGTTATGGGACCTAGGTATCTGAAGTCACATAATTGGTAATGCAATTTTTATGGATATCTGCCCCAACTTTGGAAGAGTGGTCATTGGAATCTCTATAGGCTGTTATTCAAATTTGTCAGATTTTAGACCAACTGGTTGATACTTCATTTTCAGCCTTTTATCCATACAGTGTTGATGTGCAGCTGCCATATCAGAAATGGTCCTATCCTAGCTAGGGCTAATACAACTTATGAGCCCAGGAGTCAGCTTTACATAAAGTGAGCAGATTCTCACTGAAGAGCCTCAGAAGTTGGTAGAAGGCTCAAAGGTTTCTATTATCAGTTGTTAGGTAGAGATGCTAGGTGTCAGTGGGTAGTGTTACCTGGAAAGCTTTATGAAACTTTATGACTGGTCCTCCAGTGCTACATTGAGGCAGGATGGAGAGTCATTGGTCCTCCAACAGTGGTGTAAACCTGGGGAAGTTGTACAGAACTGTGCATGGTCCTTTGTAGCCAGGTCTGCAGGCCCTGGGGAATACTTCAACATTTGATATACACTCTTCTTTTCTTACAGAAAGCTGGTTGTGATGGTTTATTGGGGTCTCTTGCCAGGGAAGATCACTGTGGTGTATGTAACGGCAATGGAAAATCATGCAAAGTCATTAAAGGTGATTTTAATCACACCAGAGGGGCAGGTAACTGTTCTTTATTTTCTTCCTACTCAATAAATTGTAATGTCTTTGTAGACAAAAAAAAAAACCTAGATTAAATTTGATTTAGAAATCACAGTTCTTATTCTACCGAAGACATTTTCAATGAGTTTGTAATGATTTTAGTGATGACATACAATCCATGTGATATGAGCCAGAAACTTGACCATGCTTATTTTCCAATAATGAAAACATGAAGTCATATGTTGTGCATTCTATAAGTTAAAGCAGGAAGGGAGTAATCTAATTTGCATCAGCTTCTTTTACCAGGCTTCTTAAATGCTTATTAGCCAGTGAAAAGCATGTCTAACAAAAATAGTAATTTTCAACAGTTTGAAATGACCATTGATAATATTAGTTTCAGGGTTCCAGCTTTCCATTCCTCTTTTGATAATTCTTTTACTTAATGTCAGGAGGGAAATTTTTGAATGCTGAAATCTCCAACAGGATAATGTGGTGGAAATCAGAGCAGGGACAGCAGAGCACGGGGGACACTTCTACGTACATTAATATCAAGTGTCCCCTCCTCTCCTCTTTCCCATCTGTAAATGCTACACACAGGGGATATAAGGGATGTGATCCATGGAGTGTGCGTTGAGAGTTCCTTGCCACAAAGAGTGATTATTAGTATTGGTACTGAAACATAATAACCCATCAGTACTTTATGCGCACACACAAATACATATGAATATATGTATGTATATATATACAATTATATAAATACACACAAATATACATGAATAAACATGTATATATATATATATATATATATACACTAATATAAATAGACACACACATATCACTACATATCAGATTCTCAAGCTTGCTGGGAAGAAGCAAATATTTTCTGTGCTTCATAGAGTCCTTTCCTGGACATATTGTTATCTGTTGGGCCATCATTTATGACTTTTTTCCTTTTTAAAAGATGTATTTTATTATATATGCATCTCTGTGTATGCTTGTGTATGTGTCATGGGTGGCAGTGCAGGGCATGCCCACAAAGGTGATAAGAAGGTATTTGAGCTCCTGGAGCCAGAGTTCCAGGCAGTTGTGAGCTGTCTGACAAGGGTGCTCTAATCTGATCTTGGGTCCCCTGAAAGAGCAGTGAATGCTTAGAGGAACATAGGCTTTAGCAAATGCTTTAGCATCTCTCCAGCCCCCATTTACAACTATATCTACACTATCACTGACATGTTCACATTAACATTTCATTTCATTCTTGAGTTCCAGGAATAAGAAAATCTGATACTAAAATATAAATTAGTAATACCCAAGGAACAATAAATCGATGTTGGACAGTCAATAGAACTGAAGTCATTTTAAATAAGTGAGTTGTTCTAAAATGAAAAGGCAGACAAATCTTTGGGAAGTGAAATGAAGTTGTTTGCTTTGTTGTTTGTTTTGCGTTGCCTTGATGGAATAAAAGATAAACTATTCAAATCTGCCAGCAGTCATTTAGGAAAGACAAGACACACTTAGCTGGAACAGATTCTCAAACCTTCAGTTAAAAAAAAAAAAAAAAAAAAACAGAAATAGCAGCAAATGGCCCACCTCCGCCCATTCCTACGGTTATGACACGAAGTGTTTTACAGTACAGAATTCAAACGTGATTTGAAAGACTACGACACACTGAGCCTTTTTCGTCCTTGTTCCATCAGATTTCCTCTTCAAGAGCTAAGACCACTGCTTACCTCACAATGCTCATTACACACAGAAAACAAAACCTTCTGCTTCCCGAGTATGCTCTCTTAAGACAACCTGTCTATCTTTAATGGGTCAGGGGTGAAGTTCCCTTGACTTGTATGGTTCACCCTTTCCTCTGGCTGACGCTAGTGTTTTCAAAGTGAGTCAGAGACATCCACCTTTAAGAAAGAACAGCAGTGCATTGCTAAGCCATGATGAGAAAGGGGGAGCGCCTTAAAAATAAACCCAGCTTTTATTATTGATCAGAGAATTAACCATGATATTCTATGCTATCTTTTAACACAATTTTACAATTTATCTGACTCCTATCTACATAACTGTCTATCTGGCCTTATTTCTACACACAGATACCTACCAGCCACGTGTCTGTTTTCATTGCTGTCTTGTCTTTGGGACATAGCGCCAAAGCTTTCCATTTGGAACTGCTGCAAAGAGTTGGATGTTACTGAAAATTGTCTAGTCATTGAGTTAGTAGATAAACTGTTGCTTGAATGGAAGTTTGAATGTAAAATTCATATGCCCAGAGACTAGGGAGATGTCTCAGTTGGTTAACAGTATAGCATACAAGCATGAAGACCAGAGTTCGTATCCCTAGCATGTATGTAAACAAACAAACAAACAAACAAAACAACTAATGCAGGCATGGCTCTGAGCATTTGTAATCACAGGAGGATCCCTGGAGCTTGCTGGCCAGCCAGCCAATCTTGCTGGATCAGTGAGGCCTAGATTTAATGAGTGACTCCATCTCAAAACAATAAGATAAAGAGTGAGGAAGACACATGAGGTCAACTTCTGATCTTGCACATAGGCACATGTGCACACACACACACACACACACACACACACACACATACACACACACACAAACACATTCATACACCTATACCCCATTTCCCTTTATTTTATCTCTGCCACCAGATAGACTCTACATCACATTTTTCTTTATTCTGAATATGTCAATATTTTTTAAATTACAATGATTGATAGACAGGAGAAAAGTTTGAAATTATCTTTGTCTTTTTAAAGCTTCAAAGCAGATTTTAGCCAAATACATGAATTTTTACAGAATGTCTTAAAGGGATATATTAAGTTGAAAACAATTAGTAAGCTAAATCTAGGCTTCTTTCTTTTGGCCCTATTTTTCATAAAGGACCCTCAGTTTCTTCTTTTTTTTACATATTCTCTCATTTTATTTCATCTTGTTTTATATTATTTCAAGTATTATATCCATGACAAGAGCTGGAAAATGTTTTCTGAGGACATCCGATCTTTGCCTTTGTGACACCTACAGAGGTGACACCAGGCCTCTCACTGTGTCCCTACACCCTTCTACTCATGCCCCCAGCACCCTCTGCACCCCCACACCCCGCAAACTCTTGTTTTATCTACTTGTTCATCTCCTTGTGAACACTTGGTCTCTCTTCCTGTGCTCAGCCACTCCAGGGAATGTCCCAGGCCAACTGTCTTGTCTCTAAGGTTTTACTTTCTCTGCTCTTTCTTACTTGAGGGATCCCCAGGAAAAAAAAATTCCCTGCGTTGATTTTAGCTTGTCCTACCATCTCTCTCGGGAGGCTATGCCACAGGCTTCACAGTCCTTCATGCATTACAGTAGCCTTCCTACCTTCTCAGGAGAGCTCTGTGCTCTGTTCTTTCCAAGAAACTTTGACTGAAGTCACGGCAGCCTTATAGTAAGACATTTTCTGCCCCCTAGCTCTTAAAACATGGTAGCAGCCACTAAAACCAAAGGTGTGTGTCGAGGGTGGGGCTCATCAAATCAGTTAGGAGAAGAGATTTTATGAGAACCCCAGGATTCACGGCATGTTTTACTGACTCTTCCAGGCTATGTCGAAGTGCTGGTGATACCTGCTGGAGCAAGAAGAATCAAAGTCGTGGAGGAAAAGCCAGCACATAGCTACTTAGGTAACGGCTGTTGCAGACTCAGGAGCTTAGTACGAGCCTAACTCAGCTGCTGGGACTTACCTGACAGAAGGAAGTCGGTTTGTTTCTCGGTTCACACTTGATCTTCCCAGAAAGCGTCTCTGTAATATTAAACAAGAGTTTCCTTTCCTCCAAGGGACGCCCAGGAGCAAAACCAATTTGGTTTTCTGTTGAGAGAGTATAAAGTACTTCCAAATGTCAGCTCATGATACAAAACAAAATGAAGCAAAACGAAACAAACAAACAAAAAAGCCAACCTCATTAAATAACTGTCCTGTTTTATTCCAAATATATGCCTATGTAATACAATCCATTAACACATTACTTCATATGTAAACATGCATACACATGCAAATACATATATTTCTACGTGTGAATGTGCAGGTACGTTAGTGTAATGACTATTTTAGAAATAGGAAATGTTCGAACCTAAAACGAAGCCAAGCATAGTTAAAGTATTTGATCTTGTGTTAGGTTTCTCTGTCTTGCTTCACTCCAGAAAAATCTCACCTATGAAGAAAATATTTTTAAAGCTTTGGCCATTCCAGGGAAGACTAGATTAGCTGTTTTAATATTTTAATTAGGTGTATTGATAACTTTTTAATATAACAAAGAAAGTACCATAATAGTGGACTCAAATAGAATGACGTCACACTGGAGGACACTGCCCCTTAAATTACCTTTTAAAAACACCTTGCAACCTTTTGCTTAAAGAACTTCTGTCCTCGTTAACTGAGCAGTAAATGCCCCAGAAGGAAAACCCTTTACCCATGCAGAACAGTTCATCTCACATAATGTTCCTACTCTGCAGTATAAAAAGTACCCTAGTATTGGCTTTGAACCATTTTTACCATTAGGATTTGCTTTTTTTTGGGGGGGGGGGGGTGATGCACTTGAAAGGACAAAAGAAAGTAAGAGACACTCCTTGATTATGTGAGATACTTTTTGGTTTGTTACTAACACACACACACACACACACACACACACACACACACACATGATTTAAGTTACTTCCTCTGACTTTTAATGTGTTTCAAGTACAAGGATTTCACTCCAAATTCAAGTTAAGTCCAAATACCCAGTTTTTGAAGATAGTGGGGGTAGATGATTAAGACACATCCACCCCACAGATAACCACCGATCACACTCATGTACATTTTCTTTATTCCCAAGCTACAAAAATACATAGCTGTCTCAGACGAACTTTTTCAGTTCAATAAACTTTGAGCTAATAGGAAGAGATTTAATAACCTGACAAACTAAGCTAAATAAATTAGCCAGTCTTGCAAATGAGAAGCCACCACGCTGCCTCTTCCATGGCCCTCAT
Organism: Mastomys coucha; assembly: GCF_008632895.1. Lineage (NCBI taxonomy): Eukaryota > Metazoa > Chordata > Mammalia > Rodentia > Muridae > Mastomys > Mastomys coucha. Next base: position 54,800,501 of record NW_022196895.1, read on the forward strand.
TGATCTACTTCGTTTTTCTATCTCCATGAATGGTTACCATCTTTACCATATTCTTCAAGGTTAACAAATGCTTTTTTTTTTTATTTTAACACACCCAGTGGTCACATTATTATATTTGACATGTAAAAAGCAGTTAGTTTTCCCTTAGTTCCTTAAACTCTCTTTGGTTTTCTTCTAGGCCTTAGCTCTCTTTTCTCACTGGGCACCCCTTTGCTGGTCTCCATTCCCACACTCGAACATAGTCTCCAGATGTCCCCAAATGTTGGGACGTTGGCCTAAGCCCTTCTCTCTTGTTGGCCTTGTTCCGTCTCCAGAGAATCTCATCTAGAAATGCTACATGTGTATTTGTTGGAAGTCATAAAATGAGAACAAACCAAAAATACCTCAAGTTTCAATAAGATAATTGACTTCTACCCCTAGTTGAATACGCTTTTTGCTTATTTTCATGACAAATATACTTTCCTGTGGTTTAGTAGTGTTTGACGCAAACTTGGGTAAGTAAACCAACAGAAATAAACCTGTCCTTCAGAGATCTGGAATCCAGAAATCCAAAGTTCATTTCAGTGGACTAAGCTGAAGAGTTCACACACTCTTTGTCTTTGAAAGATCATATGATAGCAACAGTCTGTCCTCCCCCCCACCCCCTGCAGCTTCTAGTGAGTGCCAGCCATTATTTCGTTTGTGGTAGCACCATGCCAGCAGCTGTCCCTACGATCTGTTGCCTTTTCTTCAGTGTTTAAATCTGCCCAGCAACTTCATATAATGACAGACATGACTTCTTAGGACCTCCTCCACGATTCAGGACAACTTTGTGCACCACAGAAGGCAACTTCCTTCTTCATATTCTCAGGCTACAATGACAAAATACGAGAGACTGGGCAGTCTACAAATAAGCCACATTCATTTTTCACTTTGGAGAGCTGGGTAGACCAAGATCAAGACCCTGACAGGGTTGTTATTTCCTGAGGACCCAGTCTAGATTTGTAGAAGACATTTTGTTTCCTCACAAGGTAAAAAGGGCTGGCAAGCTATTGAGGCTGTTAATGGGTGTTCCAACCTGTTCCTGAGAGCAGAGCTTTATTGAAAGACTCCACAATTTCATCCTCTTGGGGATTTTGTATGATGTTCGTACTTAGGAACATCTACAGGGTTATCATTCAGCTTGCCATAACTACTCACTTCTAATCAGCTGCTTATGCTAGAGCCAGGAGTCTTCCTCAATCCTTACCTTTGTTTCCAGCTCTGTTGTGAAACATTTGTAGATCCTGCCACATGCATGAAACTATTGTTCTCCATGTGCCCTTGGAGGTCTGCCATGCCGCCTGTTACACTTTATTCCGTCTGTACCTTGTGACTTCTAAATTCCCTCATTTCTTTGCATTTACTATATGCAGCTCCATTGATAATTCTTGAAGATGTCTTGCTCATTGCCTTCTCTGGGATGGCAAAAATAACATCTGCTATGTAGGAAATAATCTCAACATTTTGAATAAATTGCATAAAGAAAAGATGTTTTACACCTGTAGAGTGGTTGCTATAGAACAACATGGAACATGCATCTGTTAAGTAAAGCCTTCAATACCTGGATGAAGCAGATACTTCTAAAACAAATTCAAAATTCAAGATTCCCAATTAAAAAGTTCAGAAGAAATAACAGAAAACATATGTATGTTTTTACCCAGTGTCCCAAGTCTTTTGATCTGTGATCCTGAATTCAAATCCAAAGTGTCTAGTTACAGAATCCATGTTTTGAACACAGATAGGCCAATTAGGCCAAGCTAAGTTTGTGTGTGTGTGTGTGTGTGTGTGTGTGTGTGTGTGTGTGTGTGTCTGTCTGTCTGTCTGTCTGTCTGTCTGTCTGTCTGTCTGTCTGTGCATATTTTAATGTGTTTGGGTGCTTTGTCTATACGTATTTTTGTATCACTTGAGTGTATGGTGCCTATGTCTTCAGGAGAATGCATGGAGGAGATTCCTTGGAACTAGAGTTATATAATTGAGCTATGTGGGTTCTGGGAATCAAAGACAGGTCCTCTTTAAAAGCATAAGTACTCTTAAGGACTGAACTATCGCTCTAGTGTCTGGCCTCAATCATTTTATTGAACCTTTTAAAAAATTGTTGCTTTTCATGTAACCATTGGAATTTTCTAAAGTAAAAGTCCTAATCGAACACATGTTCCTTTAACTCCACACATATTACCTCTTTTCTCCCTTTTTATATTTAGTTAATTGGTTTATATAAATAAAGTAGGGGTATAAATCATAAAATATGTTCTGTGATCACTGCTTACAGTTCAGCCAATCTCACCTCCTCTTCCTTGCTACAGAACTCTACTTATACCCAATCTTTTGTCATTATTTTTGGTCTTGCTACTGTTGTTATTTTAAGCACATGGTTTAAATTTGAGTGCTATATATAATATGTCTTAAGTTTCTACTCTTAAATTATTGTCAATTCTAATAATAATGTCATTTTTTTCTAAATAGCACAGATGCTACTCCAGTATATTTTGCTTATCATACATTATGATAAAAGCCAAGTACCTTCTGTTCCCTTCCTTAGTGTTGTAATGAAGAGTCCAAGATCTAAGCAAATTGACCAACTGAGTCAACCCACAGTAGAGTAGGAACGGGGAAAGAACCAAGGGCTTCCAGAGATGCCGAAGCAGTTGAACTGAAGCATGTTGAAATGAGACTCTGGGGAGAGCTCGTAAGGATTCCTCTAGGTTTCGGTGAGGAGTGATTCAGGACCCGTGGATGAGCAAAAAGAGAAGTTGCATGGTGTTAAGATCCTAGATTCTAAAGACCCTCAAGTAGAAGTGCATCATAAACCAGTCTTCACATGGCTCCTTTGGGGACAGGAAGGAAGTTGTAAGAAGTCTTCAAAGGAGATAAATTTAGAAAAATAAATGAAAGTAGAATTTTGGCAGACTCACTCTTAAACAATTCAAATTGTTGACATCAAATATATGTTATTCCATAGGAGACAGTTAATCCCTCCCAGTACAGTTTTCCTTTCCATTACTCTTCCTTTTAATTATATTCACTTATTATTGGCTTCTCTGAAGATTATAGCATTATTTTGTTAATGATTGACCAGTTAACCTAAACCAAATAAAGCATGTGTTTTTATTTATAAAATCATTATAGCTTATGAGTTCCAAAAAAAAATCTCACAAAAGCATCAAGTCCAACTTACTCTGTCTGAAATTTCACACACAGGGCACCAGGGCAAAAATCTCACTAAAAATAATTTGAAATGAACAGAAGATAAAGCAACCCTCCATTTACCTCTTAATTTGATTACTTCAAGATGCTGTTACAAAGAGCTACAAGGCAATGTGGGTTATAAACAATATAGTTTTCTTCTCAGAGCTCTTAAGGCTGGAGGGCTGAGCTCAGGGGACCACTATGGCTGGGTTCTGATGAGGACCTTTTATGAGTTGGAACCTGCTGATATTTGTGTCCTTAGCAAGGCCTCTCTGGGCTCTTAGAAGCAAACTAATCTCATTTATGAAGAGTGTGCCCTACTAACCCCAGCCAACTCCACCTCAGTGACCCCCACTTCCTAATCACATCATAGTGTGGCGGGAGCTGGGTTTCAACCTAGGAACCTTGAAGGATAAACATCAGCCTGTAAGATGTGAAAAGGAGGGAAATTAAGAAGTCCTAAAATGCTAAAACTAGAGTGAACACAGAAAGGTGAATGCCGAGCCTCATGAAGTTCCACTTGACATCAGGAACTGAAATCAGACTCCCAAAACCAGGGTGATGCTGTAGACAGAACATAAAGTCAATGATGTTACAGAATAGCTTTCATGGGAGGCTTCCATTTGAAGTGGGACTTCAGAGGATTCCAAGGAATGTGTGATGCAGAGGCAGGATATAATTGAAGTGAGTGGAGAAAGCAGGCAAGTGTCTACAATCACATTAGTATTAGGTGGACATGGAAATCAATAGTCCTGAGAATCTGAAGTGCAACACACCTCATATATATGCAGCATTGGCTTCATCTAAAAGTGAAGCCGCAGACCCTTGGGAGTATGTTGTCTTATTGCAGTATCAATATGACTGATACATGCTGAGAGAAACACTTTCCACAAGCAATCCCCCTCATACCAGGTCTCAAATGACTTGGAGAATTCAACAAATAGCATATTAAAAACAACCCAGAAAACAAAACCAAAATAGACCCCATGAAGCAAACACCACATTGAATATGAGACGATCACAATAATATACAAGTTGTGTCACACACAGACAATATAAACAGAATTTCATAAACAAATAGCTTATTTAACTTTAGGAAACCATGAAGAAAGTACAAAAAAAGTACTGATATCAAAGAAAGTTAATTAAGTTGGCTCCAAAAAGCCTTTATTCCAAAATATATAAAATTGTAATTTTCTCTCAGTATTTTAAAAAAGAACAGGCAATAGCAAAGTGCACTACTTAAGTCCTCACATAATTCATAAAAGGATAAAATAAAACTTGTAAGGATACTAAAACAAATTAAAATTCACATTGTAAATGCTCGAGCAATCAGCAAAATACAAACAATAGATATACCTAATATGCAAGTCAATGAGACACAATGAAATAATAGAACGTGTCTTGCTCAGCAGTAACCAGGCAAATCGGGAAATGACTTAGAGAAGAGATGAACCATTAGAAGACAAATTCAATGTCTATTATTATATCAGATTTGAAGAGAGGAAGGACAATGATTAAACTGTGGAAAGTGTCAGTCTACAAATATAAATGCTGAAATCAGAAATAAAAAGGGAGACAGAACAATAGAATATGAAGAAATTAAGAAAAAAATCATCAGATCCTACTACAAAAGGCTATATATACTCAACAAAACTGAAAAATCTAGATGAAATGAATGATTTTCTAGACAGATACCACATACCAAAGTTAAATAAAGATCAGGTAAACTATCTAAACAGGCCCGTATTCCCTAAAGAAATGGAAGGCATTTAACACCTCCCAACTGAAAAGAAGCCCAAGATCAGATAGCTTTAGTGCAAAAATCTACCAGACCTTCAAAGAAGTGCTGATACCAACATTCCTCAAAGTGTTCCATTGAATAGAAACAGAAGGAACACTACCTAATTCATTCTACGAAGCCACAATTACTCTGATACCTAAACCACATAGAGACCAAACCCAGGAAGAGAACTTCAAACCAATTTTGTTTATGAATATCAATGCAGGAATAATCAATATAATTCTAGCAAACCAAGTCCAAGAACACATCAAAACCATTATTCACCATGATCAAGTATGTTTCATTCCAGGGATGCAAGACCGGTTCAATATATGAAAATCCATCAACATAATCCACTATATAAATAAACTCAAGAAAAAAAATCACATGATCATCTCATTAGATGCTGAAAAAAAACATTTGACAAAATCCAACATCCCTTCAGGTAAAAAGTATTGGAGAAATCAGAGATTCAGAGACCATACCTAAACATAAAGAGGAATATACAGCAAACCAATAGCCAAATATCAAATTAAATGGAGGGTTAGAGTTAGGGTTAGGGTTAGGGTTAGAGCTAGGGTTAGGGAATATATCTGTTGTAGACAATAAATTTCCTAAGGTTTTGTCTGAAATTTTACTAGTTTTAGCTTTGTGTCTAAAAATATTTTTACTAGGTATAGAGCTCTAGTTTTTGTTTATGTTAATTTTTTATCATTGAAAGTCTGTCTCTTTTTCCTGTGTCTAACATTTTTCAATTTTTTATGTTATTATACAATAATTATATTATCTATTCCCCTTCCATTTCCTCTATCCATACCCTTCATAAACCAGTCATTTTCTTTCAAACTCAGTGTGATCCATAAGGTGGTTCCTCATGTCTACCTTGGTCTACTTCTGCTCATTGGGGCTCTCTTCTCTGAAGTTAGTTCTTTCCTGTGAAAGTGTCTTTCTCTAATATGTTTTAAGCCCATTCATTAAGTTCACTACTTGGTATGTGATTTTTCTTTTCTGTTCTAAGACATTTGGTTTAGTTACTTTCCAGTTCCCATTGCTCTCCAATATTACAAACCTTCCTAGAATGCGTGTGCCTATGTAAAGGCTTAATTCACTTGTTACACTTCTCTAGGATTCTTGTATGTCACTTTATTCCCCAGTACACCCACTTAATTATTGCAGATCAACCGTGCCGTGGCCCCATCCCCAGCAGGTTTTTAATTGGATAGTGAACATGATTAACATAGGATTGATGAGTGGTCGTGTTATATTTTTCTTACTACTGAGTATAAACATTTTGCTGGAGAATTAATTTACTACGGGGTCAGCTGTGCGTTGAGACTGTTTAAGAATTTTGCTAGAATTGACTCAGGCTGCTTTAATATGAAGTCTGGTATTTTTTTAATCTGGCCACCTGACAGGTTAGTGTCTCTATCTTCAAAAGTTACACACCTTGTAATTACCTGAAATTTGTATTTTTCTCCATAACTTCTTGACCTCAAAAAAAAAAAAAAACTAGGAAGTTTAAAATCCTTAGGTGCTTGTCCATTGTTCGTTTCCCAGCGTTGGGGAGTCACACCCTATTTGTTTGAAGCTGAACATTCAGCTGTAAGGTCAAAGGTCCCCTGTGAATGCTTTGGGATCTGTCTTTCTTGTAGCTCGCCCTTTCTCCGGTGCTCCATAAAACAGATGCTCGCTATCATAGCCAGCGTGACCTCCTTTCTCTGTGCCTCCTTCGCCTCTGTGAAGCTTTCCCTCTCTGTGCCCTTTATAAGGTCAACCTCCCAGTGAGGGCTCTGGTAAATGGCGTCAGGAAGACAGCCAAGCAAGCATAGCGATTATACCAGCTTTGTTCTCCACCCTCATCGAGAGTTTTAAAACTGTTTCTCCACACATTATCTAGTGAGAAGCAAAGCAATCCCACTGGTCACCAGAAGCAAGATTGCCAAAAATATTTTTTAAGTTAGCGAAGTAAAACAAACAACAAAACAACTCCTTCCACGCCCCCCACCCCCCAAAAAAACCCCCAAGAAACATGATATGGACAGACTCCTGTTTCTGAATGAAGTGACTTGTACGCCAAGAAATTGTGTGGCTTTGTATGTACATGTGTATGCCATTTTCTAGGAAATGTTGAAAGCCAAATCATATTCCACAAATCCCAAAGGAAGTTTTAAGGCATTTTTTTATTAGAGATTTTCAGGAACTATAAATTGATCATTGTAACCTGAAATACAAGCTTGGAAATTAGAAAATATTGATCAATATATTTCTCAAAATATTTGTCTTGCAAAAATAAAATATAAGCAGATGCTGAACCTCATAAACCAATCCATCAGTTGTTTGCTATATTTAAGCTTTAACATCATCTAAGACATATCCATTTGTTGGTGCTAACAGACACTGGCAATATTGTGAGATGTCTTTATCAATGTATTTCTCTTTCAGTAAAAATTAATAGTACTTAAACATGGATCTCATAAAAATGAAGATATGTATGCTTCCTTAACTTCCCTTTAGACATTATTTTAATGTATGATAAGGATATTTTTTCAGAAAAGATTGATGCCATAAATTTCAACAGTTTCATAAGCTTGTTGCTTGTATTGACGGGAGTGATTACAAGCAGCAGAACAATGTTGATGGAATAGTAACACCTTAGCAAGTGATTGATGTTAAAGGAGATATAAGCATCATGCAGACATTGAAAACTCTTTTGACTTCAGTAGCAGCAAGGCCAGTGGCTTAAGGCTTGCATCGGAATTTGAAGACACATTGAAACACTTTTAAGAGAATAATGTCAAGACGTTACTCAACAGCGGTTCTGTCCACACTCATCATGTATTTCATCTTTTTATAGCTCTTCGAGATGCCAGCAAGCAGTCTATAAACAGTGACTGGAAGATAGAACATTCTGGAGCATTCAGTCTGGCTGGAACTACAGTCCATTATATAAGACGAGGCTTGTGGGAGAAGATCTCTGCCAAAGGTCCCACAACCACCCCTTTGCATCTCCTGGTAAGAGGCAGAAATTGGACAGTGTTGGAAGACCAGCTTTTCATGGCAAAGACGGTTCCTCTCTCCCTCTCTCTCTCCCTCTTCCCCTCTCTCCCTTTTCCCCATCTGTTTTATAAATATCAGAATTATCAGAACAGCATTTAAAATTATTTTAAGATATGAGTTATTTGTAGGAACTTTAAAATATTTTAAACTGTGATATCTAAAAAATAGTAATTATTAAAAGTGGACCTAACACTCTAGGGAATTAGCAAACTCATAGTGGAGATAGATCACCGAGGAATAAGGAACCCCTTTTCCTCCTTGTAAAACAGAATGGATATTCATCAAGATAGGCAACAGCATGGAAATTACAGCAATTGTCATCCATTTAATGAGACTCATCTGTGTCTGTAGAGCGTGCCTTTGATGAAGTACTGATTTAAGAAAAGAGGTGGTAACCGCAACTTAAGAGAGGAGCTGAGGGGTTTGCAGCCCCTTAGGACTAACAACAATATGAACTAAGTAGTACCCTCAGAGCTCCCAGGGTCTCAACCACCAACTAAGGACTGCACATGGAGGGGTCTGATTGTTCTGGCAGCATGTGTATAGTGGAGAATTGCAAAGTCGATCATCAATGGGAGGAGAGGCCCTCTGCCCTGTGAAGGTTCTGTGCCCCAGTGTAGGGGAATGCCAGGGCCAATAAGTGGGAGAGGATGGGGTGGCAGACATGGGGAGGGGGAAGGCAACAGGGGTTTGTTTTTATTGTTTTTGTTTGTTTGTTTGTTTGTTGGAGGGGAAACTGGGAAAGGAGAAATTTACATGTAAATAAAGAAAATATCTAATTAAAAGAGAGAGAGAGAGAGAAAGAGAGAGAGAGAGAGAGAGAGAGAGAGAGCTCTCAGTTTCCCCACCACATCTCTCACTGTGTTAATGGATTACTGCAAGTGACTGTGAACACTGTGCTGTTTGGAACTGTAATGTTCATCATGTAGCAAAAGACTGAATGCACATCAAGAGAGAATTGAAAGGGAAAGGGCTAAAACAGTGGGATTGTGTCTGTGCCACTGGCTTGTGTCGTTCATGGGCCTTGATCAAGGTACTCAGAGCTAATGGCAAACTACCCATAAGAATGAATGTACAGATAGAGTGAGTTTTCGTTCAAGTAGCAAAAAGAAATCTAAAATTCAAGTACCTAAACATAACCTTATGTGCCACATTATTTAACATCGTGACTGCAGTTGAATTGGTCTTCAGCTATAGACATCTCTGTTGCTTCTTCTAAGATCCAGAGGTTCAAATCGCACTGTAGCTCATTATATTGATGGACCTATTATTTGGGCCCCTTTTAATTATGCCTTCTGATTCCATTGTTTTGTGTCAGAAACTGAGAGCCATATTCCTACAGCTCCCACCTGATATCACTACTGCTGATCCAGTAACCACGATTTGAATATTCAAACCTTATAGAACTTTAACTGGAATAAAACGGCAAAGTAAGCAGTGTGTGTACTGCCTGTCCAGCATAAATAGTTCCTGTCTGTTCTGCTTAAGTCTTGGCTCATCAATATTATGTTCTTTGAATAATCACTTAATGCTTCTCCTCACAACTCCCTGGCATCCCATTTGATAATTTCAATTAAGAGCTCTGCTCTGCCCTGTGCTGTCTAGAGAAATGAACAAAAACTATCTGTACAATGGGTGGACTTCACTTAGCATCATCTTTGACTGAATCATGGAAAAGTAATGTCAATAGCAAACATTTTTAATGATTTGATATCTGAAAATACTACCGAATTTGATGGCATTCTATAACCATATATGATTTTAATCTACTTAAGAAAAATACAAGACTGAGACTTGTCCCAAGCCTTTGCCTAATAACTGTAAACTATATATATCAGACCTCAGAGTAAGAGACATTTTTTTGTGGAAGAGCCCTTAATCTGACTCGTATTTGCCAAGGCTTTTCCTGGAATCAGGCACAGTAACTGACTCAGCGAACTGGATCTAACAGGAGCTATGTGTGTGACCTGGATTTATTTGGTAATCCAAAGAAAACTGTACCTCTGAGATATTTCTCTCTAATGACTATTGCAGATTGGAAGCTGGTACTGACTTGAAAGGCAGTGTGTGCCGCTGCCATTCTGACTGTAACATGTGTGTGCCGCTGCCATGCCTCAGTGTGAGCTTCTGACTGTAACATGTGTGGGCTGCTGTCATGCCTCAGTGTGAGCTTCTGACTGTAACATGTGTGTACCGCTGTTATGCCTCAGTGTGAGCTTCTGACTGTAACATGTGTGGGCTGCTGTCATGCCTGAGTGTGAGCTTCTGACTGTAACATGTGTGTACCGCTGTCATGTCTCAGTGTGAGCTTCTGACTGTAACATGTGTGGGCTGCTGTCATGCCTGAGAGTGAGCTTCTGACTGTAACATGTGTGTACCGCTGTCATGTCTCAGTGTGAGCTTCTGATTGTAACATGTGTGGGCTGCTGTCATGCCTGAGTGTGAACTTCTAACTGTAGCATGTGTATGCTGCTGCCATGCCTCAATATGAGCTTTTTTTTTACTGTAACATGCTCACACTTTCCTTTTGCAAAGAGTTTTGCCAGAGTCATATGGTTTATGAAAGAGCTCATGGGTTTGTGGACAGTCATTCAATTTCAAACGGTATTAGATGTTCGATGCAGCTTGAAGTTCTACCAATGGAAAGGTAGCTTAGGAAGCACAAAAACAGGATTATTTTCATATAATTAAGTAAGGTAGGGTAGCAAATAAGTATATTAATATGTCATTTCACCAAATTTTAAATTATATGATGGTATTGTCATAACAGTAAAAAATGTGAACATTTACTCCTTATTAGGTTGAATGTAACTTATAATCAGCAATATCTGATCAAATATTTAAGCCAAAATCAGTATTGTGATCTACTATGATTTAGTGCCTAATAGACTTCAAATTTGTGACTTGAAATCCATTAATTATTTTATTCAAATAATGTTCATAAAGTCAATACATCAGCTCCATAATTGATCAAATATACTGTAGTACTCCTTTTACTATGGTGAACAAAACCTGAGAGAAAGAAAAGAAAGTTCAGTTGATTTGTTCATACTTAAGCTTGGGCTCCTTTAAATGTTTTTGCAAGTTGTAGTAACCCTGAATCACCTATAAGCACAACCAATGTAGACAAAAGTTAAACTGTCAATATGCCCCACACACATAAGATAAAATATATTTAGAAATGTTTTATGCACCAACTGTTTACACAGATTGTTGGATCTATAGACATGCTATAATCCATATGGTTAAATTTAACATATTTTATGAAAGCCAAGTTCTGATAAACATCCATGCTCATTTATTCTCCTTTGTTTAAAATATATACATAGACACATAATATGTATATTTATACATATACATATGTGTGTATGTGTGTGTGTGTATGTGTAAAATTTCTGTATAATATCCATGATGATCCCTTTCTGACCTTGACTTTGGATACCACTGAAAGCCAAATGGTATAACATCTAATTGTGGTTCAGCACAATGGAGACTCAAACTCATGCACGCTGAGCCACTATTGTTTACAAAACTGTGTATGGCAGTGCTGTTACTAATCTAATGTTTATTTAAAATCCATTTAAACATACACGTTGCCAAAATTCTAAGATAATATAAGCAACCAGAGAACAACGTATCTCCCTTCTAGTGATTCAGAAATTCCCTGCCATTACTAACAGTGAACTCTAGTCTGCAGCTTTACCCTGTGTCTTAGCTAAGGTTCCCGCTGCTGTCATAAAATGCTACAATGTAATCAAACATTTAGAGGAAAAGGTTTGATTCAGTTTTAATTCAGTATATGCTTGTTTACACTCTTAGGACACACTCCATCTCTGAGATAAGTCAGGGCATGAACTGAAGTCAAGAACTTGGAAATGGGAACTGAAGCACAGGCAATGCTTCTCAGTGGTTTGTTCCTCCTGGCCTACTTTACAGAGTTTCCTGTATAACCAAGAACCACCTGCCAGGGTGCTGCCACACACAGTAGGCTGGGCCCTCCCACATCCATAATTAATCAAGAGAACGGCCTATCGCCTTACCTACAGACCACGTTTGTGCAGACACTTTCTCAAATGAGAAAGGGTCCCTCTTCTTAAATGACAATCTATGTCAAGTTGGCATAAAACTAGATAGACACAGCATATCCAAATTGATTGAGTAACTTTTTCCATCTTTTTTTAAGTGAAAGTGGAAAATCCAGTGTTGATTTTGTATCTTGACATTGGATGCAACACACATTTCTGCACCCTCAACATATTGTGTATATGTAGCACATATAGATATAGGTATCATATATGTGTGTGTATACATATATATATGCATATATATATATAAAATCACATATCACATATCATATATCATGCTTTGGGAATTATCAGCCAAATGAAAAGAAAATGATCAGATATTTCTGGATTCGATCAAGTGAGCTTTTGTCATGATGTATTTAGATCACAGGTGATTCTCTGACTTTGGAAAGTTATAACATTTTAAATATCTAAAAGTAATATTACATGATTGCAGTAAAGCAGAGGTATACATTCATTGTGCAATTAGTAATTTTAAGAATCAATATCTTTGCAGATTTTCTCATTGAATATGTTCTATTTAAATCATATTCTATAATCACTCTGTCTGCCACAGGTACTCCTATTTCAAGATCAGAATTATGGTCTTCACTATGAATATACTGTTCCATCAGACCCACTTCCAGACAATCAGAGCTCTAAGGAGCCGGGACCCCTCTTCATGTGGACACACGCAGGCTGGGGGGATTGCAATGCCACGTGTGGAGGAGGTGAAGAATATTTAAACTTCTGTCTTTTCAAAACTTTAGTCGTTTTCTGCTTAATCACTGATAATTACAATTGATTGAAAATCTCTAATTTACAACTGTAGAACCCATAAAGGTTTGTGAACTATATTCCTTAGAATGTGTGTACAAGCAGAATATCTGAACTATTTCATGGAGGAAAGTCTGACTAAAAGTGAAAAGGCCACTAGCCACTATTCTATTTTGTTCCATGAGATTGATTGTTATATGTATTACAAAGGGAGTGATGTGTCTGTTTACAGTGTACCAGGTCCCAGAAACACCATTGAGGCTGTGCTGTACAATCTATTGCTACCAGCATCTGATACATGCTTTCAGGAAAGCTGGACACAAAACTAAATCACAAAAATAAGCAGCTTTCCTATATACAATTGCACTTCAGAAGAAATCATGGCAACAAGACCTTTCACAATACAATCAACTAGTGTAAAATATCATGGGGTAGACTTGAATGATTAAAAACATCAAAGAAAAAATGTATAGAAGATATCAGAACATGGTAAGGTCTCCCATGTTCATGGACTGGTAGGGTCGATATAATAAAAATACCCATATTATCAAAAAAACCTATAGGTTCAGTGTGATCTCCATAGAACGTCCAATTAAATTCATTACAGATTGTGAAAGGACACTTTTTAGCTTCATATGGAAATACACACATACACATACATACATACATACATACACACACACACACACACACACACACACACACACACACACACGACAGCTAAAACTATCCTGAATTAAAAAAAAGAAATCCTTGAGGTATTGTGATATCTGACCTTAAATTGTACTACAGAGTTATTAATAATAAAAACAGCATGGTATTGGGGCAAAGTGAAAAATCTTAAAATCTCTCATTTCTAAGATATATCATACCATAAAACTTACACACATGAACTGAATGAATGAAGTAATATTTTAACAAACACATTGAGTTTCTTTTTAATTTGCTTTTCTTCTACAACTGTATACATATGCATGCGAAGTAAAACATCTAATTCCTCCATTCTTTGAGCTTACTAATTCTAAAATGGGCTCAGTGTTTTCTATTTCTGTATTGGATATTAGGAGGCAAATGAACAGGTTACTACAACATGAAATGTATGAATGGGAAATCTGAGTTTGACGACTTCCAGAGGAGATTCTGTGATGGGAGACTTTGTGTATATCCCACCCCAATTCTCCTTTCTGTTTATGAACAGTTTACAGATGTCTTTGAAGGATAAAAAGAAGGCTTCTTTGTGTAGAGTAATGATACATATGTAGCGAGTAGGATATGAAATGGGTTTGTGATGGAGCTGGATCATCTGTTTTCTGGGTAAGAATACTCTCCATACTCATAGCCTAAATGTTTCTAAAGAGGAGAGGAGGGCACTGGAAGAAACTGGTATATCTGTCAGGAGGGTAGCTGGGCTAGGAGAACCAGGAAATAGATGTACAGATCAACAAAGCTGCATGGAAATGTGCTAAGCAGTAGAGACAAGCAGTTGAGGAGGATATGCAGGAGAGGTGGGAGTGGGGGCAGGTGCACAGTAAACTAGATTTTCAGAAAAGCCCTCCACCAAAGTCAGACTGCATCAAATGCTTAAGGGTGAGTGCAAACTATAGCTGGAATATGGAACAGAGCTCAGGGTGATTGGAAACAGGAGTGGAGCTGGGTGTGCAGAGAACTGAGGTACCTCATGCCGCCCGCCTTCTGTGGGTGATGGGAGATACAAAAGGGGGCTTAGGATGGAGGGATCAGAGTCTTCAGATATAAAGTACCCTTCTGGTTCTCAGCTGAAAGTGAACTAGACAGGATAAAAGTGTAGATGAAGCCCTGCAGCAACCGAGGGGACAGGTTAGTGAAGCTGCTTGAAGCAGTAGACAAGGAGAGTCATCCATCATGCCATTGAGCTAAATGCTAAACTCTGAGAGTCAGAGACACTGAGATGGCTTTTCCAAATGACAGGATGAAGTCACCATGAACTGACAACCAAGCAAAGTCTGAAATGCCAGGGTTTAGAAGAATCGAAGGCTTGAGAGCTTCAACCAAAGTTAGGGATACCTGTTGGCCTAAGTGTGATGTCAAAGTAAGCACTGGGAGATATAAGTCTGATGGGGGAGAATAAATATCAAACTACTCATATACAACATATGGGTAATATATTAAAGTGATGAGACTGGATGGGGCCACCATCTAGTGGCTGAAGGGAGAGAGAAAGCTGTCAGAAGATTGACCTTTGGGGTGCTCTGTCATTGAGAATTGGGGAGATGAGGAAGCAGCGGAGCAGACTCCAAGGAGCAGCAAGTGACACAGGGAACACACACCAATGCAATCTGTAAGGCCAGCGAGTAACATGTTACGAAAAGGAAAGAATGACCGTCTGCCAAGTAACAGTGTAGATGGAGAATTGATCTGCATTAATGTATAAGATGCATTATATTCA
The DNA here is from genome assembly GCF_008632895.1 of Mastomys coucha. Lineage (NCBI taxonomy): Eukaryota > Metazoa > Chordata > Mammalia > Rodentia > Muridae > Mastomys > Mastomys coucha. Next base: position 54,815,814 of record NW_022196895.1, read on the forward strand.
TTAGATATGAAACAAGGAGTTCAGTTGCTAACCCTCTGTGGTGATTTGAATATGCTTGTCCTAGGGAGTGGCACTGTTAGAAAGTGTGTGTCCCTGTTGGAGTAAGTGTGTCACTGTGGCAATGGGCTTTCCGAGACCCTCATCCTAGCTGCTTGCAAGTAGGTCTTATCCTAGCGGCCTTCAGATGAAGATGTAGAACTCTCAACTCCTCCTGCACTATGCCTTCCTGGACACTGCCATGCTACTACCTTGATGATAATAGACTGAATCTCTGAACCTGTAAGCCAGCCTCAATTAAATGTTGTCCTTATACGAGTTGCCGTGGGGATGGTATCTCTTTACAGCAATGAAAACCCTAACTAAAACACCCTCTAACATTAACATTTTAATGCTATATTTGGCTCTCAAGTCTATATAAAATGGACTTCTAAGAAAATAACAGAATAACAAAATGGATCCATCAATGTCCTGATATGGAAGGGGAAGGGGACCCAGAGGCTCCATCTCTCCCTTAGAACCCACAGACAGCAGTTACTGAAGGAGAGGCATTTCTTTAGTGGTGCACCTACTGGATGAAATAAATGTACTTCTGTATAGAACCCCTTCTCCACACCCATCTGAGCAACCATAATTAAACTTACTGGATTGTACACATCAAAGTCATAGAAACAGAATGCAAACTAATTAGAAAAGAGGAAGGAGGACGTACAAGAGAAGCGGGGAGGTAGAGAGATGGGAGCAAAAATGATTAAAATACTTTGTGTATAAAGATACAATAAGCCAAAATGTGAAAAATGTCAAAGTGAAAATATAATAATTAAAGGCAGGAACTCTTAATTCAATCAGTGTTGCTGAAAGAAGGATGAAGCAAGTGTGGCAGTAGCTGGAAGGGATTAGAGTCAAAGGGATGTGTTTTCATTGTTGGTTCTAATAGGAGGCATTGCACATCTTTTGCCCATGTGCGTTTTCTAGAGAAGCACATCCAACTAGGAGAGGGCGAGAAATTGCTGGAACTATATCAAGATGGAATAGGAAGGAATAAAATATGTTGACTTCACAAAACCACAGGAGAATACACAGTTTGGGGATACAATGGTTCATTTTCAGCTCTGTCCACTTTCCCACAAAGACCACTCTGCTGAGAGTGGAGGGTGACAAGGGACACAGAAGGTCTTTGAAAAATATAATTATGAAGAGGCCACCTAGAAAAAGACAAGAAGTATAGAATTGTCACCAATTGGCTGGTAGTTATCTTTAGGTCAGATTACAGATCATGGGTCTACAATGCAAAGTTCTTCAAGGGCTACTCTTGGGCATATTTTGTGGCGCTCAGCTTCTTGCAGCAGCTGGTGGTCAGCAGGAAGGAAGAGCATCAGCAGTTTGTGCTCTCATGCAGAGCTTGGTGGTGGCACTTTGTCTAGTATGGTGATTTGAAGGAGCTATCCCCCCATAAGTCTCAGACATTTGAACACATGGTCCCCAGTTCTTGCTGAGGAAGTACCACTGGGGTCAACTTTAAGGTCTCAAAAGCTCTGTACTTTCCCCACTTAGCTCTCTCTACCTCCTGCTTGCCATTTAGGACTTGAGTTCTCAGCTGCAGCTCCAGCCACCTACTGCCTGCTACCTCCACTCCACCATCATGAACTCTAACCCTCTGACATCACAAGCCCCAAATAAACTCTTACGTAAGTTGCCTTGGTCACAATGTTCATTTAGAGCAAGAGAAAAGTAACTAATCCAAACAGTAAGTTTCTCCATCACGTCCAGTGACCAGCCAGTGGTGCAGCATGTGAGCCTGGTGTCTTGGACTGGACTAGAAACATTTAGTCCTGAGCAGTTAGCAGTTTCCTGGAACTCTTTCAGTGATCAGGATTTGCAATTTGCAATTTCTCTTCTGTGGCTTCTCATCCTTCAACTTCTTCTTTTTTTGTATCCCTCTACTGCTGTTGTCTCTGCTGTTTCTGCTGTGGCTGCTCTCTCGAACTGTTCAGTTCCTTCTTATAGCTGCTGTCAGTGGTCTCCATGTAGAAGACAACTACTCCAGTTCCTTCCCTGTTGCTGCTATTGCTGCTGCGATGGGCTGAAAGTCTGGAGATCTCTATTGCAGCTGTCAATACATCTGGCCAGCCTGCTGCTTTGGCAGCTTGACTTGTTAGATGCTTATCTTTCGTTGCTGAGTCTTTCCTGACCTTTTCTATTAGAAGGTAGGCGAGAACTGACCATTCAAGAGAATCTTTGTGTTAGTTGCACACCGATGTTGCAGGGCCATGGGGGTGGGGGGGATGTCTCTTTGGAGGATGTTTCTCAGCCAGCTTACAGAGTAGAGAGGTGAACAATTCTATATGCAGAGAATTGGTGCTTACATCAATCACAGAAGACTCTCATGCAAACGTAGACTTGTGTTTGCTCCAATCATGACTTCGTCATTTCAGTGTCAATGACAGCAGTCGCTCTACTAAGCTACTAGGGAAAGTGTGCCCTGCTAACACAGAGAAATGGCTCAGAGTGCCCTCGAGCTCCCTAAGGTTTGCATTATTAAAAAGTCAGCAGAAAGTGATTGAAGTGGTCCTAGTTGGGGTTTCACATTTAGCAGAGCAGAACAGTTAAGGTCATTATGTTTCTTTAAGGTCTTCATAATATGTTCAAAATGTCTGCGCTGGCATAAGGGGAGTTGTTTGAGTGCTAGAACTTTTGCTCAAAAATGGGACAGAGAGTGATCACCTTTCATATAAGGAACTCACATTGGCCTGGCCATCTGTATCGTTGCTTGTTTACAGGAAAAAAATAGCATCAAATTTATAATAGAAAGTTAAATTATCATCAACACTGAGTGGTTTTTAACCAGGTTGATTAGATTTCGGTGATGGCTAACATCTGGGCAGTGCCCCAGGGAGGGGCTGGTCCTTTCATCTATTTCTGCAGGGGAAGAGGTGTTTTGGTCTGTGGTAGCATTAATGGTCCAGTTGAACTTCAATGTTGAGAGTTTATCATGACTTCAATCCCTATGATGCTGTAGCACCATTCAGCTGCACCGAGTTTGCAAATACTCTTGCAGAGCAAAATTGAGAATTTTCAAGTGAATCTATAAAATAAAGTGATAGATGACAGCCTGACATTGCATGTGTGGAGTTCAAAATGGAGGGAACTTATGCTGCAAGGATTTGGAGAACATTGAGGAGGTGGTAGGGTTGAGGGTTATAGGACCAGTCTGTATTTTAGAAACTGTCAATTGTCGTACACTAACAGGATGGTAACACAAGATGGTAGAAAATAGAGCAGAGATTATGGAAGTAACCCACAGTGGTTAGTGGGATGTCCGAGGGAGGGATTATGACCATTCTTGTTCTAAAGAAAAGAAGACCAGGAACTGAGAGCACAGGACTAGGAAAACCACTCGGATATTATAATTGGAGAAGTTTTGTTGGAGGTAGTGTCAAAGACAAAACAACAATAAGCTGGGAGCCAAAATCCACAAGCAAATAAAGAGAGACCCAGAGGCTGCTGCCTGACTGAAAGAAGGGTCGGGCTATGATGGCCCAAAGCCAGAGATACAGGAAATAAAAATTGAACAGGGACTTATTGAGAATTCTCAATACCATCTAGATCCAAGAGCACTGTTTATGAACAAGAAAAGGTTTAGTCAGTGAAAGCAGCATAGAAAACAAGGACAAGAAACAGAGCATAAAGTGAGCATAGAGGTCCATGGAGCGTTCAAGGGTCCAGATAAACACAGTGATGTCAAGGTGAACACTAACAAGTACGTTTCAAGTCAGTGCTTCGATTGGAATGTCTTATCAATCATCATTGCCACAAGGAAATTTTCTTCCTTGCTTGACCGCAATATCACCACGCCTTAGGAGATCCCCCATTCTCCTAGCCCTGCATCTCCCACCCACCCAAGTCTCTGTTCTTCTGCTTGTCACTTGTTCACATGGCCAACAGGCAAAAGGAGAGAGAGAGAGAGGTGGAAGAGAAAAGACAAGAAGAAAACATACCAAGTCAAAGTATGCACTTGCAAATTCTCTTTAATGTAACTCCAGTATTCAGTCATATATGTATTCCACATATATGTAATCATATATGTTCCCTATTTCATTTAATAAAGGAACCGATAATCTACCTCATCACTGAGAAAACAGATATTAAATCGTTTTTATACTTAAAAATCTAGACAGCAGAATGGGGAGGAGGGGCTGTGGAAAGGAAATCCAGAGACTGCCCCACCTAGGGACCATCCCATCTGCAGACACCAAACCCAGACACTATTGTTGATGCTAGGAAGCACTTGCTGACAGGAGCCTGGTATAGCTGTCCCCTGAGAGGCTCTGCCAGATCCAGAACAATACAGATGTGGATACTCACAGCCAACCATAGGACTGAGCATGGGGACTCCAATGGAGGAGTTAGGGGAAGAACTAAAGAAGCTGAAGGGGATTGCAACTCCATAGGAAGAGCAACAATATCAACTAACTGGACTACCCAGAGCTCTCAGGGACTAAACCACCAACTAAGGAGTACACATGGAGGGACCCATGGGTCTAGCTGCATTTGTAGGCGAGGATGGCCTTATCTGGCATCAATGGGAGGAAAGGCTCTTGGTCCTGTAAAGGCTCAATGCCCCAGAGCAGGGGAATGCTAAGATAGTGAGGGCAGAAGCAAGTGGGTGGGTGGGGGAGAAACAGGGAGAAGGGGAATGAGATAGAGAGTTTGCAGAGGGGAAACCAGGAAGGGAGAAAACATTTGAAATGTAAACAAATAAAAATAACCAGTTTTAAAAAGAAGAAAAGAAAAAATCTAGACAGTGAAGGTCTTGCCCACTGCAGAATATCCATTTTCCTTTTCTCTGCTGTTGTGGTCTAATGAAAGCTGCATCAAAATTAATTAAATACAATGTGTAATTCTTTAGCTTGAAAAGCAAGCTGTTTAAGGTTGATCGTTATTTCTGTGGGCCTTGGGAAATATTTTGAAATTTCTAAACATCAAGCAATGAAGATTCACTATGGAGCCTTTGAGTTCCTGAGTCAGCAGGACTATGAAGTTTTCTTCAAAGTGAGTTAATTTTATAGTTTGAGAAACTGGAGTGTATAGAGAATAGTGCTATTTCGGTGTCACATAAGTGTGTAGGGGTTATCAGGATTAGAGTCTAGAACATCTAAATTCGAGGTTTTCTCTTCCTCACATTGCTTTTGAGGGTAGATTGAGCCTTCATGTAGCCCTTCCTGGTATAAGATAGTATTCTTCATTGGCCACTCAGGTTCTCTTTGGATTCAAAAAGATGCTTGAATATGCACAGATTACCCCATAACCATCTGTGTTTTCCTTTCGCCTGGCTGGCTTCATCAAATGTCACCACTACATACAGCTCTTACAGGGTCTGTTTTTCTGTGTGCAAATCTCTGGATGGCGTCCCCCTGTTCTCTCAACAGTTTTTAATAATAATCTAGATGTTAGTGCCGCACATATTTATGTCTATGCCAAGATATTTCTGGACTTTTGGATATCATTTCCCTTTTCAATTCACAAAGCATATGAACATCGTTTCAAGAATGGCATCATCATCGCTCTCTTTGCTTTGTTGACTTTATTGCCAGAAAGAACATTTGTCATCTTTCAGCATATTCGGGAATTAAGTGAGCATAGATTCAAAACACAGAACATTAAAAGCAGGTTCCCAGCAGTTATCTTCAACAGAACAAGGAGAAGTAATAGTGTCTTTGCAGGCTCATGAGGGTGAGCAAGTAGCACCCCAGGCAGTGTCGCTGATCAGCGTTTGATGGTTCCTCTCCTGAGTTGTGTGTTCAATACTGTGTGTTGTATTAAAAGCAGGTTCCCAGCAGTTATCTTCAACAGAACAAGGAGAAGTAATAGTGTCTTTGCAGGCTCATGAGGATGAGCAAGTAGCACCCCAGGCAGTGTCGCTGATCAGCGTTTGATGGTTCCTCTCCTGAGTTGTGTGTACAATACTGTGTGTTGTATTAAACACACAGTAATAAGTGGAAAAAAGAAGAAAAATGTGTTGTGTTGTACAGTTAAATTTTTATTACAGTTATCTTAAACTGTCTTTTAACACTGTAACTCAAGCTAAATTTAGTTCATTATGTTAATGTTATTCATGTCAAGTTTATTAATCGAGTTTATAAATCTCAGTTATTACAAAATACAAAAACAAAAAAGAAAGAAATTCTTAAGGAATTTTATAAGATGAATAACAACCTAGAAATAGTGCTAGCAAACCTTTCTGACAAATTGGAATATAACACTGTGTGTGTGTGTGTGTGTGTGTGTGTGTGTGTGTGTGTGTGTAGAGGAAAGAAAGATAAAGACATATGGGTGGTGCATACTCACTGATAAATGCTTTTGTCCTGTGCTTTATAAAAACTACATTACTGGTACTATGGAGGGAGGAAGTGGAAAATGGCAGAGGGACGTTGGCTGTGAGGAAAGGAGGGAGGTAATGCAGAAGGAGAGGAAGGAAGGCTAGACGAATGTCAGTAAGGATATTTAAAAAGCAATAAGAAAACACTACCTTAGAGATATACAAAATATTTTGTGCATGTACATATATATTCTACACACATGTGCACACACATGCGTGTGTGCACATACATACACACACACACACACACACACACACACACACACACAACACACACACTTGAAAATCTAAGTGCCAGAAATAAGGAACCTTTCTTTAGGTTGTTGGTCCAGGAGACTCCCCCCAAAATATATACTATTACTATTGCCCTTTGTTGATTCCTCAAATTTGAAGGCAAACCCCTATTGCTGAAAATAGCATCCATTTTGGACAGGGCTTTGAGGAGTCAAATCCCCAAGCATCTTCCTGGGACCTGGCTCTTATAATGTCAGAAGGTGCTATGCAACTGCCAAGGGAAAATGGCAATTGATAGTTTTACCTGTTTTTAAATCTTACAAATCATACCCAATGACTAGCTTACCAAGATTCCCCCGGTTGGAGGGGGGCAACCTAGCACTTTTTCTTAGAGATAGCCAACAGCTGACTCATTGAACAAAGGCCCCTCTCAATGGGAAGGAATTCGTTGGTGATACTGTGACCATAGTCAATTATCCCTGACTCAAGAAGTCACACATTTTAGAGAACATATCATTGCCAATTTCTTAAGCCAATAAAATTTCTAAATGCATTCTAAATAACTGTCCATATACTCATTGGTAAGTGTAGCCCTCATAACTAAAGAAAAATAAAAAGGAACTCATTTGAAGAGGAGGAGGATTACAGAGATGTACAACTGGTCAAAATACAGAGAGCAGGTGTTCAGGTTTGAATGAGATGTAACCCTTACAGACTCAGATATTTGTACCTGGGATTTCCAACTCATGACACCGTCTAGGGCTATTATGGAACCTTTAGGAGATGGAGCCTTGATAGGGGAAGTGTGTGGCTAGGGGTAGGATTTGAGAGTTTAGTTCACACTGTGCTTTCTATTTGTGATGGAAGATGTGATGTCTTAGTTCCCTTGTTATCTTACCTCCCCACCATAAAGTACTGTAATCCTCCTGGAGCTGCAAGCCACAATAAACACTTCCACCATAAGTTGTTTGGGTCAGAATATTTTATTACAGCAGAAAAGTTAACTATGCAGAAAATAATTGTGGGATTTTTTTCAACATTAGTTGAAATGTCTATCATGCAGTTATAGACTAGTTATAGACTAAGGCTCAGAGAACCATCCTGGAAGAGGTGGAAAGAACTGATAAGAGTTGGAGAATCAGGATGCCAACTATGAGAGCATGGACATGGCACAGAAGCTGCATCCTTGAAATTCTCAACAGTCTTGTTGTTTAGCTAAGACGTGTGTAATGACAACATTGATGTCACAATGGAGATGGGAGAAAATTCATAGGAGCCCATCACTACATACAGAGCTACAGGCAAACAATGGCATCTCAGTGAGAGAGAATTGGTTGGCTCCAGGGACAAGCCCCGAGATAGGTTACCCAATTGATACCGGTCCACTTAATTTTAAACTTTTTACGTATGTTTGGTTTTATTTTATATGTGTGGGGTATCCTGCCTACACATCTCTCTGTGTACCATATGCTGGCTTGGTACCCACAGAGGCCAGGAAGAGGGCATTGGATACTCTGAAACAGATGGTTCTGAACTGCTATGTGAATGCTGGGAATCAGTCCCTGGGCCATCTATAAGAATAGCCAGTGTTCTTAACCACTTTGAAACCGCTTAAAATGTACTTGTGAATTAGATGTTTTCTTTGCTTTAGAGCTGTGAAACACCTAAACATGTTTGAAGGACTGTCTTATATTCTTTTAACAAATCATCGCATTACAAAGTTCTGTTTCATATGAAAGATCAATTTTGAGCAACAAGTACAGCAGAAGCACCAAAACCATGCCATCTTGTAATGCTTGGAGGTTCTGTGCAGAAGCAGGATGGCCTGCCTTGCCTAAGGCTTTACTTTAGTGAGTGGCTTAAAGAAAGAAAGCTTGAATGGACGTGGAATGGCAGTTTTGAGAAAAGGGAAGAGGTATCCACATGCCTTTGTATGTGAGGAAAATAATGATAAGGAAGAGGGGAAGGAGAGGGTGGAAGAGGTGAGATGCCCCCACAGTCTTCCGGTCAGGCCACCACCATTTCACTACACCCCCAGCTTGCAGCCACTGCCCTCCATATCTGGCTCCAGGCAGTAAGGAGGGAGCCAGGCCCGCAGCTTCGAACTGGAGTGGGGGTTCTCAGCATTCAGATGCTTGTGCCTCTTAAATAATTTAGAATAGGCTTGACAGAAAAATAATGTTTTACGGATAGCATTGTCTTGATTTTCAGGTTTGAAGTTACTCTTCTATGTCGGTTCCAAGACATGTCATCAAAAACAAAAACAAAGCCAAAACAAAACCTACACTAAAATATAATTGCCATTTTTCTTTAGCATTTTCTTCAGTAGTAAAATGTGATTTTATCTTCTATTTTACTTGATATAATAGGAACACCTTTGTATTATTATAAGCTCTTTACAAGTTTGATTTTTAGTATCAACATGATGATTCATGAACTGGGTTTGCCATAAATTATTATTTCAGTAATTCAGTCCTTTTGTGTGCAGACAACATTTCATCAAATGACTCTCTTCCTTTAACATTTGTTGCTGATAGCATTAATCAATCATAAATATATTATTAAATCTCATACATGGATGTCATTTACACTGGGAAAAGGAAATTAGAACACACTAGACAATGGTACTGATGTCATCCATCAGTGTCCCGAAGAAAAATGAACACAAAATACAAATAGTCTTACTGTTGAAAGTTTTTATTGTAATAAGCTCATGGGTTTTGTCAAAGAAAAGTGATAGGTTTTCTAGAATTCCTAGGGCTTTTGTCAGAAGCACTATGAATGAAGCTATAAGGTACACTCAGAAAAAGCAATACTTTCTGTCCCTTGCTATAGAACACTGCTAATGAGAGCAATGAAATCTATATGTGTCCATGTACCTGTTTCTGTGCTTTGGGAAATTCTCATCATGGAGAGCAGAATCAGAATGTTCTATATACACAGAACATCTGACCACTTACTGCTAAAAAATACATTTTCAATCAATATCTTGTTAACTTATCCTACCAACATGTCCCTGCAACATACCAACTGCTGTTTACCTTTGAAGGAAAAATTCATAATCCCAGAGGTACATTTTGTTATGGAACTTTAAAATAGTGTTATGTTCATTGGTATAACCCCAGATTAGTTTAAACCATTCCACAAAAGCCTGGAATGACTTCACAGCATATGTCCATCTGCCCTTTACAGGAGAGAGGAAGACAATGGTGTCCTGCACAAAGATCATGAGTAAGAATATCAGCCTCGTGGACAACAAGAAATGCAAGGACTTGACCAAGCCAGAGCCACAGATTCGAAAGTGTAATGAACAACCTTGTCAAACAAGGTAACCATACTCGAGACACCTCCGCATGGCTTTGCATTAGACCTAACCAGGCTAATAGGAAAATCACCTTCCCTTCAGAACCTTACAAAGAACCATGTACCTAAGTGTCTTAGTCAGGGTTTCTATTCCCGCACAGACATTGTGACCAAGAAGCAAGTTAGAAAGGAAAGGGTTTATTCAGCATACACTTCCACACTGCTGTTCATCACCAAGGGAAGTCAGGACTGGAACTCAAGCAGGTCAGGAAGCAGGAGCTGATGCAGAGACCATAGAGGGATGTTCCTTACTGGCTTGCTTCCCCTGGCTTGCTCAGCTTGCTTTCTTATAGAACCCAAGACTACCAGCCCAGGGATGGCACCAACCACAAGGGGCCCTCCCATCTTGATCACTAATTGAGAAAATGCCATACTGCTAGATCTCATGGAGGCACTTCTCCAATTGAAGCTCCTTTCTCTGTGATAACTCCAGCCTATGTCAAGTTGACACACAGAACCAGCCAGCACACCAAGTGGGAACATTTCAGCAAGCAAGATCTGAGAGAGTAGGGTTAAGGTCTGTGGGTAACGACTTCAAGGGTGTGAAACCAAAGATTAACTACATATTAAGTTTAAGAAGTACCTATGAGTTGAGCCACCACTTCAAACACGTTGTTTAATTAATTGTGGCTAATCTAGCTATTTGCTTCAGCATTCTCTAGATGAGATGCTAGAATTTGGACAAGAGGAAGTGTCAGGCCTGGGCAGATCTAGCCCAGCAAGGCAATAGAGACACAGGGTCCCTTCTGGCAGCCAGGTACTCAGTCCTTCTCCTAAAGGTCTGAAGACAAACAGTCCAGTTACTGATGGGTTCTTCAGTGAGCTCTGGGTAACAAGACAGTCAAGGCACATGAACAGGGAACAAAATATCAATGGTGACTGTCACAAGTACAGAAGAAGATGAGCCCTGACTCAGGAAGCAGATGTGGAAGAGGGTAGAAAGGTACAGACCTGGGTTTCATTTTGCTTTATGGGTACTTGGCATGGCTTCCATAGTGGGGCCTAAAAATTCAAATGGTTTCTCCTGAAAAGGATTGGTATGTTTAAGTGAGACTGTCTAATATCTCAAGCTCTACCATGTTTAGAGATGCTCTGATAAAAAAAAAAGAAAGGCTACAGTACTTCCTCTAGCATGGTAAAAGGATGTTTGCTTTATCTGATGCTCAGGATTGTAGAGACTGCATGCATTAGACTGAGTTGAACATTCTCCGAAAGTCGGAGAATTGATTCTTCCCCTTCATAACAGCTTTGGAAATGAAAGTCAGAAGAACTCACACACCCTAAGACTGAGACATGCAAAGAATGTACAGCCTTGTCACCCTGTTCTGCCACTCTGCCCCATAACTTCCCACCACAAAAGGAATCATGGTGGAAGCTATGCGGTTGGAGGAACAAAACTCCCAGTTAAGCTAATTTCACATTGGTATTTAAATCTCTTTGGAAATTACTTGTCATCTAGGTAATTGTTCACTCCTAGTCTTCATTTCTGTAATCTCTACATGCTCCCAGTCCCCACTGTGTTACAAAACAAAATCGTTAGACTCTATCAGTGAGTTTATTCCATGTTGAAACAACTGAAACTGTTTAGGGAATCTTCTCTTCCTTTATAGTGTTATGGTTCAAGCCACTTGATTTTGCTGTGGATTCAGTGTTTCTAAATTATTGAAGTCCAATTCTTGATTTTTCCCCTTCTCTACTGACAGACCTAACCTCTACATAGGTATATACTTTAAGAGAATAAAGAGATTATTTGAAGAGAGTTTGCAGAAGTAAGTACATTAGTATGTACCCTATGTACCCTATAATGATTATAGGATAATCATCATCATCATCATCATCATTATTATTGTTATTATTATTTGTTTTTTCCAAGATGAGGTTTCTCTGTGTGACTGTCCTGGAACTCCTTCTGTAAACTGTAGACCAGCTTGGCCTCAGACCCTATCTCTGTCTCCCAGATACTTGGATTTAAGACATGTACCACCATACCCAGCTATGAAATGCTAATTTATTTTATGAGATACTCTTAACATTAAAACAATTTGGTTTACCTTGCATATGTTGTTTTTTGAATGTAGTAGTTTTTTTCTGCCGCATCTGGGATCTTGAACATGCTTACAATGACAGGCCTAGAACTTCCACTTTCTTCCTTGAGTGTTCTTTGAAGTGTGTGCTGCTCAGCTTTTGTTTATCAATTGAGGCAGTCAGCCACCTCGGAGGAAAATGCCTAAATGAAACCTGCTAAATGAGTCGTTTATACAGAGCAGTTTCAAGAGAAAATTGTGAGGCAGAGTAGAAGTGGTTTTTGTTAGGGAATATTGTCTTCCTCCCATGAGAAAAGGAGGCAGTGTCTTTAAGCAGGAATCCATGTCAGGGAGGAGAGCAAGGAGAGAACATGGGCAGCTAGTGACAATCATCTTTTAGAACAGTGATCAGTTCTCTTAACTCTCTGCCAGCTTCCTCCAGTTTCCAGCCCAGCCTCTTCAAATGTTCCTTCCAATGGTTCCTCCTTTAGTTCCCCAACAGTCTGCTCAAACAGTCACTTTTCCCAGTTTTCCCAGTACTAGCAATTCCAAACTGTAACAACCATTCTAGCCTATCCGATGCTCAGCCCAGCTTCTCCTGGCTCAACTTTCTCCTAACCATATCTTCTGCACCTTCCACCTTCTCCACTCATCTGCTAGACCTTCCCCCAAGTCTCAGCTGGCTTTTCTATCTCCCATTCTGATACCAGAAATCCGGGAGGCAACCAACACTGAAGATCATAAGGCCAAGCAGTTCTAGCAGCTGAGAATTCTTATAAGGGCCACTTGACAAGCAATTGAGGATCCAATTGCCAGGCACACAAGATAAATCACACTGCAATCATCACAGGGTATCTTCCCAAGACCTGTTCATAGAGCATGTTTCTTCCCACCCACCCCCCAATGGCTTCTCTCCCAAGAAAACATTCCAGTTTCATTCACACTCTATGGCCCAAGCGTCTTCGGGGGACTGTGAGCTAGCTTAATGGATGAAAGGGCTTGCCACCAAGCCTGACCATCTGAATTCGTTTCCTGAGTCCCACACAGTGGAAAGAGGAAATTGACTCTCACCCTGCACATGTGTGATATGGAAAGCATGTATCTATGCATCTATACACACACACACATACACACACACACACACACACACACACACACACACATACGCACTCACATATGCAAAATAAGTAAATGTGAAGCAAACAGAAAGCAGGTTAAGGTACAGTTGGCTTTTTGGCTCAGAATTTGAGGTTGCTGTCTATCAGGATGGGGGAAGTCAGAACAGCAGGGACTTGACACAGTTGGTTACATTGTATCCACACTATGTTAGCAGATTTAACAGAACTCCGCTCACTTTCTCCTTTCTCTGAAGTTTAGGATCTCTGTTCCCGAAGTGGTGCTCTCCACATATAATAATCCACATTATTCTATAATTCCCATCTCAGTTAACCTAATCTCAATAATTTCTCATAGGCATGACCAGAATTTTGTTTCCAGGCTGATTCTACATCTTGTTACTCTGACAATAGTATAAATTTTTACATCTTCTGCAAAAATGTCACCAAATAGCCTATGTCATCTTATGTGCCAAATACAAAATATAGAGAAAATATGTATACAAGTAACATTATACATATTGAGTAGGTTTATTGGAATATTTAGACATATATAAGTATATACATATATGTATGTAATAATAGTTGATGAAATAAGAGGCTATGAATTTGAAGTGAGAGAGCATGGAAGGGGAAATGATGTAATTATATCAATAAAGAAAATAATTAAATGACTAAGTAAATATCTAATGATTAAATATCTCTGTAATGTCTTACAAATGAGGTCATCCCTAGGTAGATGAACTCTAAAACATAGAGAATGCTCTTATCCTGTTAGAAAATTTGTAGCTTACATCTTTCTTTTGATGAATTATCAAGGAGTAGAAAAGATAATGTCCATCCTTCTATTGAGCACGTGATAATCAACTTTATTGTAAAACTATGAGGTTCCATGACATCAATCACACGGACTCTTTTCAGCTATTTCTTCGGGCTCTAAAGGATGAGGGAAAGGACACCAAAAGAAGAATTTAAGTTGTGATTATTTCCAGAAGTGTTTACAGAAATAAAAAGCAGAAACCAAGCCGCAATTGATGGCCAATTATTCACTTTAGGAAAAATCAACTAAGGGACTCCAGTGGAAGAAAAGGGTTCGAGTGCTTTCTTCTCTTTCGTTCTCAGAAATAAAAACACAAAGACTGATAAAATTAAATCATCTTTGCAGTTGCACACTGGACTATGAGGATATAATGCTTCGAAATGTAGTTAATTACTGGAAAGGCTTGGGATTGGTTAACTTTGATATAATTAGCTATTCCTGTAGAACATAGAAACCTAAATTCTATTTCTAGAAATGTTTAACAAAACACTATTAGTGGAAAGTTACTCAATGCGAACCACTGCTGGGATTCGATCTGTGCCACTGGGCAATTTACATATGTGCAAAAAGGAGGAGTACATGCATCCATCAGGAAGCCAGAAAAACCTCTAGCCAAGCAGTCCATGCCTTGCCACAAGCCAGGAGGCATAGCTGTGGATGCCCCAGCCTGTGAGTAGGGAGGAAGAACAATCAAAGAGGAAGTTGTCAAGCCTGGGAAATCCATATGAGGAAGTAGCCTGCAGTGAAACCTTAAACTGTTCCAAAGGCCACATCAGCATGTGGTTTGTTTTAGGAACAAGTAGAAGGTGAAGATGAATGTATAGTTTAAAGATAAATCATTTTAAAGATATATCAAAATATGTGCTCTATAGTACACTAGCCCCCTTTATGGTGGCTTCGGTCCATACAGTTTTAGTTAACCCCAAATGTTAAACAGGATTATTTTTATTTATTTGTTTGTTTTTGTTGTTTGGATGGAGGGAAGGAGGGGTGCCAAGGAACTCCTATGAAGGTCACAGAAACTGATAGGGGTTGGTTATTTCTTTCCATCATGTGGGTCCCCATTGAGCTCCTATTGTTAGGCTTGGTTTCCGACATTTTAACTTGCTGAGTCATTTTACCAGCTCTGTGATAGCTATATAAATAAATTCCAGGCCTTCTGAGTAGTGCAACCTATAGGACTCTGTCTGCTCCATTGTGCCTGGGATGTGAACCATCCTTTGGTTTCACATATTCATGCCATTGATATTGTCCTTATAGTAGTCCCTGTGGAGCTGTCTCACCTGTCAGATAGACTGTCTGTCACCACTTTTATATCTTAGTGACCCTCACAAGGTAGCTTCCTGCTGTGTCAATGCCCTGGTGATTCTCCTCTCTTCATCTCAACATATAGGCACATCCCTCTTCCCCGTTGCAAGGATCCTGTACAATGGGAAGGGACACTGTTCCTAACATAGGACCTGCTTCTGTCCTGAAGTTAAATTTGAGTAGATGGTCAAACTAGTGCCATTGTGATAAGCCCCAAATCATTAGAGGCACAGTGATTATGCATTACTACCCTAATCCTTGTTAAAATGTGTGTGTGTGTGTGTGTGTGTGTGTGTGTGTGTGTGTGTGTGTTTATTGGTGGGGTGATTAGATCAGTAAACCTTGAAACAAAATATTAGAGTCCAAACAAATAATAACTAAAATGAGATCGTGTTAATAAACCCATATGTCTGTGCCCATGTCAGAACTAGCCAGTGTCTAGGTTAAAGCATTTACCGCTCTAGCTGGGAGACTCTTACTGAAAATTCTGTTTGATTCAATTTACTTTTCTGTAAATGGCCATAATGGCTATAGTTCTTAATACATTTAGGTATTGTGATACATTTAGGTATTGTGAATATTCATAATGCAAAAAAATAGCAACAGTTTCAAAACATTTTATATCTATGGTTACTCTGTATAGAATGTGTTAACAGACAAGTTAGCATTCACATAATTAAGAGTGGCAACATTTAAAGACTTTGAGCATTAAGAATATAAAAGAGATTAGAATTATGGAACATTCAGGAAAATGCACTAAGTATAGTATGCTCAAGGTGATTACAATTTAAGTAAAGCTAACATAAATTAACTTTCAGCTAACTCTAAAGAGTGTTGGGTATGAGATAAGTAGACATATTTTAATTTGTCTCACATAACCTTTGCTTTCCTTTTAGGTGGATGATGACAGAATGGACCACGTGTTCACGAACGTGTGGAAAAGGAGTCCAGAGCAGACAAGTGGCCTGTACCCAGCAACTGGAAAATGGAACCCTAATTAGAGCCTGGGAGAGGGACTGCATAGGGCCAAAGCCCGCTACCGCGCAGCGCTGTGAGGGTCAGGACTGCATGACAGTGTGGGAGGCCGGAGTATGGTCAGAGGTGCGGTACTTACTCCATGTCATCCCTCCTTTTCTCCTCTGACCCTTCCCTTCTACAACATCCTGTGTCACATTCCAAATCACTTCACATGACAGTTGATACATAGAACTATAAATTTTGCTGAAACAAAAGGAAAAGAGCTAAGTTTTAAAAATATAAAAAAAAGTAAAGATATCCACATAACTCTTAGATCATTCCATGGGCATTTTAGACATTTTTGATTTTTCTCATGTGTACGCTGTGAGTACTGCTGGTAAGTATAAAGTGTATATTTGACTCCTCGAATATCTCTGAACATTTAAAAGGTCAAGAAAATTAACATTTAGCAATCATTTGATATGTACAAGCAATGAGTTTTTACTTCATATTTGAAGTTTACATATAAGTATTGTATACATTCTTACAAGTGTAAGAAAATTAAATATTTGCTGTTTTATATGTATGAGCAGTATAAATCAGAGGAGTTAATTCACTCAAACCCCCTACGGAAGTGGTAAAGCTATGTTGTAGACCAGGGTGAGCTCACTATTCTACACAGACTTGCAAGCTTGTAGTGTGCTAAATACATGTGTTTTCCATGCAGATCCACAGTGATAAACTCTCATTGTTGTTACACATATCTTAACATAATTATAGATGACACTTACTGCATACATTCAGTGACTTCGCCAAAGCAGTTTAGGTGTATAAGTACATGAATCCCCATAAACACACTTACATGATATATGCGCAAAGCCTACCCCTCCATATAGACATGCAGAAAATTATCCATGTACATAATTTCATCATATTGTATGTGATATAAAATGATAGACATGTTCTGTTCAATACCTAGTTGTCCCTCTAATAATTATTATTATTATTGAACATTCCTTAATCCATAGCGTGTACCAACTCTACTCAAACCTTTAATATTATCTTCCAGTGCTCAGTGAAGTGTGGCAAAGGTGTGCGGCATCGTACAGTGAGGTGCACAAACCCAAGAAAAAAGTGTGTCCTCTCCACCAGACCCAGGGAAGCCGAGGACTGTGAGGATTACTCAAAATGCTACGTGTGGCGAGTAGGCGACTGGTCTAAGGTGAGAATGATTTGCATGGAGTTTAGGAGGCAGAGAGAGCAGAGGCAGACATCAAGGAGTAGAGTGTTCCATGCCCAGCTTTTATATCCATGTCTCTCAGACTATGATCTCTAAGCCGTGATGTTAATGATTGAGATAAAATACATAAAGTGTCTAACATCATAGCTGATATTAAAAAAAAGAAGAAGCTCTAAAAATAGTGAGCATTATTTTATTGCTAACATTTATGGTTAGAGTTCTTCCTCAGGATATGTTTTAATAATAGCCATCTAAGAGATAAAGCACACTAAATGTGTAAACCCAAACTACACTTAAAGGGCATCATTTCCAGCAGAAAAGCAAAAAAAAAAAGGGACATGATATAATTCTCTTCCCTTCAGTATTATGAGTTGTGTACAGTAGGAATGGAAATATCAGAATTCCTTTCCATCTTTGGTAAAACAGGGTTGGAGCACAGACATAAACAGGGAGACAGAAAAACACTCAATGAAAAGGTATCATACAGGGGTCACTGGCTTGTCAAGAGAGGGACCGGGATCACAATTGTTTCTTTTTTATTCTTTTTTCTTTTTTTTTTTTTTTCGGTTTTTCGAGACAGCATTATTCTGTACAGCCCCGGCTGTCCTGGAACTCACTCTGTAGACCAGGCTGGCCTCAAACTTAGAAATCCACCTGCCTCTGCTTCCCAAGTGCATGCGCCACCACTGCCCAGCTCACAATTGTTCAAGTTAATTTAAATGGGCAGTATTCATTTGGGCAGTGGGCAATTTTATTCCATGGTAACAGTAAAATTTGCTAAAAGTTTTCATATGTGGAGGCTCATATACGATTTGACTGTGGAGTACACTGAATGCATCACTTCATAGAGCATCAATGAGCTCTATGTCTTAGGATAAAACTTGTACCAGATTCCAAATGTAATAATTCCACATTTACCTGTGGATTGCGTTTACCACAGAGCATCCAGCTCTGTGGCCTACATGAAATAGAAGTCTTCTCTCCTGGGTTTCATAAGTGGGAAGAAGATCTGCTGCAGCACAGTGGGAAGCATGATAGCTTTCTTCAAAATAAGCTGAAGAACATTCTGGAAGAAATACTTTCCATATATAAAGCATTGAGAATTATTCCAGCTTTCTCAATGCTGCTACACATGAAATTCTGGATATTTAAAGTCTTTTCTTGTGTGTATAGATGTCTAGAGTGGGTGTTGATGTAGGGCTGGAAGGCTTGGATGTGATGTGATGTGTGTGTGTGTGTGTGTGTGTGTTTGCACAGCTATGTGTTTATGGCTTTCTTCCTTATTAATAATTTGCACACTAAGATTTAATTTTAGCTCTTAGGAAATTTAATGTTTTGCCTGTGTTATCAACACTCAGATTTCACATTAGGACTCAGATGCACTTAAAAACACTGAACCTGACCCATAAGGCTTTTAAACACTTCACATTTCAATGGGAATGACTTTCAGGCATCAGTGAATTCCAGATCACCCATAATCAATTTCTGTAATGTGTAGGATTTGTTGTCCTAATTCTAAGTAGAAGAAAAGCACTTTTGGGTAGAATTCAAGAGATGTAAGTGTCAAATCTGATGACTGCATTGCATACAAGCATATTAACCCAACTTTTAAATGGGAAATGGACAAATAGGCAGATAGGTGTTAATATGATGAAATGATGTCTTTGAAGGTTCAGGTCAGATGAAAATGTAGAGACAGCACTAGCTATAGTCAGAGTACTCTGCCATGCTAGTCTTTTGTCACGTAGGTTTAGTGTGCATGAGTTGATCACAACAATAGAAATATGACTAAGACTATAGTATATAAAATGAATTATATTTTTCCAGCTTTGTGATAAATAGGAATATTTCAAAGGATGCCTGTATCCTAGTTAACTACACAACCTCAAATATAGACTTTAAAAAGCAGCAGATCTTGGTGTTATTATAGCACCTGACACAGAACTTGGAGCACATTTGAGGAGCCTTGTAGAGACAGGATTCACATAGCTGTCGCCATGACAAGCACTGTTCCTTTTCATTAACAGAATGTGTCTACTGTGGCCCTGTGTTGTATCTTCGTGAAAGAAAAATTAACTTTGGATGGTATAAAGAATACTGATTTCAGGGTTTTTTTTTTTTTAATACTAGCTTTGAAAAACTTTTTTTAATGTTACCATAATTATATATAAAATTCACAAGTCGTGTTAGATTGAATACCTTATAGCTGGGCTGTGTTGCTCTACACACTCACATAGCCTTTGTGGCGGGGCTCAGAGGGTGGTTCCAATGAGTCTTCTTCATCCTAGGACTCTTAGCCTTGAGCATCCCTTTCTTGCTTTGCGCTCATTCTCCATCTCATTACCCCCTTCCTCCCTCTCTCCTCCCCAGCCTCTCTTTACATCAAAGTACATTTTCTCTTTTCCTTAAAAACCTTTTTTTCCCCCCTTCCGAGCTCTCAGCATCAAATTCAAACACCAAAATGTGTGCAAATGAAAACCAGCGGCTTCTTGTGAATGTTCCTGATTTTACTACCACCTCCCCCTCTCTTACTTCTAAGATGCGGCTTTCATGTCGAAATGAAAAACATCCCAAACAATTACAGAGCAAAGGCACAGTGCTTCAGATACTGTGTTCCCATGATTAAAGTGTTCAGGGGCAGACAGAACACAGATCCCTTATTCTTATCAGCTGTGCCGTGCCTCTACAGCAGAGAAATAGCAACAAGATGTATGTGGTTGTGGCTGGATGTCCGTGCTCCCCTGAGGGCAATTAATCTGTCTTCTTCACTCAGTTCCTGCCCGGTGTTTTATACTATCAATACACCTAAGTGGCCCTGATATTAAAACTTGGTTTGGCTTTGATCAGGAATATTGAATTTGCTCACCATAAAGTCTCGCAGCACAAAAGCACTCCTCTCTTCTTAAGACAGACACAGCATGCACTGAATCAAAAGAGAAGTCCTAAGGCTCTCGCCCTTCCTAGGGGTCATTCGGGAAATTGATATCAATTAAAGGCAGAAGCAGCATATGGCTAATGCCTTCAACTAGCTGCTGGCATTTACATTAGCCTTTATGATTTCTAATATTTATTGTTGAGATAATTTAGTGTAAACAATGGAATAATTTCTCTCGGCTTAAGGGGCAGGGGAACCAGGTATAAGGGGAGTGATGTAGTTTAGGGGTACAGCACTTCCCTATGATATACCAGTCCTAAGGTTGAAACCCTAATACTACCAAAACAAACAAACAAGTAAACATATTCCCATGGAAATGTAGAAAGACTGGCTTCTAGGCACATGGCCTGCATAGACATGGCCCATGTTTATATCATTAAACTACAGAGTTTTTAAAATGAGGATACAAGGTGTTATATGCCTATTGTGGTTTAGGTTAATCCTTGACACAGTTGTGTGTCACATTCTGACAATGTCTGATGCAAATGTGGTTTGATAATCTTTCTAAGGGGAGGGGAACAGGACCCACATGTTTTGCGGTGACATGAATCTGCATTCACTCTCTTAAGCTGAAATGAAAAATAACATCATTCCCTGTGTTTAATAAAATGCCATATTTTCTTCACCAGTTTGGCTTTTCTGCCTTGATTTCAACTTGTATGACCTCTGGTTTGCATTAATGAAGGCCAGCGGAAGGGCAAGCAGAAGCATTTTATTTACCTGTTGCAAAGAATTTTGTCCTTTCCTAAAGATTTAATGGATTTTGGTCTTCCATGAAATATTAACAATTGATTGATGTCATTGAGCCAAATTAATTATTTTTGTTCTATCATTAGATTTATTCCATACTCTAAGTTCCAAGCTTATTTGGTACTGGAAAATTTCCAAAATATGAAAAATGAATAGTTTGAGACACATCAAATTATGACATTTTAAATCAGTATTTGGACTACATATCATTATGAGTTTTCTTGAAATGATGTAATCTTAAGTGGTACTTAGTCGTTTTGAGTGAGTTAACTATACGTCTAGTTGAAAATATCTCTGTGTAGACACAAAATGAATCATTTTAACTTATCCCTGGAAATGAAAACCACCACCGAATAATCATCTTCAAATGAATAGCAGAGAAAGCACATAGAGAAAGAATCTAAAAACTAAGGCGACTCTTCCTAAAAGGCAGATAGAATGAACCAGTCTATCTAAACCCTTTCCAGTTGTAAAACAGCGTCGAAGAGGATGATAATTCCACTTATTTAACATCATCCTGATTTGATGTCATCAATAATTTTCTAGTTGAAGTAGTTCTAAATCTCAAAATTGTGCTTTAAATTTTTGTTTATTCTCTGCAAACAGCATTCTAACTAAAAGAGTAAAATATACTGCATGTTTTGTATTTTAATTTTAACTTCTTGATTATTTCTAGTAAAGTAGTATTTTCAACATATATATATAACTAATGTTATTAGAATCTACTTGATCTATTGTCCTAGAACTACAGACTACAGAGAAATCACACTTTTTGAGTACCTAGCATGATTTTTCAAAAGGAGCCCAAAGCTGAGTAAATGACCAGTGAGTGAAGATGTTTGTAACCACCATGCCCGGTGAACTTATTTAATCCCTTGGGCCCAAAGGGTGGAACAGAAGTAACTCTAAGTTGTCCTCTCACGTCCATAGATTCACTGTGGTACACGTATTCCTGCACACTACACAGGCATACAACACACACACACACACACACACACACAAATACACACACACTTCCATATACACACACACACACACACACACACATTTTTCTACTGTTGCTTCTGAAATTACAATACAATTACATTTCTCCCCTTCCTATTCCCTTCCACACTCCCACATATGTTGCAGGAAATATTAAAAAATGAACCTAGCAACTTTCATTAGGGCCAGGCCAGCCTCCCTCACTCTTCTGCCACCGCCAACTCTCAGGGTCTTGCCCCCACGCCAGATGATCTCACTTGCATGGTCTCTTGGCCTGCCAGCTTCCATGCATTGTCCCATGCACCCCTTGTTAACCATCCCCACATCTAATTACCTGGTATGATTAAGACCCCTAAGCTTATAGTTAACCAATCAAATTTATGTATTACTATCACATTTTACAAGATGCCAATACAATAATTTCAGAGCCAATTAATAGTGATAAAACTTTAACCCAATTATTCTAACCTTTAGATAACACATCTGCCTCCATTCTGGTTCTTCTGCCCTCCTCACTCCCCCGTCCTCTCTCTCTGTCCCCCAAACTCCTCGCTCTGCCTCCCTTTTCCTGTCCAATTACAGGCCTGCCACTGCTTTAATATGATTGGGCAGAGAAAATCCTACAATACACATATAACCCTCCCTGATCACCTTCAAATTCATTTTCCACTCCTTTAACAATTGTTACAGGCATGTATATGCATATATATACACACATATATATGCATGTGTATATCACATACACACACACACACACACACATATATATATATATATATATATCCAAGCACACTCCGTTCAGACTGCACAATGTATGCTGTCCAGGGCTGACCGTTTGGCCCTGGACAACCAGTTGGTGTACTCTTACCAGAGGAATTCCACCTTTCCCACCCCCAGCTTTGCCTGAGTGCCTATTTATTGTTCTCTGTGCAGGATTGAGGCCTTGTAGGATTTTCCTCATCCAGTATTGTATGCTCATTGGTGCTATCCTTGTTCAGCTCACCCTTGTTGGTGATTAATTAGCCACATTAAGAAGGAGCTCCAAGTAGAATGCAAAACTAATTACTTACAATGTACCAGATCAGTGTGCTTTGTGAGACCAACCATCGTAACTGTAAAGAGACACTGGGTTAAGTAATTATCAACTTAAAAACAACCCAGGCCTAAGTAAAAGATCAAGTAAGCAGTGATGTATTAGTTTACTTCTCTGTCACAGTGATAAAACACTAACAAAAAGCAACTTGAGTAAGAAAGGATTTATTTCATCTTACTGCTCTTACATTATGGAGAGCAGCCAAGGCAAGAACTCCAGGTAGGAACCTAGAAGCAAAAGCTGAGTCAGAGATCGTGGAGGAACACAACTTACGGACTTGTCCTCCTGAGCATGGTATACTCAGTTTGCTTTCTTCAGTGAGCCATGACCACCTGTTCAAGGCTAATGCTGCTCACAGAGGAATGGACCTTCTTCTATCAATCATTAATCAAGAAACTCTTTCATAGAGGCCCACAGATTTGGCTTTTGATGTAGGCAATTTTGATGTTATCTGTCAAATCAACAAGTGTATTTTCTTTAATAGATTAAAGTCTATTTTCCCATCTCAGTTGATATTTTATACCAGTTTGATGGAGGCAATTATTCAATTGAGCATCCCTCTCCCAGATGACTCTAGTTTCTGTCAGGTTGAAAAAAACTGAATTAATACCATTGAACCCATAACAATTTGGCAAACAAATACATGAATATTAAACTATAACCTTTCCTATTTTGTTTGTCTCCACAATTTCATATCAATATCACAATATAAAATATAGCATAACTTTAAAAGTATCACATAAGAGATTTATTTATTATGTATACAGCATTCTGCCAGCATGTGTGCCTGCAAGCCACAAGAGGACACCAGATCTCATAATCAATGGTTGTGAGCCACCATGTGGTTGCTGGGAATTGAACTCAGGACCTCTGGAAGAACCAGCAATGCTCTTAACCTCTGAGCCATCCTCATTAGGGAACATGGTTGGAGACAGTCATGGTGTTGGAGAGGTAGCTGGACAGGTAGATGAGAGTTCTACATCCACAGGCAGTGGCAAGAGAGAGACATTGGGCCTGGCTTGAGCATTTTGGGACCCACAAATCTCATCCCCTAGTGACACACGTCCTCCAAAACAGCTACACTTGTTCCAGCAAGGCCACACCTCCTAATCCCTATCAAATAATGTCATCCCCTAATGACGAAGCATTGAAATCTTTGAAGGCCATTCCTATACTAAACCACCACATACCCCATACCAGGTAATATCAGATGTTGGAGATTCCAGAGTCCATGACATTGCACAACTCAGAGGTTGTATTTCCACCTCAGAGGGGTATTTCCCTTCAAAACAGGGAAGCTGAATGATTTTTTATAAGGATTTCAAAATTATAGAAATAACAAGGAATAGTCACAAAGATCCAAATTAACTTTGTTAGTAAAATGTGAAAGTGTAAAATATCAACTGAGATGGGTAAATAGCCTTTAATCTATTAAAGTAAAGAAAATACACCTGTTGATTTGACAGATACATCAAACTGCCACATCCTAGAGACCTCAACGTCTTCATTTTATGACTAAATTGTTATTGATTTAAGTTACTTTATTTTAATTTCTATTATTATTGTTATCATCATCATCATCATCATCATCATCATCATTATTATTATTATTATTATTATTATTATTATTATTATTATTATGAGAGGAACTGATGTTGAATAAAATAAAGCAACTCTTCATTCTTGGAATTTCCAAGTGCTTCAACACTTTTCTGTATATGGACAATTACAAACAGGAAAATATAGTATTTCTTCTTTTTCTTCTTTACAAAACTTCCTTTTGGAAAGGACGTTGGATGTGTGCTCTTCAGTGTGATATGTGTGCTCTTCAGTGTGATACGCCTTGTATGACTCACCCTAGATTTCTCAATGTTTAAGGTCTAGTTATATGGATTTTTTTTCTCCCTAGAGGAAATTTGAGCATTGAAACCAAATTAAAAATATCTATGCCTTGGTGAACCATCCCTGAGGTTGATTAACCTTTTATAACCTTTTATAATATATAATTACACACACACACACACACACACGCGTGTGTGTGTGTGTGTGTGTGTGTGTGTGTGTGTGTGTGTGTTTATGTTTGACAAACGCACATGAGTATGCTTTCAGGATCCACCTGTTGTGTCTCTCCAGTGCCGGCATTACAGGCGAGCAGAGCCATGGCAGGCTTTTTGTGTGTGCGCTGGGCATTCATCCTCAGGTCTCCACACATTCAGTGCAGGCGCTCTTACCATTGAGCCATCTCACCAGCCTCCTTAAAGTTTCATGTGGGGATAGGAGACTTCTTTGGCATCCTTGTGACAGGACATAGATGGTATTCTCACCACTAGTTTAGACAGCAGCTCTCTAACCCAGAAGGGAAACAGAGAAGAGAATGGCTCTCACCTGAGACCTAGTGAATGTGAGACTCCTGTCATGATGGAGTAAATTAGAGATAGTTGCCATATGCTAATACCTGAGCTGCTGGCAATCAAGGCTTTACTTATTAAAACACTATAAAGATGATTTCCGAACTCACATAGTTCATTCCTCTCACTTACATAACCAAATGAATCTGGTCAGCTTTTGACAGAACTGTCGAATGAGACCTGGAAAGTATTTAAACTTAAAGTGACGTCCAATCACTGTGATTGAAAAGTGCTCTCTGTAGCATGATGATATGTCAGAACTGTTTGGTCCACGTCATGTGTTCCTTCGGCCTCTGTAAGACCCTCTGATTTCTTGGCTGAGAGCTGACGAGATGACAAATATAGGTGAAAGCTTACACCTGTTGGTGGCTTTGTAGTAATCCATCCCTCTCATTGCTGTATTGATCAGTGTACACTTGCTATCAGTTGTAGACACACAATCCTTTCACAAGGCATTAAGATCTCTTAAATCATTCATAAGCAACTTCTTTGACCACATAAATTTCCTAGACTTGCTTTAATTACATGAAAACATTTCATTAAACACAGCACACTACTTAGATCTTTAGAGAGGAGGGGAAGGGGAGAAAGGAGGGAGCAAAGAAAATGACATCCTCAAATGCCTGAAATCTAGGAATAAATTGATTCCAAATACCCATGTGTTAAATAAAGCCGACAAACTGTTTCAAAAGGACAGCAAAACAAACAGCTCATCTTAAGAACGGAGCCCAGCTCTTGTCCTTAAGCATGTGTGTTTCACACTCACTTCATTAAAACGCTGAGTGGGAGCTGCCAAGCCTGTACATAGCCCAAGAGGAATGCTGCTCAAACCATTTCCAGTGGAAGTCATCGCTCAGCTTCCCTCTGAGGTCTGCTTGAGCCACGACTGCTACTTCGCTCTTGTTAAACCACTTTCGAATATCTCGTTATTCCCAAAGACAAATTCCCTGAATCAGTGCCGCCTACCTCTTAACAGATTGGCACTTACCATTACAGATTAGATCACATACTCGAAGACTGTCCATTATATTGGTAGTTGAAAAAATTCCCAAGCCCTGCCAGTGACTATTTTCCCTTAATTTAGGAAGTCCTATTTCTTCTAACAGCCAGCTGGAAATGAGTAAAGTATTACAGAGCTTTTCTTAGTGTTTGGCCTAGAGAAAACACATTCTCTCCAAAATATATATCTTTGGCACTGTCTAGAAGTAAGGAATCTTGGGTAATCTCTATAAAAGCCAACTGTGAGAAATATTATTTTTAACACTTAAATACACTGATTTTTTTTTTTTACTTTCAAGAAGTTTAAAAATAAATCAAACTTACATTAGACATTTTAGTCTAACATTTTTAAAATGAATATTCATTAGAGATAATTTTACTATTGGATTTTGTGCCTCTCTGGTAAAATCTATAAGGTGGCATTTTACAGTGTTTACAACTAGAAGAATTTTGTGGTCCCTAAAGACTGCTTATAACTTCCACAGATTAATGCTTCAGTAAGCCTGATGGCAAATTATTTCATTATATAATCTAAATATACACATTTATAGATACTTAAATCTCCCATTAGGTCCAAATAGCTAACTAATCTAAGTATTGAAAATGAGATGTAGCTAGGTGGAACCTGAATAAAATCACTTGTATGACTATACTCAATCCAGGAGGGAAAATAAAAATTATATTCAGCCAATAGTTTATAGTCGCAATATCTTTCCCACTAGAATCTCATTATTTTGAAGTTAGATTTGGAAGTCTTATTTTATCCCCTTGTTAAAAATCACCCCAAGTTCAAATTGTAACTGCCTAAACAAATACAAAATATTTCCATAGCATGAGTTGGTTGATAAGTAGATTTAGTCATTATTCCAATGTGTAATTTGAAAGTACAGTAATTAAGGTAAAATACTATTTGTAGTTCAAGAAATACTTCATTCTAATATTCATACACACACATAGACATATATTATATATACACACACATAAATATATATTCACTTTTTTGTGTGTGCCAGGAATCAGATAGCTGCTATCATACTCTTTGATTTTAGGACAACTTTTTGTATTTCTTCTGTCTTTTATATTCTCCCTTAGAAATATTACATTTTCTTTACAGTGAAAGCATTTATAAGGTCAGCCCGATCTTCCTCCTCTCTGACATAAGAATAGCAGAAAGGATGTAAGCCACAGGAGGGCTCAACCTTTCGACTGCAGCTTAGGGTTCTCATCTACAAAAGTGGTAGGCCACAATCCTGTCTCCTCTCAGACACTGTATTTTGAACACACCAAGGGTATAGAAAAAAGAAGTAGCTATAAGGGTGGATAATGTATATTTTAAATTTTTATTGTTTTTGAAAATGTGTTGTATTTTGGTTATATCCATCCTCTCCTCATCTCTTCCCGGATCTAATCCCTCTTCTACACCATTTCAATTTCGTGTGGTCTTTCATATTTTTAAAAACACACTGAGTTTAGTTAGGGCTGCCCATATACTCTAGAGTCTGTGGCCATTCACTAGAATGCGTTAGACTTATCAGGACTCCAGCCGTAGAGAACACTAAAACTCCATCTTCTGGCAGCTAGTGATTTTCAGTAACTTCTCGGCTATGGATGTGACTTCCTTCCTGCCCACCTCCCCTCTCTCCATGCCTCAGCTTTCTCTGGTTTGAGCTTGTACATTGCATGTGAATTCATGTGTGCAGCTGCCCTAGTGTGTCTGGGAAACACTCCTTATAGTCACCCACCCACTGCCTCTGGCTCTTACAGTCTTTCTCTCACCTCTTCCAAAATGATCCCTGAGCCTTGTGGGCGTCTCAGCGTAAGTCTCAAGGATATACATGTCCTGTTTAGGGCTGAGCATGCTGCAGTTCCTTAGGCTCTGTACCTTATTTGGGTTTGTGTTAGTCACCATCTACTGCTAAGAGGAGCTTCTCTGGTGACTTTTGAGATCCACACCCACTGTGGATGTAACGAGAAGTCATTTGGAATCTGTTTATTCCTATGTCCCATTAGCAAAACGATAGTAATGGATCCGTCTCTATGGCTGGTGACCCTTTGTAACACAGTTTCATGGCCCTAGTAACTGTCCCAGATATGGATTCCACCTGTGGAAAGAAACTTAAAATCAATTGGAAAGTGATTGTTATTCCCATGATGGTCATGCCACTATTGCCTTCAGTGGGACCACAGGGAGAGTGGGGCACATCTAAGGATGAGAAGATAAAACACAGTGCCACTAAAGGGAATGGAAATAATGGAACATGATGGGATATCAGGATGGAAAGGTAGGGAATAGAATATAAGGAGTGATAAATAACTCTGTAGACCTGCTGACAAAGACAAATGACTTAAATTCTACTGTAGAAGCTCCCTGAAATATGAACACATAGTTATATAAAACATGTTTAAATGGCCAGATGGTGGTGGTACAGGTCTTTAATCCCAGCACTTGGGACACAGAGGCAGGAGGATCTCTGAATTTGAGGCCAGCCTGTCTAAAGACAAAGACAGAGACAGGAATGGGGAGGGCGAGAGGAAGAGGGAAATGGGGAGAGAGAGAGAGAGAGAGAGAGAGAGAAAGAGGGAAAGAGAGAGAGAGAAAGAGAGAGAGAGAGAGAGAGAGAGAGAGAGAGAGAGAGAGAGAGAGAGAGAGAGAGAGAGAGAGAGAGAGAGAGAGAGAAACTCTGCCTTGGAACACCAAGGAAAATGCCCATAATTGCCATAACAGTCTAAGAAATACAGAGTCAATGTCATACCTCTATTGGTAGCATTGGCTACGAAGTCCCATAGACCCTCAAATATGAGCCATTGCCAATGGTCTTGGTAGCCTCACAAACTTGGTGATAAGACCCTATTGCTGAAAACAGCACCCTTGTCTAATAGAACATAGAGATATCAGGCTGGTACTGATCAGAAGCCTCATTCCTCCCATCTAGTTTCCGTAGAACCTGAAGGTGCTATGAGCTAATGGGAGGAACGTCTTGCCCAGAAGTGAACCCTGCAAGCTACGATGAACCTATCTAGCAATCTTAATTTAAGGGAAGATCAATTATTATTGGTACCTGGTTGATTTGTCAAATTTCTTCTTGTGGTCCTCCCTTAACAAACTAGTCATTTTTCTACCCCAAGGGTATTAAAATATTGTGTAAATTTGTCTTATGTTTAGTGTTTTGGTATGCAAGCTGAGATGTGAATATCATTTACTTTAGTATCAGAAATTGTCATGGATATCTCAAGAAAGAAAAAAAAATATTTATTCTCTTAGTCGAAAAATCTAAGGTGACCTTTTCTAAACATTCCTCACATATGTCAGAGCAGGGAGATCATTTCCATAGGTCACCTGTCATGATGAATAAGTTAAAATAAAATCTGCATCAAGATATTGGAGCAAGTTTTGTATGAAGAAACATTTATTTTCTGTAAGCTTTGTTATTTCTGTCAAAAAAAACCCACAAGTGTCAAAGGCATTTTTAGACATCTACGAAAAAACTCCTTATTATGGTTACTCTACAAGTCACTGCAGCAAAGCTAGGACGATGTGATTGCGTGTGCGCGCGTGTGTGTGTGTGTGTGTGTGTGTGTGTGTGTGTGTGTGTGTGTGTGTGTTTGTACAGAATAAAAAGGAAGGACTGAATCATGAGGTATTTTGCTGCAAAGGTCCTTAAGGGCAATATTAAAGTTTGGGAACAGATTCCCCAGTACACAGTTCAAGGCTCTATTTTAGCCCTGTTCTCGCACTTTTTTCTTGCCAAGACAATCTCAATGGCAAGTTGTCTGGTATGCCTTGGATTTCCTTGACATTTTTTTTAGAGTATTGGATTTGTTATTTTAACAATTTTGCTTTACTAGAAGTCAAAAGAATTGCCATGTTTCAAATATATTTAAACCTTTCATGCTATGTGTGAAGATCATGCTTAAAATTAATTAGAAGGAATAATGGAGATAAGAGAGCAATATAATTTTTAAAATTGACTTATGTTGTGAAGAAATGCACCACACTACACTGCCATACTTCTTTCTGAATGACTTGGTTTATATCAAAGACCATGAATGGATGCAAAATAAATAATGTGTATATCAAAGAGTATCACACATATATAAATGGAGTGCTTGCAATGGCAAGAAACAAATGTTTGGCTCCCACGGGCTTGTGTTCATGGTTGGCCTGTCCTTGGGGAGGAAGACTTTCTTCAGTACTCTTTCCCCCTCTTCTCAGTTGAGTAGCAAAACATCCTGCCCCAAACCCACCCCCCATTCTCTTTCAGAACCTCTATTTTC
Source organism: Mastomys coucha (assembly GCF_008632895.1). Lineage (NCBI taxonomy): Eukaryota > Metazoa > Chordata > Mammalia > Rodentia > Muridae > Mastomys > Mastomys coucha. The sequence goes on from NW_022196895.1 coordinate 54,846,695, forward strand.
TCCACAGAACTGGTTTATATCTGAAAGTACAAAGTATTTGGCTACCTTATTTTCATTTTTTCTCTTTCTTTTTCTTTTTCTTTCCTCCTTCCAGACAGGGTTTTTCTGTGTAGATTTGGATGCCCTCACACTCATCTGTAGGCCAGCACGGCCTCAAACTCACAGAGAACTGCCTGTCTCTGCTTCCTTGGTGATGGGATTAATGGTGTGCACCACCATCACCTGGCATTTGAATGCTGTCTTTCTCACCTTCCTATGAAAATACAAGCTCCTGAGTACTTCCACATCTGAGTATCCCAAACTGTACTTGATACATTGTCACCTTTGAGTAAATTAATGAAATAAGCTTTATGATTTAAATGTAGTCAAGCTTTGGGGAGATTAATTATGCATTTATGATGGTTTGTATATGCTTGGCCCAGGGAGTGGCACTATTAGGAGGTGTAGCCTTGTTAGAGTAGGTGTGTCACTGTGGGTGTGGGCTTTAATACCCTCATCCTAGCTGCCTGGAAGTCAGTATTTTGCTAGCAGCCTTCAGATGAAGATGTAGAACTCTCAGCTCCTCCTGCACCATGCCTGCCTGGATGCTGCCATGTTCCTGCCCTGATGATAATGGACTGAAACTCTGAACCTGTAAGCCAGCCCCAATTAAATGTTGTCCTTTATAAGACTTACCATGGTCGTGGTGTTTGTTCACAGCAGTAAAACCCCAACTAAGACAGCATTTATTTATACACTATTAGACAATACTCTGAACATACTAGATATTTACAAATCCATTTCTATTTACTGTCTAACCATAACTGTATGTCCTCAAGTTTGCCCCACAGCATTTCCATACTCTTAAACAACATCTTCTTTCACAGTGTCCTAATGGGAAACAAATTGTATAGTCACTATATCTAAAGACCAATTATGCTAATGACTTGTCAATAAGGCAAATGGGTTTACCTCATGCTACCTAATGTGAATCTTAACAAAATAATCATTTCTACATATAATAATAGTAAAACAGAAAAATATCATAGTTTGCTTTCTTTTTCTGTGACAAAAACACTCTGTACAAAAGCAACTTGGTAAGGAAAAGTTTTATAAGTCCTGATCATGGCCAGTTATTGTGAGGAAGCCATGACAAGAACTCAAGGCAAACCTGGAGGCAGGAACTGAAGCAGAGACCATCGGGAAACATTGCTTACTGTCTGGTCTCTGTGGCTTATTCAGCCTACTTTCTTATACAGCCCAGGACCACCAGCCCAGGGTGACACTGCCCACAATGGGCTGGACAAATGCCCTATAGATATGCACATAGGCCCGCCCCTCAATTGAAACTCCTCAATTGAGGTCCCCTCTTTCTGGTTGACTCTACTTTGCAGCAAGCTGTCATGTCAGAACCTCTCTGCTATAAAAGTTAAAATTATTCAGCAATATGGGGGATGGGGAATGGTTTCTAACTGTTGTAGCCTAAGAAGAGCAGTAGCAAACACCTAGTATCCAGTGATGCTTAGCTCTCTCCAATGTCTCAATTCATATGCTTAAGTTCATGCTCCATTTCTAGCACGTCTGAGTTATAAAACGTACTTAACTTACTTCGCCTCTGTTTTTCTCTGGGAATGATGAAATAGTACTCATGGGTGTCATGGGAAACGTCTAAAAACATACAATCTCTAAATACCACTACCTTGACATATACAAGACATGCTGGATACATATTGGCTAGTGTTGGAGCCACTCGGTACAAAGGCTTTTAGAAGGAGTGGTGCCAGTCTCTTTAGTCCCAAAGCAACCGTGTCTTGGTAATATAGCTTACTATTTAAATATTAAACAACTGGCTTAAAATGGATGAAACTGCCTGGCTTCCACTGTATCTAGTAATCTGTTTTTAATCCCACGCATTAGTCACTGTGTTTTGTTAATAAGGGACATTAAGTACACCACCAGATCTTCAGTATAAATAGACCATTCATTTCATGTTCAGTACAGGATTCAGAGCATAAAGATTAATCAATAAATATTGTTTTAAAAACCCCAATAGTTGATGGAGCATTCAGGAACACCCAAACAAAGTATCATTTTTAAAGCTGTTTAACACAACTTTTGTCACAATGTTTCAGTTTTCATGAAGAATCATTAATTAATGAAACGACTGTTTCGCTATACACAGCCTCGGCACTTGAAAACTGCCCCACAGCAGTAACATTAATAATAAACTGTGTGGAAGTTTTACTTCCATCACGGGTTAGAACTTAAAAACTATTGTTGGGATCAACTGCAATACTTTGCTTAACACAAAGGGGAAATAAGTTGCAGATACATTCGTTGCTAGGGGCGATATTAAAATCAAGGCCTTTTAATTCCTGTGCCAAAATTATTTTGGCTTTCTCTTTTAAGGCCTGTCTGTTTTTAATCACAGTGATGTCATTTGAGAAAATACCAATTACTTAGTTTTGTCTTCTGTAACAAGTAAAAAGTTAGAAGACTTCCCGGGATCCCAGCTGTCTCTCTTCAAATACTCATTTACTTTTTTTTTTCACATAATGAGTAATAAAACTTTTACCAAATTTTATTTTATGAAGAAAATAATTTCTGCTAGGCTTTCGTTCTATTTATTGAAGTTTTCTAATGGAAATTAAATTCTAAGAGCATTAAACACTTAATTTGATAATGTTTATTTTATTAGTTTCAATCGCAGACATAATACCGCTTACTTAAACAAATTACAAAATTTTTATTATTCCCCGAGTAGTATATTGATTTTCACGTTACGCTCAAATTATTACAACATTGATTTTCATAAGAAGTAAAACTAAAGTGTTTTATGGCCCAGTGTCCACGAAACTAACATTTTAACCATTTCTCAACTGATTCTGTGTCATCATGTATATCTGTAGTTACTTTTACTTTTGTTAATAATTTTGAAAAAAAAGCAACAGATGTGTTGCTTCTGCTCGCTCATACTCTTTGGCATCTTGAGGAATGAGGGGGAACGACAAGGAATGGTTAGTGACAGATGTTCTGGATTCCTTGGAAAGTGACAGCGGACCAGGGAGGCCCTCTTCTGACTCAGCGAGCTCAGCCTTTGCACTGTGCGGATGTTCTCACTCCTTTGCTTCCTCAAGCACCCTGGTTGTCTTGAAATGCTCCGCGAATATTAGGAACGTAGATCAGAACACCTTCTCACGTATTCTTACCCTACAGATTGCTTTCGTTACTTATTTATTAAAATGTATATCCTGGGGGGATGAGAAGAGAACAGAGTCTGTCAAGTGCTTGCATCACAAGCAGGAGGACTTGGTTTGAGCTCCAGTGCCCACAACCCATAATAATCCCAGCACTGGGTAGTGCAGGCAGAAGGCTCACTGGGGCTCCCCCAGCCAGCCAAGCTAGGCTAATCAGCAAACTCCAGCCAATGAGGGGCCTTCTCTCACAGGAGATGGATGATGTTTCTTAGGATGACACTTGAAGCCCTTTGGCTTACACACACACACACACACACACACACACACACACACCCCAAATAATAAATAATCAAAAATGTATGTACTTGCTTATTTATTGATTTAATTTATTTATGACTTCCATAACTTCTTTAACTTATTTTAAGTCCACCCCCATTCCCTCCCTTCCAATTCCTGGCATATCCTAGCCCCACTATACTCTGCTAATCTTGTGTGTTGTTTTGGTAAATCCAGTGAGTCCACTTAGGGCTAGCAGGTATGTCTGTATATATGGCATCTATAATACATGGGTCATAAATAGCTCATTACATCAACAATGATATGGGAGAGAGATACTCCTTGGTAAGTACAGATATATTCTTATATAATTTTTGTGTATCTGTGTATATATATATATATATATATATATATATATATATACTATATATACATATATATCAACATACACACACACCATACACAATCACACACACACACACACACACACACACACACATAGTGGCTTGAAATTCAGACAGGGAAAACAGCAAAATAATTCATACTCATTTTCTCCCCTAGTGCTCCGTTACCTGTGGCAAAGGCATGCAGTCTCGTGTTATCCAGTGCATGCATAAGATCACAGGAAGACATGGAAATGAGTGCTTCTCTTCGGAGAAACCTGCAGCGTACAGGCCATGTCACCTTCAGCCCTGTAATGAGAAGATTAATGTAAATACAATAACATCACCAAGACTGGGTAAGCACATCACAGAGTGGATGGCTTTAGGGCACCGAAAGGTGCCCTTAGGTCATATATTGCCTTCAAGTTTGGGAATTACTAAACTGGGCCAGTTTGCTTGTCTCTCATTTGGGTCTAATTAAGTATACTTTAGTCCAAAAGGTCACAAATGAGTTTTAAAAGTTTCATAAAGACCCCTTTCCCTCCCTGATGGATCTACTCAGGGATAAGTCTAGGAATTACTGATGTCACACTACGTGAGGTCATCTTGCCACAGAGTTTAAACTTCAGTCTAGCTCCACAGTGGAACTATGTAGATTTCTGTGGAAGGGGCAGTTGTGAATAAACCTTAGATTCCTCCATGGGGAATGCCCTCCTTTTGGTCCTGGATGTAAACTTTCTTCAGGATAAAGTATAAAAATGGTTTCCCCTAAACAATGAGCACCCAAACCTGATGTACTTTTTTAATATTTGAGGACTATTTATTTATTTATTTATTTACTTATTTATTATTTTTTTTTCCAGATACAGGGTTTCTCTGTGTAGCCCTAGCTGCCCTTGAACTCACTCTGTAGACCAGGCTGGCCTCGAACTCTGAAATCCGCCTGCCTCTGCCTCCCAAGTGCTGGGATTAAAGGCGTGCGTCACCACTGCCCAGCTGAACTCTATATTTATAAACCCTGGCAATATTCATTTCTTTTTGTATTTTTTTAACTCATTGCTTAATTGACCTACAAAGGGACATGCCTCTCAGGATTTTCATTCATATTGAGTTCTGGCTGCCCTGTCCACTCCAGCCCCATCTCCTGCCACTGGTACCTACTGTACCCTTCTATCCCCAGTATTCCCCGGTCCACTTTCATATCATGTGTGTTCTATTATCATACCTTAAAGGGTCTCTTGTTCCCATATCATGGCTACTTTTCTAGCTTCTACTGCTACACTTAACTTCCACAAAATACACACACACACACACACATAATTTAAAAAAGAACAAATATGAAAGAAACATGGAGTAGTGATTACTGGGAATATTTTTTCATGTTTTTTGTGTTATGATGTAATTTTGTTAAGTATTATCAATTCTTATTATATAATTTATCATCAAGAAGTAGAGTGTGCTTTTAATGTAGGTGTCTGGTATTTGCATAACAAATCTTAATGACTATGTGGCAGTTACTACTTTAATAACACTTCGGTGTGGCAAACAATGGATTAAATTTTTCACTTGTGCATATATCCTCTAGAACAATTTAAATATGTGATTATTGGAATAATTGTGACAATAAAAGAAGCTAAGTTATCATATGTACTTTTATACTGTCAACAAAAGATTCTGTGGGTTCAAGAAGTTTGATTCTTCGTGGTAAAGCAACAATTCCTTTTGAGCCAGATAATTAATGATTCTTTGAAGTAATTAGTTAAAATAGAATAACACTATTCAAGATGAAAGTTAAACAGTCCTTAAACAGAAGGCTCAAATTAAACCAACCCCCTGTGTAACAATCATACAGAGTCTAAGAAATATCATTTCGGGGAAAATCTTGGAAGGAAGGAAGAGCTCTGTTAAAATTGCATTTTTCTACTTCTGAGTCTTTGAAAGTTGTATTGGTTGCTCTTCTGCTGCTGAAATAAAGGGTCCCAATGAAAAGCACATTAGGGAAGAATTTGAACAGCCAGAAAAGGAAAAAACAACAAACAAACAAACAAAACCAACGTACTGCAAACTGAATTTCACAACAGAATTTCACATCTGTTGTGAAATACACATTACTCTGACACCCTAAAGCCATATCTTCAGTATTAAATTGTCTAGATCCGATCTTCAGTACATCCAAGCACTGCTGATGCATCACCACAAATTTCAGTCATTCTGAAAGCCAGCTTGATGCTTTAAAAAGCCAAGATTCATTCTCCATATTGCCTGCTCCCCCACTTGTTATGTGGGAAAGTATTGTGCAGAGTAGACATGGGCATATTTGCATTTTGCTGCTTATTTGTAGTTCCATTCGTAGACATAGTTATTAATATGCAGATATATTAAGTCCAGTGGGGTGGTGCACACATTTCCACTCAGAATCTAGGGAGATCAGGAGGCAATGCTCAGGAGTTCAAGGCCATCTTAGGTTATAGTGAATTCCAGACCAACATGAGCTACAGAGCAATTCTGCTTCAAAGAAGCAATCACTTATGTAGCTGTACATACAGAGGAGAAGAGACTACGCTCCACCCTTTTAATCTTATCTACAAAAATACATGAATAAAACTTAAGTGAAATAGATAAAATTGCAGTGTTAAACTAGACATGGCTGCAGACACTTGTAATCTCAACAATAGATTGAAGTCTAAGAATTTACATGCCAAGACCCTATTTTCATAGTACATACAGGGGCCTGGAAAGGGGAATCCATGTTTACAAGTACTCATAGGTCTTCCAAGGCACCCAGTTTTGGTTCCCAGCACCCACATGGTGGCTCACAGTCAACTGTAACTGTAGTTCCAGTGGATCTGATGCCCTCTTCTGACCTCCTCAGACACCATATGTACACACGGTACACATCTGTAGGCAAAACAATCAAACCATACATACAATATAAAATAAATGACTTTAAACAATGCACATATCTATAAGCAATTATATGGGTTAATCTCAATTGTCAACTTGTTGAAATCTAGAATCATATGGGAGACAAACCTCTTGGCATACATGCTGGGAACTTTTCTGACTAAGTGAATTGAAGTGGGAAAACTTACCCACTGTGGGCAGCACCATTCCCTAGGAGAGTATCTTAGACTGTATGAAAAGGAGAAAGTGAGCTGAGCACAAGAATCTATCCATTTCTGCTTCTTAGCCTTAAGCCCACATTGTTTTTGTTGGGGTATCGTTGTGGGAAATATTAAAAAAGAACTGCCAAGTTCCCACACTCTATCTAGCCACTCTCTGCCTGCCGACTCTCCAGTGGGGCTGGAGCTCCCACGCTCCCTTTACTGCCATGCCAGCCTCACACACCCACTGTCCACCCCACGGTCAGCAGCCACAATACCCAGCAACCTTGTAGAAACAAAACTCTAGAAGCTTCTAATTAACAAGTCATATTTATATATCAATAAATTCTCAACTCACAAGATGCCCACACATTAATTTCAGGGCCAGGTGATAATGGTACAAGCAACCCACCTAGATTAGACTAGTTATCCCAATTATTCTATCCTGTATGATATCATATCTACCTGTGGCTATTTAAGGCCACACTGGTTCAGGATCTTCCATCTTGCTTTTTTTTTTTTTTTTTTTTTTTTTTTTTTTTTTTTTTTTTTCTTGCTTCTCTCCTGAAACACTCTCTGTCTCTGAAAGTCTTAGCTCCGCCTCCCTTCCACTGTCCAATTACAGGCCTCCTGCTGCACTAATATTTTAATGTAATTGGACAGGAAACATCCTGTCACAGGGTATTTTATCACAGCAACAAGAAAAGCAACTAATACAGGTGATTAATAAATGCAACTGAAACTTAGAATCTCTACTGCTTTTTGCCGAGCAAACCATCTTTGGTAAACTTCAGATGTCCCCAAGTAAGAGTGTTAGGCATTCAGTCTGCTGCTGTATTACAGGATATGTGCTTCTTTGTTTGTTTGTTTGTTTGTTTGTTTGTTTCTGTTCTGTCAACTAAAATAAACAAGTTCAAATGAGTCAAATTAACTCCACACCAAAAAAAAAATAGTAAATCCTACTGATGATACCTATGCACTTTCACGGAACGAATTCTCAGAACTCACCATATTCTGTTTTCCAGCTGCCCTGACCTTCAAGTGCCTGGGAGACCAGTGGCCAGTGTACTGCAGAGTGATACGGGAGAAGAATCTTTGCCAGGATATGCGGTGGTACCAGCGGTGCTGTGAGACATGCAGGGACTTCTATGCCCAAAAGCTGCAGCAGAGGAGTTGACCTGAGGCAGGCCGGCTGACTGGCTCCTAGCATTTTTGCTATTGCGTTATTTATAAACACACACACACTAGCATGTTTCTCAGATCAAATATTATCAGATTACATATAATTTAATCAAATTAATTTATTTGCCTCCCAGGCACCTCATGTGGTGTTTGTTTTGATTATACAAACATGTTGACTTTATACTATGAGGCTTCATAAATAATTTTATATGAATGAGTAAGTTGGGTCTAGTAAACTCGTAAGAGAAAAGAAATGATTTCCTTTTTCATTTAGGGCTGTCTCTAAGGTGCTATTTTTCTCTCCACCAAAACCATTAAGTTATCCAGTGTGTACAGTACCTTAGCATGGTAGCTTAGCTATATATGCAGAAAATGATCGATTTTCTTGTGTCCTGCTGCAGAATCTGCCCATTTTCTGTTAATGGCAGGAGATGAGTAAACACAACAGACCTCACAGTCTTGAAAAGTTCGAGAGAATGTATTACGAATTTGATTCAGATTTAGAGGCGAGCATAGGAGACATTCTACTGTAGCGATACCTTTACGTTATGAATGGAAAAGTCAAGACAGAGACTTTGAACATGTTGGTGAACATGCACTTGAACACAAGTACTGTGAGCCTGAAGCACTGTATGGATGTACACTGAATCACTGTTGCGCTGTTGGTGTAGGTGTAGAGAAGCTGTGACGGAAGTGGCAGCTCCCTATGAAACCTGTATTATTGTAACATGCCATTAGACTGGCTTTTAAAAGGTATTTCAAACAGAGAAGATGTGGATCTAACCACATCTTCCCATCCCCTAACAGACTTATGAAAGAGGATCATACTTTGACTCACAAATCCTATGAGCAAGGGTAGTAAATATTTTTTTCCTTCTTTTCCCTAGCAAATAAGAAAATGAGATTTGGATAATATTTTGATAGTTTCATTGTGTTTCTCCTTTTTAAAAAATAAAATTATAATTCTCTGAAACATTCAAAACACATCTTAATTTTTTTCTTATTAAGAAAATATTGCGCATGGTTCACATGGTTTCTTAGATTTTTTTTTTTCTCAGTAAAATATGTGAGACTTCCTTTGGGAAGACAGTCCTTCACAGGGCTGTCCACGTTTCCACACTTGGAGAGAAGAGGCACTGTCTACCTCTGTCCTGAAGTATTCACTGCAGGAAGCATGCAGAGTGAGCCACAAGGAGACAGAAGATCTCTTCTGAGAGCAAGGGGGATGTGTGCTTATTTCAAGTCCTAAAATGTTTAGGTTCCTAAAATTGAGGTTCCTTTCCTACAGTGCAACCCACTTCATGTGCAGATGTCAGCTGTCCCTCTTTATATTACTGTTGATGAAAAAAAAAAAAAAAACAGCTCTCATCTTAAAGCAAATAAAGGATAGTTTATTCTAAGGCCACCTTTGAGTGGCCAAAGCCTGATTGTGCAGATTGAGGCTAAAATTCTGTGATCCAACATAGAAGCAGTTTCATAAAGTTTTATAGTTTTACAAAGAAAGTCTGAAATCAAGTTTAAAATAAATGGATGGCTACATTAGAAAGGTGGTTACAACAATGTAGGGAAAGCTCTCCATGAACCTCAGATACTATCTGATGACGTTCTTAGCTTTGGGGGTTGGCAGAGGTACACTGTCAGCTAAGGTAATAGATTCCAGAAGATCTTTATTTATTAGTCACAGGATGTCAGTTCCCACATAAAGGTGGGCAGGGAGTGGCTATTTGGGGTGCTAAATATAACCCAAGATAAAGTAATTGACCTCTGGATGTGCAACATCCCAACCTCTCCTTGAAACGTGACATAAGATGAGACATTCCAAATTCTTTCTCTTGATTTCTGAACCCATGCATCTCAAGTCAAAATAGCATACCACCACAGACTGAAATGGTTCAGAGTATGAACATCTCTACAAGCTAAAATATCAATGCCTTAGGCCTTCAAGGTGATGTCACTCACCCAGTGCAACAACTGAAACTGTTAAAAGACTTCTGTTGGGTACATCTTTTGTAGGACTCTGTGGGGCAGAGAGATGCACATCACACCATAAAACCCTGATTTTATAGTCACTAGCAGGGATTTTCCCCTCAAATTTGTTTTCCATATCTAGAATTAAACTCTTTACTTTCTATATTAATCTTTAAAATAAATAAAAGTAAATTAAACAAAAGGAAGATGCCCTGAGAAACCTTAGTCTGAGTTCAGACAGAGAAGGGACAGAGAGACTCTCGACAGGGAGGGCTAGTTGCTCATGGAACTGATTGTACTTCTAACATATTACCAAGACTGATCTTGTACAACTGTGATGGCAGTCATGTTCTGATCAGGTAATCTGCCTATAAGCTTAGTGAATCAGACATCATCAGGTCTACAACGAGTAGTCACAGAGTAACAAACAGAATCTGTCTGTCTGTTGTCTATAAGAAACACATTGGATCTTTAAAGATAGGACTAGCTTCAAGGGACAGGATAGAAAACCCCATTCTAAACAAATTAGGACAGAAAGCAAGCAGGTGTCAGTCACTACACTAACATCAGATGAAATAGACATCAAATAAAAACAAAGCAGAAAAGATCAAGAATGCTTCATTCTGTAACGGGAACAATCAGCTGGGAGGCCATCATTATCCTAAGCACCAGTGTACCAAAGTCTGCTGTACCCACTTCATTAAAGAAAAGTATGACTAGACAATAACATGGTGAATAGCTTCAATTCAGTAATCATGGGTGATTCTGATACCTCATCTCCCCTCAGGTTATGTGCTATCTGAACAAAAATTAGAGGGAGAAACATCAGAATTAAATAACACCATACATTACTTAACAGATACCTACAGAAAATTCCACCCCAAACCAAAGAGTAAATATGGTGCCCAGAATTTCATGGAAACTTCTCTAAAACAAACCACAAAACAAAAACTTGTGGGACACTAAACAAAATTTTAACAAATTCAGAAAATCTGATTTAACAACCCTCAGTACTCTTATCTTACCACAAAACTTTAAAGCTTTAAGTCAACACATTCCCTAGTGGGGATTCTAATGGATCCCTAGTGACTACATGAACATATGAGGATTAAATAACACATTAGTGAACAGAGAACAGGACAAAGAAGACATCGAGAAAGAAATCTAAATATTCCTAGGACTAAATCAAAATGAAACATACAAGTGGAACACATTAAAAGCAACTCTAAGAGAAAAATGCATAGCTCTATTTTTTATACTTAAAAAGATTAAATGGAAATGAATTAATGATACAGCTGAAATTTTTGAAAAATAACAACCCAAGCCCAATTCAGTAGACTGGCATGAATAAATAAAAATCACAGCAGGAAAATAATTAAGTAGAAACAAAGCATACCACACAAAGAATTAACAAATCTAAGTTCTGATTCCTTGAGAAGATAAAACAAGATCTGTAGACTCTTGGCCTAATTAGTCAAAAGAGAGAATGAGATAAACCAAAATAACGGAATTGAGATGAACAGAGAACATTACAACACACAATGGAGAAGTCCAGCATATTATACAGGAATGCACTAAAAGCCTGTACACCACTAGCTTAGAAAATAAAAAAATTTTTTACAAGTTTCTAGATTCACATACAACACTAAACAAAGAAAAGAGCAACAATTAAAGCTTACCCATAATGCATAAGAAGATCTAAACAATAATAAAAAGTCTTCTAACATAGAAAACTCCAGGACAGATGGATGCACAGCAGATTCTACCAGTCTTTTATGGAGAGAGAACAACCTGCACTTCTTAGTTCACTAAAAGGTGCAAACAGAAAGGGTACTTCCAGACTCTTTCTATTAAGCCAGTATTACTCTAATACCAAAAGTAGGTAGACACACACCACACACATACACACACATACACACACACACACAGGGTGAGGGAGGGAGGGAGGGAGAGAGAGACAAGAGACAGAGAGAGAGAGAGAATTAATTACAAAATCAGATAGCCATCTAGACACAAGCAGAAAAAGGCCTTGGACAAAATCCAGCAACCCTTCGTGATAAAAGTCCTTGAGAGTAGGAAAGGCAGAGTAAGGAAATATACCATAACCTAGTAAAAGCTACATCTGACAAATCACATGACCACGTCATCCTAAATGGAGAAAAACTCGAAGCAGCCCCATTAAAACCAGGAATAAGATAGGTCTGCCTGCTATCTCTTTTTTAATATAGTGCATGAAGTAGTAGATAGAGTAACAAGACAAGAGGGGGATTAAAGGTGTACAAATAGAAAAAATAGTAAAAATCACCACTATTTGTGGATGATTTGACATTATAGATAAGAGAGCCCCCAAATTCCACCAGAAAACCTCTAGGCATGATAAACAATTTCAGCAGGCTACCAAATCAAATTATAGATATACAATACAATAGTCTTTGTATATACCAATAACAAACATGTCAAGAAATAGATTGTGGAAACATTGTCTTTCACAGTAGCCTCAAAAAATATCTAGAAATAAATCTAACCCAGAGAGTGAAAATCTTTGACAATGAAATCTTTAAATCTCTGAAGGAAGAGATTGAAGAAAACATCAAAAGACAGAAAGACCTCCCACCCTCATAGATTGGTAGAATGAATATTGTAAAAATGACCATCCTACCAAAAGAAATCTGCAGATTCATTGAAAGCCCAATCAAAATCCCCATGTCATTCTTTACATTAATTATAAAATTAATATGGAACCACAAAGTCTCCAGATAGCCAACGTAACAATGATCCAAAGAAACAGGGTTGGAAGGATCACCATTCCAGACTTCAATCACAATTGCAGAGCTAAAATGATAAAAACAAAGATGGACATATAGAACAATGGAACAGAAAAGAACAGAAGACCCAAACACTAATATAATTAACTACATCCACCTCATATTTGACAAAAATGTCAAAAGTTCACACTGGCAATAACATCTTCAACAAACAGTGGAATTGGATCTATCATCCTACACACACACACACACACACACACACACACACACACACACACAAAATCAACAACAAAAAAAAATGGACCAAAGACCTCAGTGTGAAACCTAAAACACCAATGCTTCTGGGTGAGAGTTTAGGCAGCCCCCTACACAATATGTAGATGTAGGGAAATGTCACTGAGTAGGACTCCATTTGCTCAAGCGTTAAGACCAACTATTGACAAAGTGAGACCTCATAAAACTCAAAAGCTTCTGTAAAGCAACGAAGCTGCAGAGGGAGTATTTCCCCACTCATACGCCTCACACAAGATTAATATTTCAGAATATATAAAGAACTGAAAAAAAAGCAAGAGCCCAGGAACCAAATGACCCTATGAGAAATGGGCTATGAACCTGAGCAGAGAGTTCTCAAACATAAAAATTGGCTAAAAAATATCTTTTGTAAAAATGTGTTCTGCTACTGAAGCAATTAGAGAAATACAAATTAAAACTACTTGGAGATTTCTTCTTACTCCAGTCAGAATGGTTAAGATCAAGAAAACAATTGACAGTGGCTGCTGACCTGCACGTCAGCAGAGGGGACCTCCTTGACTGTGAGAGGAATTGTCAACTTCTCCATCCATTGTGAAAATCAAAGCAAAGAATGCTCAAAAGCCTTAAATGAACCTCCCATACTACCTAGGTGTACAACTCCTCAGCACATACATAAAAGACTCTACATCCTAGTCCAGGGATCCTTGTTCAGCCATGTTCCTTCCCACTCTATTTACTAGCTAGAAAGCAGAAACAACCTAATGCCCTTCCACTGATGAATTCATAGTGGAAATGCAGTGTGTGTGTGTGTGTGTGTGTGTGTGTGTGTGTGTGTGTGTATGTATTGCAATACTATTCAGCCACAAAGAAAAACATCATTGTGGAGTTTACATATAAATTGATGAAACTAGAAATTATAGTAAGTAAGGTATCCCATTTAAGTAGTACACGCTCTCTGTTGCTTGTTGACTCTTGATATGAATCTTTAGTTATGAGTTCATAACCTAGAGTAACTGCAGAAACCAGGAAAATAATAAGGAACCATGGGGTTGAAGAACTCTAGAGAGGAGACTAATATATTATATAATATATAATAAGTTATTAACATTGCATATGTGTTATATAGCATATAGTATATATTTATATAATATTGTATACATTATATAATATGTAACATGTGTTATATAATAATATGTGGTTTATTTGATAATACATATTATATATATTTGATAATATATATATGTGTGTGTTATATCATATTATATAATATGATATTACACATACATAATATTATATATAGAAAAACCATGAGGGAGACATTAATCGGGGAGGGTAATGAAAGGCAATACAGAGGGAGAAGGAGGAAGGAAAGGTTGATTCTCAGCATCCATACATGGCTCACTATAGCCCTTAACTGCAGTTCCAGGTATCTGGTTCTGTCTTCTTGCCCCTACAGGCACTGCATACATTTATATGGCACACTTATACACAAAGACAAAACAGTTAGGCACAAAAAATAAAAATAAACAATTCTAAACAAAAAAAAAGTGCCAGGTCTTTTAAGTTATTGGTCTGGGGAGTCCAAGAGACTCCCAAACCATACAGGCTATTGTCATTGCCCTTGGTTGTCTCCCACAAATCTGAGGCAATGCCCTATTGCTAAATACCCTACACACTTGGGCACTTACGACAATGGTTTGGAGGAATTGAGCCGGGTCTGACTTAGAAGCTCCTTCCCTAAGGTCTGGCTTTCATCATCCCAGAAGGAAGCAAGAAAGCTGCCAAGGAGGAAGGGCAACCAATAGTCGTGTCCAGCTGTGATGCTTACAAACCACAAAGACCAGAACAGCAAGACATCCCAAAAGGTGCAACAGTGGCATTCATGTCCTGGGGAGCAGCCAAGAGACTATCTAATTGGAACTTAGGACCGTCCTCACCAAAGGATGGACTTCATGCCTGCTGGTGTAAAACCATTCCACTACCAACAGCTAATGACATGCTATAGACACTAAACAAGACCTGTCTACTTCCTAAAGCAGTACAGCTTCTAACTGCACTCTAAGTCCATATACTTATGCTCACAGCTAGGTGTAGCTCTCATCCATTATCAAAAAAGGGGCTGCGTGTGTGTGTGTGTGTGTGTGTGTGTGTGTGTGTGTGTGTGTGTAGTAAAGGGACTCATCAGATTGTATTTAAAATTTTGTGTATATATAAACTAATAATAAAGATCGGAGACCATGAGTTTAAGAGGGATTGGTGGTAATAGAAGAGGGGGGAGGGGTGGGGGAAATGATGCAAATACTGTTCTCATACAGGAACTTCTTTTTAAAAAATAAAAAGGGGCTGGTGAGATGGCTCAGCCGGTAAGAGCACAGACTGCTCTTCCGAAGGTCCTGAGTTCCAATCCCAACAACCACATGGTGGCTCACAACCACCCGTAATGAGATCTGATGCCCTCTTCTGGTGTGTCTGAAGACAGCTACAGTGTACATAATTATTTATAATATAATAAATAAATCTTTGGGCTGGAGCGAGCAGAGGTCCTAAAATCAAAAGTCAATTCCCAAAAACCAGATGAAGGCTCACAACTATCTGTACAGCTACAGCGTGTACTCATCTACATAAAAATAAATAAAAAGTCTTTTTAAAAAAGTAAAAAAGAAATTCTCTCCAACAAATAAATTAATCCATTATTTTTGAAAACTCAGCCTCAAATGAATTCTCAGGACTAGGGAAGCTTGCAGCCAGGTTCTTTGCCGGGATACAGTCTGAAGGGCCTCCATCCCAAGTGTTTTCTGGAATCTACATTGCCCTCTGTACCCCTGTGATCTACCTGGGCCTCCACTTTGTGTGTTTCCCTCGACATTTGTGTCTTCCATGCTCCTATCAGGATGGCTGACTATGTTCTGCTTACAGCATCTAAGAGGTGAGTACAGCATTATAAACTCGTGCATCCTCCTCCTGCAAACCAATCCTAAAGCCCTGAGATCAGCTTTATTACTACAACCACATTCACTTCTTCCACCAATTTCCCATTACTTACTAGATTCACTGCTCCAGTAAAACACTCTACTCAAGGACAAGGAAGAAAGGATTCATTTGGGTTCACATTTACAGAGAATATCAGGGCAGGCAGGAGCAGGAGGCAACTGGTCACATTGGATCAGGGAACAGAGGATAAGAATAAGTAAGAACAGAGAGAGATGAAGGATGATTCTCAATTAATGTTCTTCTAGACATTCAATTCAGGATAAGAATGCATGGACTGGCATCACCTACAGTTAGAGTTGGTCTTTATTCACTGAATCTAGATAATACTGCATAGGTATGTCTCCCATGTAATTCTGAAGACTGTCAAATTAGTGAACAGCATTAACCTTCACAAGGGACTTTTAAAACAAAATTAGGAGATATGTCACCAAACCAACAAACATTAAATAAATTACCCTCAGGTTTCAAAGTAGTATTTACTAAAGAGATGGAGTGTTCTAGAAGGTTTTGGGTCCGATGTGACTCAGAGATGATTAGGAGGCCTGCAAGAGAGAAATCTTGGATGAAAACAGATATGTCAGTTTGGTATGATGATGGTGAGGAGAACCAGTAGTTGTGGAAAGAATGTTTGTTTCCCTGTTTGCAGATATATAGGCTTCAAGGATAGCGGTAAGGAATGAGAAATGGTTTTCCTGTAGGTTTTCCTGTAATGACAGAATGTGGGGAAAGATGGAGACCCTGCGACTAAATTCGAAAATTAAGAGTCAGTATAAAAACTTCGTGCATGGGGCAATACAGAGAAATCTGGAAGAAGCCTGAGGAGAACTGAATGCTCATTTCACCTACCTCATACTTTGGCTAAGAGAAAGGTCTAATCAAATCTATTTGGATGTAAGTTCTGTATCTCCACTTGCCAATAGAGAGAGCCAAAGACAAGTTAGGCTCTTCTTGAAGATGTGTATTTTCCCCCAAAGAATACTTTAGGAAAAGCAGTCTGAGAAATACTTGTTCATTAGATATGTTTTTGGCAGCAGCCAAGAATATATCAAGCACATGATAAGCACATAATAAACTTGATTCTTGAGACATTAATGGTTTGATTTGTTTTGTTATTAACTGTCATCGTTATTTGCCCATTGCTTTCTCTAGCAAATATGTTATAAGCATCCAAAAGATGTAACAGTCATTGTAAGATAATGATAAACTTCATGTGCAAAACATCCATGTGGCAAATGTTAACTTCTTAAGTAAGTTTATGACTGTAAATAGGTCAGGTTTTTGTCTGATCACATACCCTCGTGATTTTTGCTATAAAGAAGGTGAGTACTCCCCAGTGTCTTGCCTGATTTAAAAACATCCTGATTCTTGTAAGCTATATGGCACTCTTCTGAAATCTATTCCTGATACATTCCACATGGGACCACACTGTGTCTGGAAGAGAAGCCTTCCTGCTACATCAGAGGGGTTTATAACGATGGTAAAATTCAGACAATTGAAGTGTGCTAGAAACCATTGACATATCTACCCTTCAATAGTCTTCCAAGTGGGAAGTCTGTTTCCTCCAGATGATTCCCCATACTTGTAGGTGAGAGCTGTAAGCTGCCGAGGCTGTCTTTTTTTACAGATAGCATGCCTATATTAAATTTATCAGTTGCTGGCTGGCCAGGCTGGCCGTAAAGTCATCCTGACCTTGGCTGTTTTAACAACAGATGTGTTTACTTACAGCCTAGAGCATCATCCAAACTCAGTGTTGGCATCAGGGTCTCTGAAACCAGTGATGTCACATAGGCAGGCCTCACAGACCGGTTTCCAAGGCAACAGCCACCATATTCCCAGAATCCATTGGGCTCACCTCTCACCTTTACCTGTGACTACATTACCACCCATATGTATATGGAACGACCCTCTTTATCTCTTCCCCCTTCTCTTTCTGCTGCCCTCTCTCTCTGTCTCTCTCTGTCTCTCTCTGTCTCTCTCTCTCTGTCTCTCTCTGTCTCTCTCTGTCTCTCTCTGTCTCTCTCTGTCTCTCTCTGTCTCTCTCTCTCTGTCTCTCTCTCTTTCTCTCTCTGTCTCTCTGTCTCTGTCTCTCTGTCTGTCTGTCTCTCTCTCTCTCTCTCTCTCTCTCTCTCTCTCTCTCTCTCTCTCTCTCTCTCTCTCTCTCTCTCTCTCCCAATAAAGCCTCTCACACATGGAACTGTTTGGGCCTAGTATGGCGTGTTCAGACACGAGCCACTATTCTAACACATCACTCAGTGGCCTGATTACC
Source organism: Mastomys coucha (assembly GCF_008632895.1). Lineage (NCBI taxonomy): Eukaryota > Metazoa > Chordata > Mammalia > Rodentia > Muridae > Mastomys > Mastomys coucha. The sequence goes on from NW_022196895.1 coordinate 54,865,058, forward strand.
ATTTAGTTCCAAATGTGCCAAAGAATACTACACATCATAGGCATTGATACTGCTAGGGATAGAGTCAAAGGCACCTAAATACTGAGGGGTCTCAGCAGTGGGTTAGGGATGACTTACTGCAACCACCCATAAAGTAAGCGCCTGCTGTCTTTCCACTTGGAACAGACTGCCAACTTTAACCCAGTTAAGTTTACCATGAGCTTGAGCCTAGGATTCAAAACCTGAGAAGGAATGAGATCAGGCTTATCGCATAGTCAGTTTAGACTCTGACTGGGAGAGATAGTAAATGTAACATCTACATCATTTTCTCGTTCTATTAATTTTAATTGGTGTGCTTTTTTGTGCAATTCAATTCAAGCATGGTGCGTTCGTGTGTGTGTGTGTGTGTGTGTGTGTGTGCTATAAGGTAGGAGGGAGGGCTGCTTTGTTGTTTTGTTCCTGTGTGCTGACGTGGCCTTTAGCAAGTGGCTTTTGTGTGCAGCGGAGAAACCTGGTTTCAGATGCCAGCCCAGCCGGAAACATCTTCAGGCTCATTAATTATGGAGGCCCCTGACAAGGGTAGCTTCGCTTGCTTTGTTTCCACGGTAGATAAAAAGGGACATGGATCTTTCTGTTTTGCCCAATAACAACCATCCTGACAAATTCCTGCAGCTTGACGTGAAGTCTTTAATGAGGAGCTCAACCCTTCTGCAGGCTAGCCTCGCGAGATTTCCGGGTGGAAATTATCCTGCTACACAGCACTGGCAAAACCTTGTCTACTCACAGGTAAGATCTAAGGGCCTAAAAATAAAGGGTGGGGGCATGTTTCTTTCTCACTATATAACATTTTCTCATTCGTGTGAAGAAGGAGGCTTGGGGGGAGGGGGGATACAGAAAAGCTGCCTATTTCATGCTCCCCCCATCCCTTCCTGTAAACTCTGCATTTGATGTGCAAATTCTTCTGTGGGTTCATTCCCCTCCACTCGCTGGCTTCTCTGCCTGTTTCTGTTTCAGATTTGTGTAAGTCTCATTTACTGTTTCCCATCAGAACATTGTAAACCAACTGTTACATTTTCAAATAAGCTTCAGGGGGAAGAAATACTTAATCTCTTGTCTGTTGGTGTGATCTATACAATAAAATGTCAAGTGCTTGCAGGGAAAGGGTGTACCTGCCTCTGAGAAAGCCTGAGCCTTGCTTTTGTCCTTTTAGGCTCCCTTTCCTTTGATACAAAGGAGCAAAGGATAGTGTGTGACAGGAAAAGCTGGCCCCTCTCCATCTTGGAAAGTGGCAAGTGGCGTCTCTCAGCTTAGATGCGCCTTTTCCACAGGTGTCTGCATGGACCAGACCTTCCAATCTAATGCAGTGTTTTGGTCTTGTTCTTAAATAAATGAATGAAACTAATGAATTCCATCTGCTGAGATCCACACAAAGGCCCCTGCTGAGGCTCAGCTAATCTAACAGGGATAATCTTGTTTTAAGATGTGAAGGCTAATGGCATTGAGGGCCATTTCTCCAGTGTAGAAAGAGGAAAGAGCATTTCATTTCAGAACCGAAGTAACTGACCTCTGAGCCCCTGTAAGTCATTAAATCCTTTGGAGTGTTCAAATTCCCTGGACAGAAATTTGTTTGCTTTTAAGAACCGTTGCTGCTCGTGAGTCCTGGTGTACGGTGACTGCTGTGTGGTGTGTTGGTAGGCTCCTTGGGACATTTGTCATGAGATCATTCAGTCAGAGACACTCAAATGATTATGTAAGTTGCCTCTATCCTATAAAGGGTTCAATTTATTTCCATGGTAGGTCATCAACTTGTTATAACAACTGATTTTTTTTTTTTAAGTTTTACATCCAATCTTTGTAATTCTCAAAGCCTTGTGGCTTTCTGGGTAGACCCATTTATCGTTGTTTTGTGTCTTGTTTGGTTAAATGAAACAAAGTTCCTCCTTTATCTCATTGTTTTTGTTATAGAAAAAAGGATTAAAAATTATTTTAGAACAATTTGCTCCTCCCCCACCTTCCTGTCTATGAAGTATGTTGTAGGTTCGTACAGCCAACAGAGCACTGTGACACATGAACCTTCTAGCATTTTTTGTTTGGGAGTGTGGTTGGTCTACTGCCTACCTTTGGAATTTCACAACTAAAACTCATAACCTGAGGAAATGCAAATTTCTAACAGGCATCTTTTTATATGAAACTAAATAATTATTCAAGGAACAAAGAGGTGTATGTCCTTCCTCAGTGTGTCTTTGATAAACCTCAAATAAATTATCTTTTTACTTTCAAAGAAAGTGACAAGTAACTTAGTGAAAGCCTTTTTACTACTGAAGTAATGGATGGTGGGAAGGCATGGGAGACACTTGCAAATTCAGGAACTTAGTAGGCGTGGTTCAAATTACGAGAGAAGTCACTTGATCTCACAATCACTAGTGAGTTTCCCAGGTGGATCTAGAAATCAAGACTGACATACTCATTGAGTAACAAAGTAGATAAGTATGAAATGGGAACACGAAATTTTGAAATAGAATGATAATTTAAAAAAAGTCCTTCCATATATCAGGGATATTGAATGGGTGCTAAGCATGGATGAAAAGGACATGTCAAATATTTCTTTTTTTTTTTTTTTTTTTTGGTTTTTCGAGACAGGGTTTCTCTGTATAGCCCTGGCTGTCCTGGAACTCACTCTGTAGACCAGGCTGGCCTCGAACTCAGAAATCCGCCTGCCTCTGCCTCCCAAGTGCTGGGATTAAAGGCGTGCGCCACTACCTCCTGGCAATGTCAAATATTTCTTAACTAAATTTCTTTCTTCCCTGTTTGGGGGCAGGGGTTAAGCAAATGGGGAGATTATGCAAACACCATTCTCGTGTATCATACTTTCAAAAAAATTTCTTTTTCAATTAAACATTTAGGTTCAATCTCCAGGAGGAAAGTTTGAGATTTATCTCTTTCTGACCTTGAGCAGCCCAAGCCTCAGTCTGAGCTCTTGTAAAATTAGTGCAAGAGTCTCTTTGCTTTCTTAGGAACTAAGAACAAATAATGTATAAGGAAAAGGCAATAGAGTCCAGTTTCCTCTAACAATTTAAGAAGTAGAAACAGAAATGCTGGGCTGGGGATTGAATATTGTATTTCATTTGATAGAATACTAGGATCCCAGCACACAGGAAACCCTACCTTTCCCCCTTGCCCCCACCCAACCCCCCTGTACTGCATCAAACATGTGTGGTTTACAGCCATAATCTCATGATATAGGTAGGATCAAGAAGACCAGGGATTCAGGGTGCCTGGAGTTTTGTTGTCATCTTCCTCTTCCTCCTTCTCCTCCTCCTCCTCCTTCTCCTCCTTTTCTTCTTCTTCTTCCTCCTCTTTCTCCTCTTCCTCCTCCTCCTCTTCTAAGAAAAAATATAGTATAGGATTTGAAAACTTAACAGATAATATTGTTACTTATTTTCATGATATTTGGGTTTGATTTGAGACAGAACTTCATGTAATTCAGGCTGGCCTCAAGCTCAATATTTGGCCAAAGGTGGCCTTAAACCTATGCTCTATCCTTGTTCATTTCCTGGGGGTTGGAATTGCAGGCAGGTGCCACCATAACTGGTTTTAGAAGCTCTGGAAATTGAATCCAGGGTTCATGCATGCTAGTAAACATTCTACCAATGGAAAAGTCACAGACACACACACACACACACACACACACACACACACACACCAAGAAAAAACCTTGTTTTAATTAAATGATAAAATGTTTAAAGTCGTCGTAGTGGGAATTGGCTTTTCTGATGTGATGAGCAGCTGGACCACTGAGTCCACTCAAAGTGAGGAGGTTTTGTTTGTCTTTGTCTTTGTTTTGTTTTTCTATTCCTGACTCTTTCCACATTGGTTTCAGAGCCCTGGGGCTTCTCAGAGGAAGTCTGTGAGCAGAGAGAAAAGGCAGCGGTGAGACGTGGGCTTCCTTATTTCTAGACGGGCTCATTCTCTGGTTTCCTGTCCTAGTGTGTTCATCACTGCTTTTCTGTCCGACACCACTGTTTTCCTTAAATACCAGCATCCATATGTGTTTCTATGTGTGTTCATCTATATGCATGCATATGTACATGTGTGTTCATCTGTACATATGTATATATATGTGTGTGTGTATTACTTTAGGTGTATATAAATTTACATATATGTAAGTCTGTATGTGTATGTGTTTATGGATTTGTGTATATGCGCTTATATGTGTGTATATGTCTTTATGATTTGTATGTGTTTAGGTATGCATATGTATTGTGTTTGTATATAAGTATGTAAATGCATTTGTCCTTCAGCCTTCTATTTTGTAATGCCACATCTTATTTCCACTGCATCATAGTTTAAAACATTTCCATTGCTTTTTATTTAAAATGCATTCTAAATATTTACAAAATTTGTATTTGAGATATGTTTCTGTTGATTTTTAGATCATTAACTACATTGTGTACTTTCCTTCAGAATCTATTGCATTATCAATGTTTTGAAAATACTCATAAAATAGAGTACTTTTAGCTGTTGATGTCAATTGATTGGATTTGCTAATTTTGTTGTACGAATTGTCTTTATCTTTAGGAATCTTTTATATGGATACATATGTAATTTTAATAATTACTTTAAATTTTATTGTTACAATAATTTTTATAACCTACATAATACTTTGTATTTATAATACTTTGCCAGTAATGCTACTTTTATTCAAAACCTTTGTAGCTATTAAAGCTTGCTGTTTTAAGTCTATTTTGTTTGATATTAATGTTGTGATATATTATATTATTATCTTACATTATATATTCTGTAGTAGACGGCTATTTTATGTTGCAGAAACAAACATACCAAAGTCTAGTAGTGCGATAGGTGTACAGCACATCCGCACCCTTGGTATATTACTGCTACGCACATCCCGAGAGGCTTTATCTAAAGGCAGAATTCAAATTCTTCTTTTGGAGGTCCTTTCTACCATATCAGACTCTGCATTATGCCTGCATCCCAAGAAGACAGAGAGGAAGACACACGTACTTTTGGGGAGGTTAGTAGTCAAGCTCGAGTTCCAACCCAACTGTTGTGTGTCATTGGAGAAGAAATGGGTTTGTCGTGTGGCTAGCCAAGCACTACCTTAAAATAGATAGATGCTACATTTAAGATAAGATACTTCAAATATATAACATATGTGTCTATCCATACAGTTTATATCTTTCTAAACACATGCTCTACCCACAGAATTGACAACTGAGCTCATCTATCAGATAGATTCTGTCTAATAACCATGCTTAGCAGCAGTTCCTGCAAGCCAATCTACAAACACCCCTGTAAAAAAGCAGACTTGTTAGACAATTTTTTTTTCCTTTCTAAGCATCAGCAAAATCACTCTTCCAAAGTCGTTCTGTGTGCTGTCTGGGAGTGCTTGTGCGGACCCCGTCCCTGGAGGTGAGGCAGGGTCAGAGCCATTTCTGCTCTTTGAGGACCCCTAATCTCTCTCTACACAGCCTTGTCTCCTGGGAGTCTCTCAGAGCTTATGTCTATGCTTATTCGTGGGAATTTGGAGACCTGTGATTATTATTGTTTTTTTAAACTTGGGTATGTTGTTTCTGTGGTTATTCTCAGTTTTTCCTGGAGATGTGGTTGATGAATTTATCTTATATTTAAAGACTCGAGTTCTCATCTGGTAGTGTCTTCAGTAATTTATTTCCTCTACAGGTTAATTAACTATTTGCTAATATAGTCCTGTTTATTTAGCCTCAGATTGATCTTCCTCACATACAATATCCCTAAAGCTCTTTTAAAGGCATGGGTCTCAAACTGGCCTTGGGAGCTGGCTTTCCTATCTCCATTTCTCTACTCTCTGGCCTAAGGAGGCTTATAAAACCATGTCTTTAACATAATATTTGCCTTCATTTACTTTAAATAGGTGAGAAATTTTCCTCATCTTTGTCCCCCTTTTTTGTTTGGAAGTAATTTTACATCTCAGAGTTTGGAGTCTACAGTTATTACATTAGGATAGACTATACTTTTAGACCCTCCTCCCACACTTTCAACCATCCTCTTAGTTCCCTAACTCTAGTCCTATAGAAATCTGGGCTCAGGGTCATGTTTCCATAATTCAGTCTAGTGTTGGGGTGAGGTGGTCTTGGGACAGAGGGACCCCTGAAGCTCATCCACAGCCAGTCCAGTTGAACCCGTGAGTTCTAGGCTCACTAAAAGAAGTTGTCCCCCAAAATAAGGAGCATAGTAGTTTAGAAAGACACTCAGGGGCTGGAGAGATGGCTCAGTGGTTAAGAGCACTGACTGCTCTTCCAAAGGTCCTGAGTTCAAATCCCAGCGACCACATGGTGGCTCACAACCATCCATCATGAGATCTGACACCCTCTTCTGGTGTGTCTGAAGACAGCTACAGTATACTTACATATAACAATAAATAAATCTTTAAAAAGAAAGAAAGAGAGAAAGAAAGAGAGAGAGAGAGAGAGAGAGAGAGAGAGAGAAAGAAAGAAAGAAAGAAAGAAAGAAAGAAAGAAAGAAAGAAAGAAAGAAAGGCACTCAATGCAACCTCTGGTGTCTACTCATGTGCACTTGTACTTGCGTGTATACACACAAGCACATGCACACAGAGCATCATCTATACACACTGCACATATACAAAACCAGGCTAGAATAATGTTCCAGCATTCCTTCCTGGTTCTGGGGTGTTCCAGCAGGGGGACCAATGGTCACTTTACAACAACCCCAGCATTGCTGAGGGAGGCTACTTCTTACCACTGGGGCAAGTGGCAATATAACAGGGGACAGAAACACTGTTTACATTTTAAAATCTGATCTGCCAATCTCTGTCACTGGAAGAAGGAGTTAAGCCTTTTCCAGTTTAGTATGCTCACTTAGGACTTTTCCTTTATTTGCTCTTGAGGTAGCTTATATTTGTATCCAAGTCCACTAAGAGATTGGTCAACTTGCTGTTACAGTTTTCATTGCTCTAGTAATTTGGAGGTAAATGCTCTTTCTCTGCATACTTTGGCTTCATCTCTCAGGAAGTCAACAACTTTACTCATTCTTGATGTCTGATAATAGAGGTTCTTGTTTAAATGGCCTATTAGATGCTCTCATTTAGATTTTGTTTGCCCAAATATGTCTTCTAGCTCTTTAAGTAAGTGACATTTCACTTGCACATTAAAGTATTAGGATTAAAATGAATAAAAATAAATTGACAAAGTTCTACCTAATAGTGAAAGTCTAGCTGAACTTTGAAGTGTTACTTCTTTAAATAAATATCTTTAATGGAATTTATTCTACAGTCTAATAGATTAAAATCATGCAGATGCAACTGAATTTTCTTCTTAGTATTTTACCTAAATGTAGCATGGGAAGTTAAACTTAGATATATTGTCATTATTTTATTGAACCTATTTGAAAAAAATACTAAATTACAAATGATCTACAGCATTTATTTATTTATTTATTTATTTATTTATTTTGTAAGCTTGCTATTTGAACCAGGAGACTCAGTCTTGCTAGGTAAGCCCTCTGGCACTGACCTATGTCCAGCCACATAACTAGTGTTTATTTTTATTCTTCCATTATATAATAATTATTATATATTTGGCTGCCTCGGGGATGAAGCCCACAATTTCCAATAATCTAAGCATGTGCTCAGTCTATGAGCCTTGTCCCAGTAATCCCATCAAATCATTCTTGAATCATTTATTAATATATAAATTATTTAAAAATGGTTTCCTTAGCAATAAACCTTAATATTAAGTTTTCTTGGTGTATCCTTCAGATATAAGAATGCTGGGAAGATCAGAAATAAAGAACACATTTCAAGGAAGTGGCCTATAAATAAGGTTCACATTCTGCTTTAGAATATACCTCTGTTTTGATACCTTCATATTAATTCTTCTAAATCTATATACATATTATAGTTTATATACACTTTTCCTGAGCCACACATTTTATTTTCTTCATTTATCAAACCTTTATATTTATATTCATGGAGCAGTCTCGGAGGAAAGGGACCTAACAAAGACAACTTGTACATGTCAGAAGGGTTAGCCTGCTCCAATTTGTACATGTCAGAAGGGTTAGCCTGCTCCAAAAATGATCAAACCTGCCCGGGCTTCAAGAAAACAGAGTTATAACTATGCAAACCTCAAACAACCTTTACTTCTTGTCAAAATATTTTTCCTTAATTAAGACCAACACTGACAAAGCTACTCATCTTCAAGCTAAATGTTAAGATAAAATTCATTATTTTATTATACAACAGCATTATAAACTGTAAATTGTCTTTTAGCATACAAAAAAAACAAATTAAAGTCAGAGAGGGTCTCCGATGTGATGTCTCAACACGTGTCAAATGGATTTATTAAAAAGTCAAGGAAGGTTGGAGAGATGACTCAGTTGTCAAGCTCACTGCTGCTCATCCAGTGTACCGAGGTTAGATTCCCAGCGTCCACAGAGTCTGGAACTCACATTCCAGAGGATCTGACACCATCTCTGGCCTTGGAGGGCACCAGGTCCACATGTGATGCACATATATACATGCAGGCAAACACTAATACACATAAAATAAATATTTTTTTAAAGTCGCAGTAGCCCGATGCCCACAAGGACACAGATGGTGTTATCAAAACGAATTTCCCTTTTATTTACCAATTATTTCAGAAGAACATGTCATGTAATGCCAATCTACAAATTTGGTTTATATGACTACACATTTAATGTGACTTCCATGTCCTAAGAGATGCTGAGGCCTTCTAGGTATGAGCAAGGGTTGTTGTACACATGATTCAAAAAGATGTAATTCCTATTTGTATATCTCCAACGTTCTTATTCAGTCACCGGCATCATCACACACACACGCGCACACACACACACACACACACACACACACACACACGTGAAAGTTTGTCGAAAAAGCACATATATCATTATGTGTGTTCTTTCTATGTATATAGTATGTCTAAATGTCAATTTTTAAATTTCTGAAAGTTGACAACTGATTCCCCTGGTAGACAGCTCATCCACAGACACATAGTGGTGAATGATGTTGAAGTGACTCAGTTGCTCTATGACTTTTCCTGGAGACAGGGAGATGTGACCTCAGTTAGGGTACTGATAACAAACTGAAGAAATGATTCCACTCAAATCAATAGTTTTATTACAGACCCTTACAGGAGCATGGGTGGCTCATAGCCAACAGTAGCACCAAGAGAGCCCAATCTAGCATAGGGGAGGACTCACAGAACACGCATCCCTGGAGTGTTCTGCTTGTACCAGCTAACAGGCAGCTCCATGGAGATGACTCCTATGTGCTAGCAATTATTTGTGGCTTATATAAGCTTGGGAAGATTGACTTGTGAATCTTGTAGCCTTTGGACCTTCTAGAGAATTTCAGTGTTACTGAGTTCCCTGAGCCTGGTAAGATACATTATTAGCTTTCCATATTTAATGAACCTTAGTCTAGCATGGAGTGTTTTGATTTGGGAGAAGAAACTATGGAGTACCCCCCCCCACACACACACACACACCTCGCAAACTCTATGATGGAGAAGCTAATGATGTATTTATAACAAACCAAGACATAGATATAATATTATTTTAAAAGATTTTTTTTCATTTATTTGTGTGTGGGGGGCGGGGGGTAAGGCATTGGTAGCTTTGGGATTTCATTCTCTTCTTGTACTATGAGTGTCTGGTAATCAAATCCAGGCTGGCAGGTCAGCAGCAAGCACCTTTACCTGCTGAACCATCTTACAGTCCTTGAAAAATGTTTTTAATCTCAAGTTTACTGGATTCAAACAATAGGATTAAGTATTTTTTAATGTCTCTTGTAATACACATAAAGGCATAAAATGCCATTAAATTCTAATGCACAAGAGCTGGAAAAGGTGGTTTCTTCAGAATTCAACTAGATGAATTGAAGAACACAATTCTTTCTTTGTGACTGGAAAACATCAGTGAAATGGATCTTAAACTCAACAAGGTAACATAAAGAGAGAGAAATCCGTAAATGGAAGGATTCTAGAGCGAGGCAGGTCAAGGGTTTGTCTTCTAATTCATTGCTTCATCTGTTGGGTTTGAGACAGAATCAAAAGGTTTTCAGACGCAGATTTCTCTGCCATTTTGGCTTCACTGCCACCAGGCAGCCTATTTTACAATAGAAGCCTTATTTTCTAATCTCCCAACAGAGAGAAAAGACCATTGCTACTCAACGAATCAAGGGATTTGGTGTGGAGAACCCAGTCCTTCCTGAGAGTCCTCCATCATCCATGTCTTCAGTTATGAAGAACAACCCGTTGTACGGTGACGTAAGTTTGGAGGAAGCTATGGAAGAAAGGAAAAAGAATCCTTCGTGGACCATTGAGGAGTATGATAGGCATTCTGTGCATACAAATCTCTCTGGACATCTGAAGGTGTGTGTACTAAGCATGGTCTCCAACTGATGAGGTAGATCAGCTAACCTGAACTCAGAAGGAGGGACAGGAGTCCCTCACCAAACACACAATCTCCAGACCACAGATCATTTTTGTCCTTGTAGTTATTTCTTTCCCTGTCATTAGGAGGGGTTACTTATTTGTTTTGTATTTTGCACAAGCCAATGACATCTGTGTAGTAGAGAGAGAAGAAAGAGGAAGTAGCAATGACCAAAACGTTTAAAAGTTAAGATAAAAGTTTTTTTTTTTAATTAATTTGTAAGGTCACATATGTTTTCTCTACTTTGTAATCTTGTAGGAGTTTGTACTCTTTATCACTTAGGAATACGTTTCTTACTCTACATTTTTTTCTAAAACCACTAACGAAGTGATCAGAACTTAGGCCCTTTGCAAGGAATCCCTTAAACAATGATCGCTTTATTAGCATTCCGAGTCCATCACATGATTGAAGATAGCAGGCTTCCATCTTGGTCATTTTTCTTATGTCTCCAAACAAAACAAAACATTTCAGCGAAGAAAAGTATGCAATGAACTCACTCACCCAGCTTAGGACTTTTTCTTTTCGCCCTCTGATGTCACCCACACAGAAGACTCAAATACCTGAAAACCAAAATGGTTCTTCTCTTCTCTGAAAGGACTAAATTCCTGATCAGCCTTGGCTTGCCTCCACCTGCCTTAGGCGAGAAAGGGCTGATATCTCCCAAATACCCTTCATTTAAAAATGTGTGTCTGGCCCAGGTTCATACCTTAACCACCTGAAGTATATCACTTTTTTTTTCCTTTGGATGGGGATAGTACTGTAGACATTCATATCTTGCACACAGTTTTAAAACCTTGAAAGTGTGTTCCTTGAAATATATCATGGTCTGGAATCCCTGACAGCTCTTAATCCCCCAGCTTGGAGGTATCCCCTCTTTAGTCCCTTTCTGAGAAGTTGCCAAAAGACCACAATACCTTTCTTTCTGTCTTCTTTGTTTTGGTTTAATCTCATGTTCCTTACCAAAGACTTCAAGTCATTCAGCCTCTTACTGGGTAAAAATGCATTGATTTACTTCACACACAGTCACTTGGTGCTGACCACAAGCTAAGGCCTGTTCTCTTGCCTTTGCGGTGTGCATGGCTGACAGGCGGTCTGTGGAGATAAATGCTGCATCCCTGACTGCACACAAATCCATCTAACCGAGGAGACGGAAAAAGAAAAAAAAATCACACGTTTCTCAAAAGTTTTTTTTTTTTTTTTTTTGTAAGTTTGGATGTCAGACTTAGACAATTCAAGATCACTGACCATGAGAAAGTTTTTCTTTTAAGTTAAATTTGCAAGGTCAAACATAAATCTAATGGATAGACTTGTGTTACTGAAACTGACAGTCCCTCAGATAGCTGACCCTCTCTCTCTGTGCATGCATACACTTCTCACAACAGTTATGTTCTCAAGCCGTCCTGTGTTCTGGCCTCTTACTGCACCTTCTCAGTGCTAATCTCCACAAGAATCTTCTGGAAAATCCTGCATCCTGCCCTCATTAGAACTTCTTTTTATGATTCTTGACATCAGCTTCTTTTGTCAGTATTTCTGTCCTTACCTCATAAGTAGCAGAGAGAGCGCCTCACTTAAGTTTATCACCCTTTTTAAACCTTGATTTTTATTTTACCTGCCTGCTTTGCCTGCACGTGTGTCCATGCACCGTGTGCATGCAGTGCCCTCTGAGGACACAAGAGGATGTCAGGTCCTCTTGAAACTGAAGTTACCCGTGGCCATAAATGTAAGTAAGCAAGCATGTGGGTGCTGGGAATAGAATCCAGGTCCTCTGGAAGAGCAACCATTGCTTTTAGCTGGTGACTCGTCTCTCCACTCCCATAATTTTATACTCTTGATCCCAACTATGGACTATAACTCTTCCATGTGTCTTCATATATTACTGCTTTTCTAAATCATTAAAAGCTTTAGGTCACAAAAGATAATGAAATGTTGCACTTAATTACCAATGCAAGCCGAAGCGAGGCTTTAAGGGGGGAGGGGTGTCTATTAGGGAAGCCATTGGTGAAAACAATGAAAACACTAAAGTTTCGAAACAAAGTTTCAGGACTCTGATTAGAACACAAACAAGGTGAGAAACAAGGTGGGAGGCAGACAAGGGTTTTAAAGCTGATAGTCTCCTGCTCAGGTCTTTCAAAGGCAATGGTAATTCTAAAGTCCTTCTCAGTAGGTGGTTTAACCCACTTACACCTTCCTCTTGGAGAGTCACCATTGCCAAATATAGCCCCCTTCCCCCCCCCCTCCCCGCTCCTTACAGGTGTGTGCATGCCTGCCCTGGAGCTACAACCCTAACTCTGAAGCTATTGCAGAGAGCCTAGGGGCTGCCAGCTACAGGGGACTGCTTCTGTGACCTCACTCGACGACATAAGTCCGCTGCACATGTTGTGGGTGACAGCCTGTATCGAATCCTTCAAAACATCTAGGCAAATAAAAATAAAAACAACAACAACAAGGACTACCGCTGGTAGGGAAACCAGTCGCAATTTGTAAACTTAGTATATGAGACTGCATTCCATGCCAAGACACAGAGACTCCGCACCAAACTAGTTAGAGATTAGAGGGAATTAAAAAACAAAATAGCATATGAAATAGTAAAGTTTATAGGTGACTGATTGGGCGCTCGAGAGCAGGTTGACTTAAGAAAACTCTGCCACTCAACAGAAGATAGAGCCCACGATAACAGAGACACCTTATGGATAGGAACTAACAGGAGAAAAGACGTTCCTTGTCCCAGAGCTTCTTTGTGGAAGATGCACTGTAGTCCAGCTGAGGAAGGGACCCTGAACACCTAGGCTTATCCTTTCTGCCTGAAAGTCGGTTAGGGATTGCCTGAAACTTACCAGGTTCTTATCCCCCGCCGCAAAGATAAGATCAAAGTCTCCAAGAGCCATCTAAAGCTAGGAATTGTAATTGTCTTTCAACTCAATCCATTGGTAGGCATTATTTATAAGATGCTGTAAACACACAGTTGGCTGAGAGATGACTGCTATATCTGACTTGGAAGTATGAACAATTTAATACAGAGATCGTGCAGGCCACCCAACAAATTCCCATACAGAGAGACAAATTTCCTGTAGGTGTCCATGGTCAGCCAGGCTGTGGCAGTATATATGAGACATTTAGAGATGATATGCCTTGTGTTTAAGCTTTGAAACTTAAGCCTCACCCAAAACAGTGTGGATAGAGAGGCCTCAGGGCCTCTGATATCAGCTTTTACCCTCAAGTCTCCATCTATAATGCTGACTGGTCGATGATCCTTCCTGTCGATGATGCTTCCTGTGTTATTTTTCATTTAGGAAAATCCCAACGACCTGCGCTTTTGGTTGGGAGACATGTACACTCCTGGCTTCGACACTTTGCTGAAAAAGAAGAAGAAACGCAACAAGCGATCAAAATTATGTCACATGGGTCTGATTTTACTGCTTGTGGCCTCCATCCTGGTTACCATAGTGACTCTCAGCACTATATTCTCTTAAGGAAGTTCCAAACCCATCTTTAAAGCTCTAAAACGCCTTCTGAGTATTGGCAGGAAAATCTGTGCGTTGTGAACGTGTCTGCCTTGCTAACTGTGTGAGCAAACACCATTGCCCTTTAGACGCGTGAGCGTCGCTTGTGTTATGTTGGCCTCGCTGCTTTGGTCTGTGAAACCTGTGTGTCATTCCAGTCTGGGTTCGTCCTTTGTGAAGCAGGTATTTCAGAGGCTCACAGTAGCAAAAGTCACTCCATACAGTTACAATCGAGCTTTAGCTAGAGAGCAGACTGTGTCAAGTCCTGGCAGCTGCCTGTCTCTGTGCTTACCTGGCTTTCACATCACTTGTCCTTCTTCCTCCTCTTTCTCCTCCTCCCCCTTCTCCTCCTTCCTCCTCCTCCTTCTCTTCCTCCCCCTCCTCCTCCTCCATCTTCCTCCTCCAGGCACTGGAGAAGCTGTAGCCCACCTGCCCATCCGCTAGGGTGACCGGAAGACGGCTGCGCTATCCCTCAGTTTAGATGTTTTATCCTCCTTTATCTCCGCTTAAGTTAAAGTCAGATAAAGTGGGAGGGAGACATTGTTCAAACCTATTCTCATTTCCCCACTAATCCTTCATGGTGACCCAAATTTACTTTGCCGTTTTAGGAGAAACAAACTTGGTCAGCCACAGCGGCATAAATCAATTACATTATATACAATCGTGCTTGTGGATTAATAGGAACTGGCAAGTGTGACCTCTAGTGGCAGTGGGTACAAGTTTACCGGAAATAGGGGGTGGGGCACTGGAAAGAGTCCAGGAATGCTGCCACCCCTGATCATTCAACTGAATGACAGTTAGGCCTGAACAAAAGATTGTCAGAAAAGGGAGCTAGCTTACAGGACTCCATAAGACAGGGATGGGAGAAGAGCAGTTGGCTCCTAACTGTAACTTTTCCCTCAGTGGCGATCTCATTTTCTTTGTGTATTGACAACCTTCTGCCGGGTGCAGATACCTGGGAACAAGCCCCAGGATACAAAGGTCTATCTTCTCCCAGGACATTCTTGTCCAAAGCTCTCAGCGTCACTCCTATTGCTATTTAGTGTGTGAAATAAGGCTTTTCTTCTTCACAAAGAGTGTTGTCCTCTTGTGTCCTGTGATAACGCCTTACAATCTCACTGTGTTGCGTATAAGGATACTTGAAGTAAAGTATATAAAAATAAGGGTTTGCTGGACAATAAATCATTGTGTACAAAGCAAAATGTGTCTTACTGGTCTTTGTGCTGTCTGGCTTGTTATTCCTCTTTTTGCTGTGGCGTCCAGTCCAAGGTAGAAAGAATGGCAGGGAAATAGGGGTGAGGGAGCTCCCTGATGCCAGGCTCGCTGTCACTGGGGATGCCCTTAGACACCGCCTGCTGCCACTCTGTCTTCAAAGCTTGACTACCCAGTGTTGACCTCTGAGGATTCAAGTCATACTCAGGGGTCCTCACACAAGATACTCCTCTATGTTGAACTGTGTTATTTGTGTCTGTCCAAGACAAGGCCTGATGAAGCTTTCTAAATACATTGGGACAGGGTAACAACAGAAATTCGAAGGCAGCTCTGTAAGCTCCTAGCCTGCCCAGTCCCCACCCCAGCTTCCCTTTCTCCGGCCCAGTCAAGCAAGCACCTACGCTTCCTCTACTCTCTAGCTTTGCTCCCCTTTTATTTATGATACCTTTGGACACTTATTTCTTCTGCATGAGTGGATTTATTACTCTGCCTTTAGACCCATATCCATTGCTAGCTTTCAGTGTAACCGGACTCAAAAATACAATATTGTTCCTCACTGAATTAATGGTATGTGTCCTGCACATAAGGGAAAGTCATAATGGGAATGTGTCCTTGTTTGCATGCAAATTTATAACTTGCATGCTCTTGTAATTCCCCTTGTGAGAACAGCTCCAGCAGAAAAAAAAAAAAAAAGTGTAGGGTCACGGAGAGGACAGCAGTAATGGTCCAGGCTTAGGCTCAAATCTGGGCTTGCTTGAGAGTTTCTGATCCAGGTCCACTCTTTTCTTTCCCTCCTCTCTTTCTTTTTTTTTGAGCTTTTAAATACCACTTTGGCACATAGCACTAGTCAATAAATAATAAGTCCCATTGTCAGCAGCTCTATTTTGGTCTCTTTATTAGCCCCTAAATTGGGTTAAGTAAATCTGTACACCTAAATTCTTAATAATAACTCTTTTTTCCAAATACAAAAATTCCCTTTATTATTTAGAAGGCTCCTCTGCAAAAACTTGCTATCTTGTTTATATGTGTATGTGTTTTATTTTTTCGTATTAAGTTAGTATCCTGAAATCTTATAAGCTAATTATGTCACAATTTCCAGGAAAAAAAATAGAACGTTTACAGTTGTTTAGAGTGCTGTTCTCAGATATGAACAAAAAGATCGGCATTGTTTTTTCACCTATTAACGATTTTTCCCCCCATTATATTCCGGTTGCTGCCACCTAGTGGAGAATTTGATGAGTGGCGGAGACTCAAGGACCCGACGGCTCCTCCACAAACTAGAGTGAGCTGCTGCCACCTGGAGGACACATTTATTATGCCTGCGCTTACATCCAGCAGAAATTACACAGGAGGAAATGGGCACTTTGCAGGTAGGTAAGGGGCTAATCATATCTTTCTAGAAAGGATCTGTGACTGGCAGTGATTCGGGTTGGCAAAGACAGAGCTAGAGCCTCGGGGTAATCTTTATATTCCACCGCACGTCCTCTGTGAACACTAGAAGTCTCAGTGCTGCGGTTCTCAACGTTCCTGATGCTGTGGCCCTTTAATACGATTCTGCATTTGGGGGTGATCCCCAACCATAAAATTATTTTCGGGCTGGAGAGATGGCTCAGCGGTTAAGAGCACTGACTGCTCTTCCGAAGGTCCTGAGTTCAAAGCCCAGTAACCACATAGTGGCTCACAACCATCCGTAATGAGATCTGACACCCTCTTCTGGAGTGTCTGAAGACAGCTACTGTGTACTTACATATAATAAATAAATCTTTTAAAAAATTATTTTCATTGCTACGTCATAGCTACATTTTGCTACTGATATGATTCATAACCCTGTGAAAACCACTGCTATAGAGGGTGATTAATTCCTCCTTTCTTCAAATTAGGTTATTAGGCAAATGGGTTAAACTTTTGCTGCTTTGTTTCAGATTTCCTATGGTCTTCTGTTTGTATACTGGTAGCTCTCTGCATTGGGGAATGTCTTAGTCAGGGTTTCTATTCCTGAACAAACATCATGACCAAGAAGCAAGTTGGGCAGGAAAAGGTTTATTCAGCTTACACTTCCACATTGCTGTTCATCACCAAAGGAAGTCAGGACTGGAACTCAAGCAGGTCAGGAAGCAGGAACTGATGCAGAGGTCATGGAGGGATGTTCCTTACTGGCTTGCTTCCCCTGGCTTGCTCAAAAGCTGCTTTCTTATAGAACCCAGGACTACCAGCTCAGAGATGGTACCACCCACAATGGGCCCTCCTCCTTGATCACTAATTGAGAAAATGCCTTACAGCTGGATCTCATAGAGGCATTTCCCCAAGGGAGGCTCTTTTCTCTGTGATAACTCCAGCTTATGTAAAGTTGGCATGCAAAATCAGCCAGTACAAGTAGTCTTTACATTTTTTAACCAACCAACCAATCAATCAATCAGCCAATCAGTCAATTTAGAGGATTTGTGCTCAAATGTGTGCACATGTTCATGCATGCATACAGAGCCCACAACAGTATTTCAGGCATCCTGCTCTAGCACTCTCTACTCTATTCCCTCCAGCCAGAATTTTTCACTGAGCCTGGACCTGGCTGTGGCCAGCCAGTTCCAGTGCTCTGTCTGTCTCCAGCCTCCACAGCACTGGGTTTGCAGGTAGTGTAGGTGGCAGTTCTCAGCTTTGGATGCGGATTCACGGGGTTTGGACTCAGCTGCTGACTCTTTCACAGCTAACACTCACCGAGCCATCTCTTCTGTCCAGGTACAGTTTTTGTAGTTCCCTTTCTTCCTGAAATAATATTTTAAGTACTAGTTTTCAAATTTTCCTATCGTATTACTGAACAAATGTAATTTTGTCATATGTAAGATTTTTTTTCAGACTATAACTATACAGGGCCATTAAATCCCAGTGTCTCTAAATTCTTGTGTCCACATACAGTTTTTTTTTTTTTAAACAGAGTTCTTTTTTTCCTTCCAAATAGTCACTTAGTGCAGACTTTGGCTCAACTTCAGGTGAGAATGTTAAGCAAGAGGAAAAGACTTCAGAGACAGAAGCGGTTTCTGCCAGAGTGGCAGCTCTTCACTCATTTTATGAACATGGTGACTCATGGGCCTGATCAAATTTCCCTCTGTGCAAACAACTGGAAAAAGTCAGGGTGGAAATATGACTTCTCCTCTCCAGAGTGTGTGGGACTTTCTCGTGTGCATTAGGGGCTCAGCCTTATCCTGGCTCCACATCTTACTCCGCCCTTACTTCCTGGCCCAAATATATATCTCATCTTCTATATATATATATCTCATCTTCTACCTACTTGATTTCCCGGTTCAGGTTTTGGTATGCCGAGGGTGGGATAATACTCTATGCAATCCTGGTTGTCCTGGAACTTGCTAGCTACACCAGATTGGCCTTGAACTCACCGAGATCGGCCTACCTCAGTCTCTGCTTCTGCCTCCTGGGTACTGGAATTAAAGGAGTGGGCCACCACACCTGGTCCCCTTCCCTCACTTCCAACTTACTGAATAGACGTAGAATCTGGAGACATATAGGGGTGTGTAGAGAATTACGCGTTTGCATTGATAAAATGAATATATTCATATATAGAAGCTAAACACAGGAATGAAGATGTGGCTTCACTGCAGAGTGCTTTTCCTAGCATGCATTAGTGTCTGGGTTGGATTCCAGAATTGAAAGAAGAGAAGAGAAAAGAAAAGAAAAGACAAGAAAAGAAAAGAAGAAAGAAACAAGGAAAGAAGACTGATACTCAAAAGAAAAAAGTGAAATAAATGAAAGTATAATTTTAAAGAGAGAAAGATAAAAATATACTTAAGTAAAGATTTTAATATTTTTTGAATATAGAATGCCCCCCCCCCCAAGAATCATGTGCTAAGCATGTCTCCAGCAAGGGGCACTATTCATGTGGCATCTGGCCTATACTCCCAGCTGGAGGAAGAAGGTCACTGAGGATCTGTCCTTGGGGGATACTCTGCCCCTTACTTACCCCCACTGTAGGATGTTGAGTGTCCCCTTTTACAATTCATTGAATATGAAGCTGTCTAGGGAGCTCCCATGACTGGCCTGTCTTCTGCGTCCAGACGTTCCTCAGTGCTGGATTTGTTAGCATACACAGCCAAGCCTGTCCTTTCAAACTCAATTCTCTCATGCTTGACATTGAGTCCTTTCCTCAGCCTTGACATTTTTCTGCTTTGAAACAAATTGCATGGATGATTCTTTCTCTCACACTCTTAGAAGACTTTCACCTTAGACATCTGGTGTCATCTGCACCACATCTGATGTCCACTCACCTGAACCTCTGCATCCCCCCTTGATGTAAAATTCCCTTTAGCTAATAAATGTTGCAACAAGGGGCACTCCTACCTTCTGTATTTTGTTATTTCAAAAGCTCCCACACACAACCTCATTTCTTTTGCACTGTACTGCTTTGAGATACGTACAGAACATAGTTTCAAGGAAAGAGGTTAAATTTTGGAGCTGGTAGACACCTGGCAGGAATGCAAACTGGAGACACCCAGTCCTTTCAGCTGTTCTGGGAGATCTGAGCTAAGTGTCGCTATAATGAGGACTTCATGCGCTCCAGCTGCTAATAACAAGGAGGATCTTGGGCTGGTGAGATGGCTCAGCAGGTAAGAGCACCCACTAACTGCTCTTCCTAAAGGTCACGAGTTCAAATCCCAGCAACCCAATGGTGGCTCACAACTACCCGTAATAAAATCTGGTGCATCTGAAGACAGCTACAGTGCACTTATTTATAGTAATAAATAAAATCTTTAAAAAAAAAAAAACTAAAACAAGGAGGATCTTTATATCTTCTCATCCCCATAGTCACTCATAGACAATTTCCTTACTATCCTTGAGCTCCTGACTTGCAGGGATTTGTAGAGAAGTTATAAATGAGTTAAATAAGCAGGAACACAACCCT
Source organism: Mastomys coucha (assembly GCF_008632895.1). Lineage (NCBI taxonomy): Eukaryota > Metazoa > Chordata > Mammalia > Rodentia > Muridae > Mastomys > Mastomys coucha. The sequence goes on from NW_022196895.1 coordinate 54,885,128, forward strand.
GCTGGGAACGATAGTATACCCTGGTCTCCATCAACTTGTGCTGACTCTGGTTAGATAGAATCTTTGCAAAGTGGAAAGCAAACACCAGACCCCACCGTTAACAACAACTGAGGGTTAATTACTTTTTTCTTAGTAAATGATGTTGGCAGAATTTCTGTTGTCTACCACAGTGTAGTGTTTTCTTTTATAACTACTTGATAATTAGATATCTCCTCCTCTAGAGTTCACCAAGGACCCTGGCTAGAGGTGAACAGAGATGAAACCTACTTGAAAAAAAAAAAAAAATCCAACCTCGCACATCCTGCATGTCCATATCTTCCAGGAAAAGATGCAAATTTTCACTGTCAAGTAAGGTTCCAAGGCACTGCTTACTAGTAGAATTCGCTCCTGGACTTCAAGTCTTTGTTCATTGCCTTAAAAATGTACATTTCTTAATTTGCACTTCTTGTACACTCAAAGGAAAAAGGAATCCCTTTTAATTTCACAACAGCTTCTAGTTCATCTATTACCACCAGGTGGCAGTCACGCGCCAAGATGCAGGACCATTGCCCGCACCACACCGCCCTCAAGGGTTGTGCTTCCTTCGCGTTAGAAAAGATGACTGGAGAACTTCTAAAAGAAGAATGATTAATCGTACTGATTAAGTCCTGGAGTGGGAGGTGGGCAGGGGCCGTCCTGGATTGTCCAGCGTGCATCAGCACAGAGAATGACAGTAATTGGGATCCCATACAGAGAGGTTTTCAAATTCAGGAAGTTCAGCCTGGGCACCAGCACTCATTAACCAAGTCCTCAGCCCGTGTTTTAACTCAGAACTAAGTGATAGCTTGTTAAAAGTGCTGACTCTAGGACTGCTAAAATGAGCCTTCATGTTTAGCCAGCTTCTGGGATGATTATTTCTGTCAAACTTCAGAAAAGACGCTGAAGACCTCACCTTCTCTCTTTCTAGGTTGATTATCGAGAGTCAAAGGGTTCCACCGCGGCTGGGGGACAGCGACATACAGCTGCCTTTGTTAGTTAAGGCTCTCTCCCCTTCCCATTAACTCTCTGCAGGGATATAAAATTCGCCAGCAGTTAAACTCTTGCCATGTTTGAAGCTGGTCTTTATTTCCTGTGTACTCTATGTCTAAAAAGCTGAACCAGAATTAGTGCTCATTTTAAATGGAACCTTAAACGTTTCCTGTTGATGAACTACTACTGGTCCATACTCTACCATGGCACAGACCACAATGATCTTGTACATCAGCGGGACTTGTATATAATACTGCCTCTAAATTTTTTTTTTTTTTGTGAAACAAACTCAATTTATTTGACTTCAAATGTGTGCAAAAGGTTGAAATTCTAGTTGCTAATTTTAAAGGCAAGAAAAACAATCAATCATCCACCCCTAGAAATATTAGGTATTTTGTGTAAATTCAGTTCAATCATCATATCTAAGGGTTGCCAACTCAGGTTCAAGGAAGTTCAGACTTTCGTTCTTCTGCTTCTATCGTTTTATTGTTTTTTTTCCCCCCTTGGAGAAGGTTTGGATTTAGGAACAGAATTCATTAATATAATGAACCAGGCGTCCATGGTGAAGGAGGTAAGAGTCTGTTTACGTGCTTTGTGGCACTGTGTCGGGCTGGGTGGCCTTGGCCCCTGTACAGTCTACCAAGCACTTGCCAGCACCTCATATCTAAAGATCTATGCATCATAGATATAATATATAGCCTTTAGTCTGGTCTGTGTTTGTCCTAGTAACCTCTGGGTACAGTCATTAGACTAGTGTCCAAGCTATAAGTGTCCTAGGGGCAGCAGAAGAGTGAAGATCCCTTCAAAGCTCCTCCCACAGGCACAGGAAGTCTCAGGCAAGGAAGGTCAAGGGGTTTTAAAAATCCAATTTCACTGTCTTTATTGTCTTCCCCCCAACCTCCCCCAAAGCTCGGGTACGGAAGTGCACTTTGAAGTGTCTACTCTCAGGCTCTTGACTCTCAAAAAGCAAATCTGTCCCCATATCTTTTTAATATGCTCCCTTTTTTGCACGGACCCAATTATATAGTTTTGCTTTTACATCCTTTGTTTCTCTGGGAGAGGAGAAAACAATCTCTATTCCCCCACTTCCTTTTGAAACAATGTGGCTGTGTCCTAAACCTGTCTGTGGCCATCTGGAGCTTCAGTTTTTCAGTCTCAGGGAGGTTAACTGGAGGGAGACACCTTGAACCTGCCTTGTTTTGTTAGGAGAACCGTTTCTCCAGACGATGTCTTCTAGGTTGCTCTCCTCTGCTCCCTGTGGAAGCCTCCCTGTGTCACCAGGCAGACTGAAGAAGTCGGATGGGACACAAACAGATGTTCTAGAGAGGGACTTGCTACTTCTCCTTGCTGTCTGTGCTTGTGAGCCATTGTTTTAAAATCTCCTCTATTTCTGTACCATTCCTGTCTGGAGCCTATCCACAAAGAAGGGCTCCATTTTACCACAGTCACTCACACCACAGTACAGGATTTGTAGATTTTCCCTGAAGTTGCAGAACCCTTGTGGGGAAACAAGGAGTAAGATGTGTTTAATAAAGAGACATGCACACCCATGAAGAAAAGACAAGCCCAGAGGTGGGCTGACTGTACCCATGAGTAACACCAGCATCATGAAGTAGTTGGTGGGTGATGGAATCCTGAATCTAATATAAAACACAAGAATCTATTAGTGTTTAAAACTCAAAATCTCATAAAATTATTAACTCACAGACTTGACTTTTTTTTCTGTCATTTATCTGTCCTTCAATAGCAATGTTATGCTTGTTTCCAGAAGGTTTTATATTAAGATCAAATAATTCTCAAAGGTAGACTTAAATGAACTACCATTCAAAAGTGGGTGAAAATGAAACTATTTTAGAATACCATGCTTTTGATTTTTCTGAAAATTCTCAGTTTTCCTATCTGCAAATAAATTTAAAACAAAGATTCTTGGTCATCCTTTAATTATGAAATGTATTAAAATTATTCATGTTTAGTTTGTATATTATTTAATGCTGTCATTGTTTTGTAATGACTATGTATTTTAAAATGCTTTTTCATGATATTTTCGTTTAAAATGCTCTAAAATTGTACCCTGTGTTCTCATTTTGTTTGTTGACTCTGCGGACAGTACTTACTATACCTGGCATTCAGGAGCTGAGATGTAGGGAAGGAAAGAGAGCTGATGCTGTTTCTGGAAAACATGCTTCAGGGTTAGTGAGGTTTAAAGAAAGAAGAGAAGAGAAATACCATTCAAAATAGTAAATACAGTCTTGGCCTGAGTTAAGTTTTCTGACGGAGTGGATCAGAGTGGGGACGGGGTGCTTTTTCTTTGAATTCCATGTTATGTGAAGCACGAAATTAATGAAAGAGACTTGAAAAAGGAAGCACAGAAGAATTCCAGGACCAAACCCCATCTGATATAGTTCATAGCACAAAGGCTTTCCTCGAAATGATGGGAGAAATTGTTAGTTAAATAGATATAATCCAAGGACCAAAGCCAAAGTATATGTCAACACCACCTTTCTTTGTTTTGGTTTTTGATGAACAAAATATAAGAGCAATGGCATTTCAAAAATACTCTGTTATCCGCAGGTAACTACTTCTTAGAGTAGTCAACTCTTGACATCTACCCTTCATTATCTATCTGCAAACAAGTCCCTACTCTCTCAACTATCACGTTGCTGTTATCACTGCCACCAGCCAACTGCTAACTACTATTGAGAATAAACCACTTTGGACTTTCAAAAAGATAGCAAATGCCCCACCAGTAGATCAATCCAAGGCACAGCATGCCCAAGGATAGTGTAGATAATAGGAACTGCTGAAGCCTCAGTAGCCGGGAGGCCATGGCAGGACCCTTTCTGTTGGGGATCGGGTCATTTCCTGAGGCTGGGTTCTCAGGTGTACACTAGAGGTCAATGAGGTCTTCAACAAGAAGATCAGGGGAATGGATATCCTATCCAAGAATAAAATGATGAATAACACAGAGTACTTAAGACACACATTCTGAAAATGGCTTGCAAGCAAGACACGGCTTTTATTTCCCTAAGCCAACAAAAGCCTGTCTGAGAAATTCTCCCTCCTTGACACCTGTGTGTTTTGTTCCCCACCATTTTGAATTCAAGACTTCTTTGGTTTAACCCAAACTCGATATCTCCATTTGTAAATGGTATCAGTTCCTATCTTCAAATACTTGTCCCCTACTTCAAACTCATACCTCTCTCTCTCTTTCTTCTTTCTTCTTTCCTGCCTTGGTAAAATCTTTTTCCTGGCTAGAACTTTCTTCTTAGTAAATTAACTAAGATGAAATGAACTATATTTCATCTTAAAAGCAAAACAACAACAACAACAAAAAAACCAAAATTCAGGAAAACAAACAAACAAACAAAAACAAAACAGAAGGCATTCATTTGCTCTAAAACCTGTACCAGACAGGGTGCATTTCTTTGCTTTTAAAACTGCAAGGCCGTCTATGTTACCCGACCTGGAAGTGCTCAACTGGGCGGTGGTGGCACACACCTTTAATCCCAGCACTTGGGAGGCAGAGGCAGGTGGATTTCTGAGTTCGAGGCCAGCCTGGTCTACAGAGTGAGTTCCAGGGCAGCCAGGGCTATACAGAGAAACGCTGTCTTGAAAAAAACTAAAAAAAAAAAAAAAAGATCATTTGCTAACATGAATCTTCTAGAAAAAAAAAATTGATCTTCTTTCCAACGCTGACTTTCTGGTACTCAGGCACTTTGGCTGGACATTTAGTTCCTTAACCTCCACGTGGGAGCACATCTTCCTCTCTCCATTTCCATAGCTTCTCATTTACCCAAATTTCTGTAGTGATTTTACCCAAGGTGAATTTAGATTCAGCTTGCTGACAATTCCCAGTGGCCCCTGCAATGCTTAGCCTTCTTGCTGAACCCCAGACCCTTCTCTGTTTGACAGAGGCCTTCACTAACTGAGCTCACTGGAGAACAAAGAGAAGCAGCAGGAAGGTAAGAATTCCAGCAGTGCTTATGGCTGACATTTCAGGCTTTAGAACACATACTATGCTGACATCTTCAGAGCACTGCAAATTAAAGGGGAAAAAGTATCAAGCCAGAATTCTGGAAATGTCTTGGAAATTAAAGGGAAAAAAAATCTCTTACTCAATTTACTCAAAGAAAATTCATTGCCTCTCATTGAGATGAATTAAAAAATTACTATTAATAAATTTCAATTTATACCTGGAGTACAGATACAAATTATTATATACATATGTATGTGTGTATGAATATATCATAAAACCTATGGTAATCAACAAAAAAATTAAGATACAAAAGAAAAGGAGCTAAAAATGGTAAATCAACACAGAAATTGGAGTAAGAGTGTAAAATGTAAATTCACGATAATGTGACCCTAGAAGATGTTTTGAACTATTTTGAGAATCAACAACATTACTCTCATATACACACTAAAGCATGAATACATACATATTAGTGATTCCAGTATTTTAAATGCATCATCTCCTTTCTCCACACTCTTGTGCTTGACCCCAGGATCTGGGGGGCCAGAAACTCCTCATCATGAAAGATCATCTCAGAGGCTCTGGAGTTCATTATCTCTGGCCAATGAAAATTGACAGCACGGACATCCACGGGAGTAAGCACAGCAGAGGTGAACTTTACTAAAGGGTACAACAGAGACGTGGGAAATTAATAGAATATAAGAAATTGAAAGAAGACATAAGTAAAAGGTTAAAGCATGTCCCAAGACAGGGAGGTGTCTGAAAGAGGAAAATCATAAATGGCATCATCTAGGGCAGTGGTTCTCAACCTGTGGGTAGCAAACCCTTTGGGGGGGGTCATATATCGGATGTCCTGCATATCAGATATTTACATTATGATTCATAACAGTAGCAACATGACAGTTATGAAGTAGCAGTGAAATAATTTTATGGCTAGGGTTGCCATAGCATATGGAACTGTATTAAAGGTTGGTAGCTTTAGGAAGCTTGAAAACGACTGGTTTCTTGGATTTTAAGGAACTACAGCAGAAAACGGACAAAGCAAGTTAATCCCTCTGAGATTAGTCATATCTTGGGCTACGTGTGTATGACCACTGACCCAATGGAGAGTCCACACATTCCATGAATGTCTCTTTGCCCAGCTAGGGAAATAGATGATCATGCAGCATTCACATGCAGCTCATGCAGTTAGAGTGTGAAGTCCACTCTACTCACCTCTGCTTCCAACTTTGTTAGTTATCGACCTTCACTGCCAGCCATCAGTGGGTGGCAGTGGTTGCTGCAACCTGTGGATATCTCACTCAAAGTTGCTTTTATGATTCTTGCTTCGTTCTCCTGTCTAGTGGTAAGCTTGCAACTCCCATCATATCCACAATTCCACTGCATTCACTCTTAGGTAACACGCTATCTCTAAGATGGTCTAGGGTCTCTTTCCTGAAACAGATGACGGCAGAAACCATTCTGACTTAATCTGCTACAGTGAGCTGCATTAGAAACAAGGACATGTAAAAGGGAAATAGGACCTAATGTACATTCACCAGTGGGGGATCCCCTAGAGGCTAGCTCCTGGCTTTGCTTCTCAGAGCCTGTCCTCTTATCAGGCTCACTTGACTTTTTGTTTCTCATCCCCAGCATTACTACTTTAACCCTTAATATTCCTTTAACCCCAGCATCTATTTCCCAAATTTCAGTTCTTACCGTGGGCCCCTTTCCCTCCCTACCTACAGAGAGACAATTTCCAAAACATTTACGTATAAAACTTACCAAATACATATTTTTGAAGAGTTCTACTCTAATGTTACTCAGCCTAAGATTCAGGATGAGAGTTAGGCTTTAGGGGATGGAAAATTTAGAAAACACTTACTACCTTTGTGATTGCTTACTCTCTAGGCTTCAGGGATTGTGAGGGTTAGGTATCAGAGTTGATGCATATTGTAGTTACAGTGTGCTTTGTGTAGGATAGAACTTCAGTGTCTGCAAGGTGCCCTGGACTGTGTAGAGCCCTGTACAAATATTGTGTGTGTGTGTGTGTGTGTGTGTGTGTGTGTGTGTGCATATATGCTTTAGCGGTTTGACATTTGTGAGGTCCTTTGATCCATTGATGAAGAATAGTGAGAGAAAAGAGGTACTCATCTAATGCTATTTTCTTTTTTTTTTCCAAGACAGGGTTTCTCCGTGTAACCCTGGCTGTCCTGGAACTCACTCTATAGACCAGGCTGGCCTCAAACTCAGAAAACTGCCTGTCTCTGTCACCCAAGTGCTGGGATTAAAGGCATGTGCCACCACTATCCAGCTAATGCTATTTTCTTATCAGTGCAAAGGAGAATGAAAAATTCTCCTTTGATCCAATGAAATTCTCATTGATTTCATGAATATTTATTCATGAAAATATTCTTGCAGATATTTTCCAAGAATCACCTCATATGTCCTTTACTGTCAAATGACTATGCCTGTTTAATTGTCTGTCTACATGAGACAGAAGGTCACAAGACTGCTGTTGCATAACTGTCTCCTGAGAGGCTTCATCCAGCAGTGAATGGAAACAGATGCAGAGACCCGCAGCCAAACAGGCAGAGCTTGGGGAGTCTTGTGGAAGAGCGACCACAGGGGTCAAGGACATCACAAGAAAACCTACAAAGTTAACTAACCTGAGCCAAGGGGGCTCAAGGAGACGGAACTGCCAACTGAAGATCATGCAGGGGGCTGGACCTAGACTCCCTACACATTTGTAGCAGATGTGCAGCTTGGTTGATCTTCATGTGGGTCCCCTAACAATTAGCAAGGACTCTAATGTCTGCCATTGGATCACCTTCCCCTTCCTGGACTGTTTGGTTGGGCCTCAGTGGAAGTTGATGTGCTTAGTCCTGCTGGAACTAGATGTCCTGGGGTGTGGTGGTACTCAAAAAATGCTTCCCCTTTCTCTGAAGAGAAGTTGAGTGGATAAGGAGGGACACGGGATATAAGGGTGGAACTGGGAAGAGAGGAGAGAAGGAGTGGTGCTGTGATCAGAATGGAAAGTGAATAAAAAATTATTGAAAAAAAAAGAGAAGAATTTACATATATAGAAAGTAAGTGCACTTTCTTCTCTTTAGAATTCTCTAATAGCATATTTTACTGTTGGCTTCATTGTTATTTATGATACTGTATTAACTCTCATTGTGCCTAAAGGCAAGCTTCTAATTACTCTATCAAATACATTATTGATCCTCTTTGATGATGACTACAATATATAAATATTCAGAGTAGGCAGGGAATTGTGACCAACATCTCCTATTTTGCTCAAGTTTAATGTATAGTTTTGATTTGTATAACATAAAGTGTGTAGCATCTCCCACATTACTCTAGGTCACGTATGTCCATGGTACTTCTAGAATGTGAGTCCCCTCAATATTTACCACCCTCCTACTTTGCAGACAGCAAGAAAAGAAAGAGATTTTTTTAGTAGAATGAGCAGAACGTTAAAGTCCAGTTCAGCCTTTTAAAGGCTGTTCTGAATTCTTAGAGGACTGTGATGAAAGGTCTGAGTTCTGAGACATAATATCCAAAGCTCCCAGGTCCTCTGAGGAAATAGAAGACACAAAGTCTCAAGGAGGAGTGTGGTGGTGGCATCACCAAGCTTGCAAGAGGTATTGAATAAAGTATATCCTTCCCATGCTTGCTGCCCTTGTGTGCTGCAGACAAGTCAGTCAGACGGGATGAGTCTTTCAGTGTGACCTGAGAAAACTATTCAACAGCACAGTGTTTTGAAATGTAATTTAAGACATCATGTTGAAAACTTTTGTTTTCGCAGACCTGGTCCCCACATAGCTGCACCATTTGGAAAGGTAGTGGAAAGTTTTCTACCTTAGGCCCTACCTGGGAACGTAGAGGCTAGGTGTTGGGATTTAAAGGTTATAGTCCTGTCCTGTGTCTGCAAGCACTAGCCACAGTTCAGCCATCAGCTGCTGCATATTCATCACAATGGGCTATGTCTCTCCACCATGCCCCATGCCCCATGCCCCCTTTAGTTGTCCATGTCAGGTATTCTGTCACAACTAACAGAGGAAAACATTGCTATGATGTCCAGAACCCATATCCAGTTGTCTCCTTAGAGGAAGATAAGGATATAAAAACATGTGGGGGTGGAAACAGAAAAGGAAACGATCCTTTTTTTCTTTTGTGTGACAAAATCAGCTGAGTTAAACTTTAAGTTTTTCTTTATTTATTTATTTTATTTATTTTGAAGCACTGTGTTTTCCTTATATGATCACAGACTCAGTATCAGTCTGCTTTGCTTAAAATGTCTATTGCCCACACTGTAAACAACAAGAAATTCCAAAAGAAATACATTAGAAAATTTACACTAAAGCTTTAGTGACAACTTGCTATCTGGATGATATTTACCCTCACTTCTTGTCTACCTGAGTAATGAATTTCTGCCTTCAAGATTCTGCCCGTTTCCACGTTACTGTAGAAAACTAATTCAGAGTCTCTTACTGTTTCAAGCCACAGCAATAAATATAACTGACTTCCCAATTTCCTTGTATGTAATGTCAAGCTAGGCTTGCTTTTTTACATTGAATATAGCAAGTAGGTAACTAAAAGTTTTGCTTTTAAGTGAATGAAATATATTCTGCCTAGGTGAGAACGGAAGAAAAAAAAACATGCTTATTTCTTTTAGAGCTTAGACATCATTGAACATGAAAAATGAAAGAGTAAAAAGATAATGCAGCTATTAATCCTTAAAACTACATGTGTCCTAAGTAGAGTGGGACCTCAGAGATTATAGGAAGAAAGAAATGTTCATCCTGCATGCACAAAATAGTTTATCTCTGCCTTTAACTATTTAGAAGATCGTGCACTGAACAGCAAACATATTCTTTTTGCCACTGCTTCGTTATTTTCGTGCAATGCCTTCAATTCTTTTCTGAAGAAGCACCCCGGATGGGTCTTTGTTTTTGACATCAGAAGTCGACTTTCCTGAGAAGGTAAACACAACGTAAAGCAGTGAGAAGCCCATGCCCAGTCGGAGTGTTAGCATTTCCTATTTTCCTTCCTGCAGATGTTAGCTAGGTCCCCTGCACCAGACGCCCACCCTCTGTGACAAGCTCAGGGTACCAGTCAGAGCATCTAAGTAGCTAGCTCTTCCTGGCCAGGGAGGATCAGGCAGAAAAGTTGATTTTAAAGATTTATTTTGCAGGGAGTCTTTGGGAAAGGTGGTTGAGTCAGGAATTCTGCAGGCTTCTGTTTTTTTTGTTTGTTTTGGTTTTTTTTTGTTGTTGTTTTTGTTTTTGTTTTAAGCATGAGAGATCTAGTCTGTTATTTTGGGCTTCCAGATCCTTCTATGTATATCTTCAAATTATGCCAAGACTTTTCTTGTAAATCTTGTTTCTCAGTGACAATTGTTACCTTAGTTTTTATTAAGGAACCTAGATTTAAGTAGAGCTGTCATATTGGACACAGAAACTGTACTCAGTTCATTTACCCAGATTAAAAAAAAAAAAAATCGCTCAGCCGGGCGGTGGTGGTGCACGCCTTTAATTCCAGCACTTGGGAGGCAGAGGCAGGCAGATTTCTGAGTTCAAGGCCAGGCTGGTCTACAGAGTGAGCTCCAGGACAGCCAAGGCTACACAGAGAAACCCTGTCTCAAAAAAAATCACTCTAATTCAAAATGATAGTTACCATCTTTATTTTAAGCACTTTATTTTGATATACATTCCTAAGCACCTTAAATTCCTGGATTTATATGAAATATTTTCTCCTGGTTTTTCATTTTGCACTCTAAGCAAAACTGAGTTTTTAAAAGTCTCACTTAAGCAAGGAGGCAAAAAAATGGGAGTTTTATTTCTCAAGGAAGCACACGCTATTCATCAAGATGAGGACAAGGAGAACACATCATACACATCGTCAGGTCAAGTTGTCAGTGGCTCTAAACGCTGTGAGATCTCCCTGCTTTGTGCATCAAAGCCTCTCTGTTACTTTATTAGAGTCCTTCCAAGAAAGGGGCTTGGAAGGTTGTTTATCAAACCAAAGATTTACGTAACTCAGACTCAAAAATTAAAAAAAAAAAAAAAATCAATAGTCCACTGTGACTTCCGTGATCTTTGGCCGAATGCTAGTGTCTTTAATCACTGTCCAAGGAAGGCCGATAGACTTGTATGCGCCCTGATTAAGGCTTTTACAAAGTGAGCTTGTTTCCTAAATTTTAGTTTACCACATACCATCAGGTTGTGGCTTGGAAATGGGTTAAATGGGTCTCACCAGAGGTTGGTATTACAGAATTGGCCCTGGGATGGTGGGATTAAGAAGTAGTAGGATCATATCAGGTGTGCCTTGTCACAGGTCATTAGGTTTATTGTAGATGGTCTAGGACATCGTTACATACCCGCCTTCATGTACATTCACTGCTGGGATGGCACTCATCTCTGATGTGATACTCACTGGTGCCTAGCCAGTTCTAGAGCCTTGCTCTAAATCTCCATAACTGTGTGTTAGATTAGCCTCTTTACTGTATAAAGACAGCTTACCTAGGGCATTTTATCATAACATGAAACATAGACTAACACATATCAAGATGAACTATTCTATCCTACTGTTTGGCATTCTTCATCCCCTTTAGATACCCTATCCCAGGTGCATTCCACCAGGTGACACACTTGTTGATTCTAGACACCACTAGGAGTTTCTCCTTCATTTCTTTGTAAATGCAAGTCTCTGTGTGTTTACTCTGTCTTACTTTAAACCACATTCAGACTGCAAACATTTACTCAAGGCTCTTTTGTTTAGAACCCAACTTCTCTTACTGCTTTTTTATTTTTTAGATAACTTTCCTGATAATCAATAGAAGCCAATTTGCCTAACGTAGTGGAAAGATAAGTTGTTGAAAGGAAAATATGCAGCCGGAAGCACCAAAAGAATTTAAAATATCAAATCTTAGAGAATAGAGAAACTGGAAGAGTTTCAAGTATTTCAGTAGCAGAGAGTGACTAAGTGAGTCATGGACCCATCACTGTGTTGGTGAGGTATAGACTCACTCCTATTATTCCCCAAATTAAACAAAATAGGAAAAGAGTAAGTCCTGATCCACCTGATAGGAAGGTTAAATACAATACTACATACATACACACACATAAGACTGCCCACTACAGTTGGAAGTGAGAAGGAAATCAGACTCATTTACATAGTAACCATGTAAATGAATTTGGAATACTAATTAAATTAAGTAGTAAATGTTTGTATTAGTCAGGCTTCCCTAGAGAACAGAACTGATAGATTGAGTCTGTATGTAACCACAGGCATTTCCCCTTTTTCTCCAGTTCCTGAATAACGACTTGGAGGCTTATTACGTATTAATTAAATGCCTAGACAATAAGCTAAGCTTGTTCCCAGTAGATCATAACTTACATTAACCTGTCTGCCAGACGGCTACTTACCTCTCCTAAGTTTCATGCATCTGAGTTTGTCCAAGTCTGGGTTGGGAATCTTCCTGCCTCTGACTCTGTCTGAGAGTTCCTCTCTTGCTGCCTGATTACCTTCTAATCTTGCCTCATGTTTTTGGCTATCAGATTTCTATTGATGCTTTCAAACAGTACATAGGAGATTATCCCTACATCTGTATACCAAATGAAAGTCATGAAGTCCAAAAGTTGTTCTGGCCACAAGACTGATGTCTCAGTTGGTCTTCAGTATACACTGGAATCCTGAAGAAGTAAGCTCTAATGCCAATGAATGAATGAATGAATGAATGCACTTGCCAGCAAGAGAGAGGAGAGAGAGAGAGAGAGAGGGAGAGAGAGAGAGAGAGAGTTCCTTCTTCCACCAGAAGGTGTGGCCCAGATTAAAGGTGGACTATTATACCATTTTAAAAGATTGAGATTAAAAGTGGGTCTTCCAACTTCAAATGACTTAATTACGAAAAAAAAGCCAAAAACAAAAACAAAAAACAACCCTCATAGATATACTCAGGTCTCCTGTTGTAATTAAGATGACAACCAAGAACAGCCATAGCTGCAACTCATACTTAAGTTGGCTCTATGGGCAGAGTGTATGCACTCTACTTCTGACACCAAAGCTCAGTCAATCTAGCTATAGGCACTTGTAAACAGAACTGTTATACCAAGGCTGGGGCAGGCTAGCCTGCCAGATGCTGTCATTGTCTTATGGCTCAGTACATTACTGATAGTTCCATCAAACACTGTAAGGCCCATTGAATTTCTACATTGGTGATTTCTTAAGTATGTGCATCAGAAAGAGATGACAGGTCACAACAAAGACAGCCATGGAATCTGTTTGCATCCACCATCAGCTTCTCGTGTGCATTTGGTTGTTTTAGTATAATAATTGGGTTTCTCTGTCATAAGTATTTTGCGTACAGAAATTTTTCCTATATAGAAAGAGACAGGACTGGTCAATGAAAACATTATGTTATCGTGTTTTTTTTGTTTATTGTTTTATTTTTTGTTTTGTTTTGTTTTTAACGACAAGCCACATTTTCCTACACTCGTTGATCAATCAACTCCCCCTGGGAAATGCCTGGAGGGGCTACCTACAAGTGTACCACTCTGGAAGCAGGGCAGGGACAGCTTTAGCTGTCCCTCACTTCACAGCAGGGGCATATGTGCCATGTATGTTGTGGAACTCCTGAGGGCTTTTCCTCTTTAGGTCATTTAGACGAACCTGAACAAAGCGAAACCTTTGTCATCTGGTTGGAAACTTTAAGGGAAAAGGCCACGGGAAGACCTAAACTTGAGTTAGCCAATGTCTCCACACCCACTGGATGGTAAAGTAAAGGACACTACTTTAGTATAAAAGCTTTTCAGTCTCTACATTAATCACCTCAAGCTGGTTTTCAGTTTTCAACACTATGCATACCATATGTGGTGCTGTGAACATGAATGGACTCCATAGGCTTCATTTGAAAGTGTGATTCCTATTTGATAGACTGATCAGTAGAGATTGAGAAATGTAGCCTTGTTGAAGGAGGTGTGCCAGTGGGGGAGGGCTCCGAGGTTTTAAAAGCCCACACCATCCCCTGTTGGCTCTTACACTGCTCATGCTTGTGGACACTGCCCCAGTGTCATGCCTGTCAGCCTGCTACCATGCTCCCTGCCTCGATGATCACGGACTCACCCTCTGAAACTTATAAACACGCCCGCAATAAAATGATTTCTTTGACAAGTCGCTTTGGTCCTGGAGTCTCTTTGCAGCAATAGAAACATAACTAGGATGCCACGTTTAATATGGCAGGTTCTATCTTACTGATACTGCAGGAAGTCTTCCATTTTTCCTCTGTGTGTCTTTGCTCTTTGTGTTTCTCTCTGCTGCTCTTCATCATGTGCCCCACCTCCTTAGCACAAATGCATTCTGAATTCTGTCCCTTAGCAACCCTTCCTGCTGTGGCATTTTCTCTCTACTTCAACACTTCGGAGAGAGTAGTGCTACTCTGTCCAACTCATCTGGTTCCTAATAAAGCCTCAACTCTGAAATTTACCTGGCTTTGGCAATAGTCACTACTGGCTGACTGTCTTATTCATCCACTTTGAACCCAGTCTCATTCATCCACACTACATTAAAATAAAAAGAACCATTTTATTTTATTTTATTTTATTTTATTTTATTTTATTTTATTTTATTTTATTTTATTTTATGTATGTGCATTGCATATGGGCAGTGCCTGTAGAAGTCAAAAAAAAGGACATTGAATCCTGAGACTAGCAGTTGTGAGCCACCATGTCAGTGCTGGCTATTACCCCAAGTCCTCCATTCGGCCCCCAAACCTCCTTCATTTTTATCAACACTGTGAATTTATTTTGGCCCTCTGTTTTACACTACCTAGGTTATCTACTTAGCATGTATCTAACCAGTTATTCTGTCTCTGCCTTCTTGTACCAATAACAGCTGCTCTCAGATGGGAATCTTGGAAGGGAGTCAATGAGACAAAAAGACATTGTAATAATTAAGTGTTATTTAGCTTTTGAATATAATTTATTTATGGTAACATATAGTAGAGTTTCTTATATCAAACAGAGAAACAAATAATGAAGATCAGTTTCCCTAATGTTCATCCATATATGCATAGATTTGTAAAAAAAATTAAGAGATGGTCTTCTTGACAAATGTTTTTATTTTCCAAATGTGGTTATTTATCATAAGCATGTCAATGTTTATTATTCTTTAACTGAAAGAAAGAGTGATTTAAATTTCTCAAAATCTCTGTAGAAGAACATTAAAATTAATATGTAAGGAAGCCCTGTACGAGCTCAAAATGTCCTTTCTTGTTTGTTTGTTTTTTGTTTTGTTTTTAAATTACCTTTAATCTTTTTTTTACAGTTCAGTCTTTATCGCCCTCCTGGTCTGCCCTTCATCATTCTTCATCCCATTCCTCCTCCCCACCGCCTATTTCCAAGAGGATGTCCCTCCCACTCCCTCTACCACACCCCATCCCACCCCACCATGCCTCCCCACTCCCTAGGGCTTCAAGTCTTTCAAGGGTTAGGTCCCTCTTCTTTCACTGAGGCCAGACCAGGCAGTCCTCTGCTGTATATATGTTGGAGCCACGTACCAGCTGCCTGGTTGGTGGAACGCTAAAACTGTCTGTAAAGCTGTCCGTAGGCTTAAAAACTTGAAAATTACTCTTCTGCAAGAGGAAGCAAATTGTGACTATTTCAGGAGGATGATAGGTCTGGGTGAGTCTAAACTGAACAGAGATCCCCACAGGAATGGGCCATGGGCAGTGGCTTTCAGGATACAGGTACTGGATGAGGCTTTGAATGGGACTCTGCGAGATTTCTGGCCCATGCAGTCAGGGTAGCTCAAGATATGCTCGGAGGAAGGGGAAAGTTAGGACTCTCAAATAACTGCAGCGTGAGAAGATTCACTTCAAAAGAACAGTCTATAGAGAATGGAGAAATGAGGGGTCTAAAGACAGAGAGCTGGAGAAAACAAAAGCATCACAGACACTAAAGGAGTGGTGTCTCCAGCCTCCACTGCTGCAGCAGTCAAATGTTGGGAAATCTCCTGTTACAACAAAGGGCTCTGTTGACCAGGGCTGTGTAAGAAGGTCGGGATTAGGGCACAGTAGAAAGCTAACGGCTGGGATAGTTTCTTCTCACGGTATTCCTTTAGAAACAGGAAAGGTCCTTCAGCTCCTAGGAAGGACAATATCAACCAACCAGATCCCCCAGAACTCTCAGGGACTAAGCCACCAACCAAAGAGTACACACGGAGGCAGCCGCATGTCTCAGAGGATGGCCTTGTCAGGCATCAATGGGAGGAGAGGCCTTTCGTCCTCTGAAGGCTCGATGCCCCAGTGTAGGGGAATGCTAGGGCGGGAAGGAGGGACCCTCATAGAAGCAGGAGGAAGGAGGATGGGGGAGGGGGACTGGGGGGGTGGAACTGGGAAAGGGGATATCATGTGAAATGTAAATAAAGAAAATATCTAATAAGAAAATTTACTCCTATTTTAAAGTCCCGTTGGGTTAATAAACAAAAAAGAAAAAAAATAGGAAAGGTTGTAATATAACTGCAGTAGAGGCAGGCACATGGTGGGATAGGGTCTTGTAAGAAACAGAAATTGGGGCTGGCGAGATGGCTCAGCCGGTAAGAGCACTGACTGCTCTTCCAAAGGTCCTGAGTTCGGATCCCAGCAACCACATGGTGGATCACAACCACCCGTAATGAGATATGATGCCCTCTTCTGGTGCGTCTGAAGGCAGCTACAGTGTATTACGCTGGAGCGAGTAGGGCCGGAGGGCCGGAGTGAATGGGGCTGGGGCTGTCCTGAGTTCAATTCCCAGCAGCCACATGATGGCTCACGGCCATCTGTACAGCTACAGTGTACTCATACACATAAAAAAAAAAGAAACAAAAAATTAATATTTATCCTATGAGGAATTGTCCTCACATGTCTGTCTTTCTTGTAAAATTACAGGCAGGGTTGGATGATATTTAACAAATTCCTGTATTTATTCTTGGCAACTGTTACATGGAAAAATCACAGGAACTCCTTACATAGTGGTATGTAATTCACCAGTCATATGTTTTAGTGTCTATTAATTCAGAACAGTGCTTATAGCATCTCATAAAATGTTGTAAAAGGACAGCTGCTTATGCCAATAAGGTCAAGGCAGATTGAAATCACATGATAAGAAGACAACACAGAAATTTTATTAAAAGCCAGCCATTTATATCCACAAAAGAATGTGTGTTCCATGTTTCTCATGGAGAGAGAGAGAGGGGGTGGTGAACTAACCATATTAATTTTAAGGTTCTGGAAGGCACTAAAGCAGAAGAGAATCACTGCCTGAGGGAATTTCAAAGAAATAATTAGTTTTTGACAATTAAGATGCATTCGATTCATCTGCCTGTGTGCAGGGCGTCAAAACCCTAAGTATTAAAGTATACTTAAATATCTATGAAGCATTAGTGAAGTAAAATCATCGGAGAAAATCCTGTGTTCTGAAGATGAGTCTAACTGAAAAGTAGGCCAATTAAAATTTAAACATCCAATTCACAACTCTTCAGTTATTCTCATGAGGTTACTCAAACATCTGTGAATAAGAAAAATCACATTACAAACACAAAACACATAGGAGCTTGTATAGGCTGGAAATAAAGCTAAAATTATGCACAACTGAGAAATTAGGAGCATGCTAATGATCATTTGTTTTATCCATTTATGAGATGGATGGTTAGCCAACTGAATATTCATTACCATAATCTTTCAGTTAAGAACCATTTTTCTTAGAAACCGATAACTCATTTTAAATGGGGAAGAGACGATTGTGGGTTTGTAAATTTGTAAGTGGAGGGTATCTAGCTATTTACTAATGACAACTACTCAGGATAAGTAAGCTATTGATTCTTTCAATGAATAGATAGAAAACATCCTAGAAATTAAACTTTAACCTACGGTGGACATCTTCCTATTCTTGACTGCCCATTATCTCAATATGGTTATTGTACCTGGGTTGGGTGGGGTGAGGTCACTGGGCTCACTGGCCCTCTAGGGGAGCAATCAGAAGCCCCTATCTACACTAACAGACAGGCCAAAGAAGAGCCACCTGTGTGTAGCGATGAGAAAATTCTGTTGGGCGTTCAATGTAGAAATGAGTCCTAGAAGCCAATCGTGCAAGACGTGGGATCAGTGTCATGAGTAATTGGAGTTTCTAACACACCGTGGTCACATGCTGCCAAAATTACCAGTATGGTGGCTTTCTGGCTTTTCACTATCCAAGTCAGAATGTCACCTGGTTTCCTTCACGGCCCCATTCCACACTGTACTTTGGAATTCTGCTGCTAAAGGTTTGCCTTTGAGAACTCTTATTTTTTTTTTTCCTATTCCTTTTCCAGACATCCTTGTGAAGCTATATTAGCACCACTACCATGACCAAAATAGCCTGAGTAGATTCTATTGTTTGTAACCAAGGGGGTTGACTGATAACTCAGTAAATGGGAAAAAAAATGAGAAAAATTAAGCTGGAAAGGCTCCTTTGAGCTAGTGAAATACTTACTGGAAGAAAAGTCATGAGAGTTCAATGTATGGGACATTTAATTTTGAAAGGTTAATAGAACCAGGCTGCAGACTGCAGTAAGGGCCCTGCCTGGTAAGTTTTGGGTTTGCGTGTAGCCATCCCCATGGCTGGCTACAGATAAGAGCGGTAACCTTTTGGTACTCACAGTATCACCTGTGATGCACAGCAACAGCGCTCAGTGATTACAAGGATTTAAAAGAAACCATGTATGCAGTATCAGTGCGAAGCTTTTCACTTCAAATTGCCTGACAAATAGCTTTTGGCTGAGCTATTGTTGGTGCTACATAATGTGAAAAAAAATTTTTTTTTTCAGTTACAAGAAATATAATCCACTCCAGCAACTTTAAGCAGGAAGAGATTTATTTGGGAGATTTAGAGCACATTCTGAATGTTTGGGCTGAGGACATCAAAGGTAGAAAAATTCTGGAAGCAATCCACAGAATATGCCATTGGAGAAGGAGCTTTCCTGGTCCTGTCCAGGAAAATGTAGAATTGGGATGCTTTGGGGTAATCAGGATTCTGCTTCTACATTTTCCTACATGTGCTGTGTCCAGAAAGCCATGTGGTGGTCAGTCAGGAAATCGTTATTCTAATTTCTGTCACCATACTTTATCTTGTTATAATTTGGATTTTGTATAGACTACTTAATATTATTTTGTAAAAATATAAGTGCAGGCTAGTAGGTGTGGCACTGAAACAATTTTTCTTTGCTTAGTACAGTGTAATAACAGCCCTCAATAATATTAACATCTTAATACCAGTGCGTGGCCAAGCCTACTCAATCCTGGAACCAGCTTCCATCTTAAAAGAAAAAAAAGGGGGGGGCTTGAGAACTTGGCCCCCAGCTGAACCTTAGCTGCACCCAAGTACCAGGAAGGATCCCACGGCTTGCCCTCCGCTAGAGTTACTCCCTAGCTACCCCCTAGCAACAGGCAATCAAAGATTAGTCTGATTGTTTCAGATGTACTTTCAGATCGTTTGCGATTATATGTGGTCTTGCTTTAGAGCACCCATCTGTTGGTTTACAGTAGACATTCAGATGCTTGCCAGGTTGGACCCCAACCCCTTACTTGCTTCCATTTTCTATAAAACCCTGTCCTGATGAGAGTTTGGGGCTGCTTCTCCAAACCATCCTGTGGGTCGGCAGTGAGAAAACCCAAACTCGAGTTTGTAATAAAGAGACCCTAATGTGATTACATTGGAAATGGCTCCTCGGTAGTCTTTTGGGGTTCAGGAATGCTTCCTGGCAAAATACCATTACCCATGGGTATGTTACAACAGATGGCAAGATAGAATTCATTTGTGTGGTTAAGCAGTGGCCTTTATAAATAGAGTGCCTTCCGGATAATCCAGGTGAACTCAACTGCAGTATAAGTAATGTTAAAGTGAAAAAGCAGTGCAGTGAGTGGGTAGAGGATATGAAGGGAAGGATCCTGGCCACTTTCCCAAGACTATGTGGTTTAAGGACCAAGGAATAAGTTTCAAATGCCACAATGTGAAGGAACTCTCCTCCAGATGCAGGGGAACACAAGAACACGCGTGCTTCCTGAGAGCCTCGCGAGAGTAACGGAGGTCTGAGGACACCGTGGTTTTTAATCGTGTGACGGACTTCTAACCTACAGATGTTCAAGAGAACGTGCTTGTATTGTCTCAAGCTACTACTAAGTCTCTGGCAGTTTGGAGTGGAATAGTGTTTCTCTTGACGTTCTTTGGCCAGGTAGTTCCTGTTGTGGAAACATCCTGTGGATGATGGCAAGTTAAGGTGCAAACCTGGGTTCTGCCCACTGAAGGCATTAGCGCTCTCAACCATTATGATAATAAAGTATAGCCTAGACAGTGCTAAAACCCTCTGAGGCACAGCATGCCCCCCTCCCCCCGGCTGAGAAGCAGGTACCATGCCACTATCTTTTTAGACCGCATCCTGTTCAAAAATACCTGGGTTGATTCCAGATTAGGATTAACGTTCGTTGATAATGCATCTTTGCGTATCTATGTATGTGTTTTGATAAGTGGACGTGTAAAAGAAAAGGAGAAGAAGCAAAGAAAAGATTGTGCCGCTTCTACATGGATGACCGTGTCCTAATCCCTCAAACATGTTACAAATGACTTAAGTAAAGTCCCAAAGCAGGCTACACCAAAGTAAACTGGTCTCAGAACATACCTATTTACAACTGCATAGGCAATGCATGAAAATGTCTGTTGTATTTGATTTTTGAAAAACCTTTACAATAGCTGCCATTTTCTCTATAGTCCATCATACAGACTTATTGAAAGTCTATAACATGCTATGAATTAAATTTGTACTTGTATGACATTTAATAGGGACATGCATTTAAAGGATGTGGCTTTATTTTTATTTTTTATTATTTTATTTACATTCCAAATGTTGATCCCCTTTCCAGTCTCCCCTCCACAACCCCCCCCCATTGGACTGAGTCCAGAGACCCCAATGGAAGAGTTAGGAGAAAGACTGAAGGATGTGGTTTTATTACAGCATAGCCTTATTTATGAAGGACCCAACCAAGTCTTTAGCCCAAATTTTTTTATTTTAAAAATATTGTATGTTCTTTTAAAAATCCAGATACATGCCATTTGTTGGAGTGACACACATGTTGACTCAGTTATTGGTCATAATCACCCCAGTATAAGATTTTATCACTTAATAGACTAGATGTAAGCCAGGAATTCCTGTAGGCATTTATTCCAAATTTTGCTCCTTCGGCATTACAAAAACCTCATTAAAATTCTGTCCTCTTTGTGGTGGGCTTCTATATGGTTTTATAGTACTATCTCTAAAGATGCCTTGTGAATTGAGACCTTTGCTCATGGGCCTGTAGTCCTCTCAGGCAAGGTGAGAACTTCACAGTGTTCTTAGGAAAATTTACCCAAGGAAAGGAGACCTATGCTTAATCTGGGTGGTATCAGCCTTTGGGCTGCATCATGGACTGGTTATAAAAGAGAAAGCCAGATGAGCACCAATATTCATTTTTCTCTGCTTCCTGACTATGGATGCAATATGACCAGCTACTTCATAATCCTGTTACCCTGCCTTCCCTGTTGCCATTAACTGTATTCTGTTGAACTGTGAGGCAAATTAAATCCTGTTTCGGGAAATAATAAAAAAAACGACCAACAGGCTTCCCAACACTACTGCCAGGCACCAGCAACTCTCTGCCCCATGGGGCTGGCCAACCATGAACTGGTGGGCAATGGCCAACATGTTATTATCTTGTGGAGACTAACTCAGACCTCCAAAATCTCTCTACCCAGCTCACTAGGTTCCCACTAGAGCGTTGCTACCATGCCAGCCCCAAGCTTCAAAGGCCCCACAACCTTTGCGGTGCACATTAGGCGAACCCATGCTTTCTGCCATACCTTTCTCTCTGGAACCCAGATGAATCACTACGAGAAGGAGAACATCATACAAACTTAGCTCAGAAACAATGGTAACTCAGTCTCTGGGAGCAACAACTAAAATCTTACCTCGTAAGCCCTATTAAATCTGATTCCTCTGGTGGTGAATCCTGACGGATCCGCCATGAAATGGGGAAGCTCTAGCAGCTACACCTTGCCCTTAAGCTATTCCTGTTCCAGAAAGGCCTCTAACCTCTTTCTTCTCTCCCTCAGTCCAACCCAGAAGTCCCACCTACTCGCTCAGTGATTGGCTTCTTTTTTTCATTAGGGGATTGGTTCACAAGAAGTCACCTGAGTACTTGGCTCTTTCCTTGTCCGTAGCTCCTCCCTGGAGAGCAGAATTAGCATCAAAATACAAACAACACTAGACCCACCCATAACAAAACCCTCCTTCTATTACACGACAGTCTGATATTTATCACAGCAAACAAATGATGTAGAAAGTTGGTACTGAGAAGTAAACTACTGTTGTAAATGCAAGAACTTTTTGGCCATCAAACTAATATGGAGGAGGAACATGGGCCAGTATGGAGCCAAGATTCTGCTCCTTTTCCCATGACTTCACTTGTTTGTGACGTTTAGCTTCCCCACTCTCCTTTCCTCACAGACTGTACAGGTTTTCATATCCATATTTCCTATTTACTGCTTTTTCAATAACAATGAACAACCTGAACACTATCCTGCCTTGAAATTTCCCCTAAATTAATGAATACAGTATTTGTTAATGCAACTACCCTCAAGCTTTCAGGACACGGAAAGAAGGCATCCAGTAAA
Organism: Mastomys coucha; assembly: GCF_008632895.1. Lineage (NCBI taxonomy): Eukaryota > Metazoa > Chordata > Mammalia > Rodentia > Muridae > Mastomys > Mastomys coucha. The sequence continues at coordinate 54,907,808 of NW_022196895.1, forward strand.
GCTGAAGGCACCAAGTGGAGCTGTCCCAAGAAAACTGTAGTACCGATCTATAGTCTGAAGGGCTGCAGGGGCGGAACTTCCAGAGGCCTTTGATGCCCAAATGATTCCAGCCCCAGATGCAAGACACAGAGATCTAGGGTTTGGTGCTTGCCCTGTTGGGATTTAGTCTTTTTTCTGTGTTCTGACCTTTTCTAACTATGTCCCCGTTCCTCCTTTTTGAACTGTCAATGTCAATGTTTATTCTGTGCCATTGTATTCCAGAAACATATAATTTGGTTTTTATTTTATTTTCTAGGTGCTAGTGGTTAAGAGACTAGCTTAAGTCTCCAGAAAACTGACACTCTGCACTTTTGAATTGTTGGGGTTGTTAATGAATATGGGGGAGCTATCAGAGACAGATTAAATACATTTGATATTATGAGGTGAAAATGAGACTTCAGGGTAATGGGGTGAAAGGTTATGACTTGAAGTGGTGTGTTTGGGTGTCAAGTTGGCAAACCTGTAATAGTTAATCTTCACTATCAACTTGATGAATATTTAGGTAAAACTCGGAAGTAAACCTTTGAGTGTGTCTAAGACTGTGTCTCTGTGTGGTTTAACTGAGGAGAGCAGACGGCTTTGAAAAAGGATAGCATCTTCCCATGGATTGCCGTCTGACAAAGAGTAAAAACAAGAAAGAAAGTAGGACACTGGCGTTCCTGTCCCTGCTTCCTGTCAGCTGATACACTGTGACAAACCACGCAAGCCTCTTCCACCACCCCTTCCATTCTAGGAAGAGTGCCTCAGGCAGTTCCTCTTCAAGTCTCTAGCTTCTTAGCTAGTATTTCATGGTAGCACAAGAGGTCACTGCTACACCTAGGATAAAGTTTTGAAGTGTTTCCACATAACATAATAAAAAAAGTCAATACCTTTTTTTATTCTGAAATAATGTGACATTTTATAGACTATAAGATTCGGGGGGTGGGGTTACAAACTTACCAATGAGCACTAAGTAATATATACTTGTAGAACCATTATGAAGCATGCATGTTTAGTGTGAATGCATGCTTCCTCCTCAGATTATTTATTTGAGAGGAGTTGATGAGCCAATGTTGTAACTTGCCAAAATATTTTTTCAGAGGTAGTACCATTTTACATTCCTACCAATGATATATAAAAGTTTCAGTGGCTCTGCCTTCTTGCTAAGTTGGTTATTTTCCTTAAAATATAACAACAAGGAAGCCAACAATAAATAGGCAAGTCACCTAATTAAAATAGGTAAAGGTTTAAAACAAGTAGTTCTCCATAGAATATAAATAACTAATAAAAATAACCTGAAAAGATGATCAACGTTATCAGTACTTAGGAAAGTACAAAATCAAAGCACGAGATTTCACTTCTAGTTCTCTTGGACTTCAGGAGAGTAATTAAAAAGATATTAAGTAATTAAAAAGATATTAAGTTGTTCGAGGAAATCCATCATTTATTCTAGGACAACTAACTTTACAGAGGATGTGGACTATAACAACCTGTGGTCACCTGTGAGGCATAAGAAGGACCATAGCAACCTACGGTTGTCTGTGAGGCATGGTGAGGACCATAGCAATCCATGGACACCCATGAGGCATATTTCTTTGTGGTCATAGATATTCATGATTCACTTGACAGTCCACCACTAGCTCTTTTTCTTTACACAGTTTCTATTTCACAGCCTCTGAAACTATCAAAAGGAGTCTATTTGTTCCCAACATGCTTCCTGAGTCTGTGAAGCTCCTGTTTCCATTTCAAAGGAGAGCATCAGCTCGCTGTGGTATCTCACTAGTGTTCTTTTGAGACCAATGGCAGTAAGTCCTTACTTCCTTTTCTGGTCTCCCACCATGCCAAAGCTTAACCCTTGATCCCAGAATTCATCCTGCTTAAAAAGAACATATTTTTCTTTTTCTGTAACTATGTATGCTTTTAAGAAACACTTTTAATACAGGCCCACAGACAGACATGGGCGTACATGTTCTTAGCAAAATACCAAGTGAAAAATTTTCAAAATCTGAAGGAGCGACCTACTTATTTTTCTCTATGTGTTCTGTCATTGGCACTGAAAATTTTCGCAGGTGAAAGTCTGGGGTAAATTAACAGCAAGTCTTTAGAACAATTCTCTATGTGGATGTTCAGTTCTGTTTCTTCATGACAAGGCATAATTAGATCACTGTTAAGTATAAACCTATGCTCATTTTTTTGCAAGCCAGTAAGAAACAAAAGTCATTATAATTGCCATTAAGGAGGTTATGAAAAGTTAGAAATATACCTCTGCACATTTTTAGTTTTATAAAATAGCACTGTTTCCCATTTTGGAAGGACATGCTGAAGCATGCAGATAGATGTCTTAGAACAAACCGTGAGGGCTCATATAAGCAATACTGATTTTAGAAACATGAGTTTGATGCACACTTTCTATGCAATAGCACTATTTAATCCCCCCTTGACTATAGAGCTGCATTTCAAGTACTGATTTTATAGCAGGCTTAAATATTTTGTTACAGGTAATACTATTCATCTTACTCTAGGCATGTATTTGACCTTATTTTTCAGCTTAGCTGGACCTGCATAGACTAAAGAAAATTGTCTAAGTTGCAGCCCCATATTTCTAAACACCCATGACTTTTATGTGGTTGGGACAAACTATATTCTCTTCCCTTGGAGTTTCCTGCTTTCAACAGTTTTCTGCACTATATCTCTAGTTGGTTCACATGATGACCTAGAACCATAATTGTAGAGAGCAAAGTGTCACCCGTGAGGTGGATTGTCACTTGGAGTCCATTCTTAACTACAAAATGGACAACCACTACTAGTATCAAAAAGTCAAAGCCAGTATCTCTGACTTGAAACACTCAAAAGATTTTAAAATATAAGTTGACTTATTTCTTTAGAATCCAGAATGTACATATATTTGAGCTCAGCATATGGTCCTCTATTACATATTCTGACTTTCAATAATGTACATTTAAAGGGGGCATATGAAGCACCTCATGAATATTTTCATCTATATTCATCTCTAACAATGAAAAATGATTTGCACTTCCCTCTTACTGCCTTTTATTGATTTCTCTATGGCAAATGCAAATTCTTATCGCTTAATCTTTAATGTGCAACTCAAACTATTTCTGCTTCATTTGCCCCTTTGTATAAGGGAGAACTGAAAACAGATGTGTAAAACGTACGTGTGATCCCAGCAGTGTCAGGAGAGCGCCAGCTCCTCCATACACACTCTGTGCATGTGCCCTGGGTCTCCACAGTACCTTCAAACTTGGCCACTCTCTGGATTTTCCAAGCTGTAACTTGACTCCCAGAATTTGTTTTTTTCTGCAGGACCTTTGCAGTATGTGGAGGGAAGAAAGCATAAGCTTGTACCCCTGGGGTTAGGGACCTACTAAGAGCCATCCTAGAAACTCTTTTAAATATGTCTGCTACTAGCGTTTAAGCACTTCAGCTAAATTTTCTCAACTTTCTGAAAAGTAGAACTGATTAACTATAATAACAGGTCAATGAACACATTAACTATATCCACAGAGCCCAGCTTCTAAGGATGAGGCCCCTTTCCATCTCCCCTGTAAAATTAGATTTTAAAAGCAGGAAACTTAAAAACCTTTAAAAACTTTTACATGTAGCAACAATGAAATTAACACAAAAGGGTCAAAAATATCAAACCAAAAAAGAGATCACAGACTTTTGCATCCTACGTTAATTATGATTTTTAATATTCACTGAAATCGCACTGTGTGAGAGATGGTCTTAACTATTGGCATAATCACTTCATTCAGTCCCTAAAGTTGATAGAATCACAAGTCTCATTATTTGCACATCTCAGACTGACAAGCAATGAGGACAATGCCCAAGGTCAAGTGCCAATGAGAAGAGGAGCTGTGAGTCTGAAATCCCCCTAACATGATACATCAATATCATAAGACATTGCGGTCTGGATCAGCGTTTTCCGCAGAACACTAGGCTCTGAGCCAGTACTCTCTTTCATTGAGCAATCCATCTTATCTGCACGCACAACCTAAATGTTTTACATGTATCACTACCAAATTTCAGATGATGTCTACCTATTTTATCACAAAACATTGTAACATTGTACTATCTGAATAAACTAATGCAAAATAACAGTTTTTTTCTTTCTTTCTTTTTTTTTTTTTTTTTTTTTTTTTGCTTTTTCAAGACGGGGTTTCTCTATGTAGCTCTGAAGACCAGGCTGACCTCGAACTCTGAAATCCGCCTGCCTCTGCCTCCCAAGTGCTGGGATTAAAGGCGTGTACCACCACCCGGCTGCAAAATAACATTTTTAAAAATTTTTTGAAAATGTCATAGATGTATACACTATCTTATATATCTTATGCATCTCAATTATATCTACCTCTATTCTCTCCCTCTAAATTTCCTCTGTACAATCCAATCCAATTTTCTTCTAGCTTCATGTCATATATATATATATATATATATATATATATATATATATATATATATATGACTATACATATATAGTCACATCTTGTGTAGGCCTTGTACAGTAACAACATATGAAGTGGAAGTTTTTGGTTGGGTCATGCAGAATCACATGTTGTTTTGCTAAGGCAAGACCCATGGGAGGACATGCGATGTTTGCAGAAAGTATAAATGATACTCAAGGGACAGTGATGGGATGCTTGCATAGCTAGCCTTGAAACTCTTTGTCTCATGTCTTCATCTTCGTTGTTGCTGATTTTCACTTCATTGACAGAGGCACAGCAGAGGACTTCTCCTGGAGTCCTGGCTGTTCCTGGTCACTCCAGCTGACTCATGTGGATTCAGCAGAGGCCTGGTGGTTTCTGCTGGATCTTGCCACCATTGCTGATTCATGTTTGGTATCCTGACACTACGGAACTGGACTGTTGGTATTGTGATAAATGGAGATTGGAATCACCCCCAACAGATCCACAGCCCCTTATCCTATTTACTATCTTTCCTCCTCTACCTTTGAATGGTGGGCTAGCCAGGGAGGGTGGAAACATTTGGGAACTCTTGTTACAGGTAGGTTTTAAAAAATCTGAGCTTATACACATGTCCTGTGAGTTTGTAATTATGAAACCACATCATGTCGAGAATACTGCATTTCACAGCACTCCCTGCACCCTCTGGCTCTGTGGGTTCCTCTGCATTCATCTGACCACCCCCTGTACTGTAAAGCAGGTTGCTGGCTTCATAAGATTCGTTACCTCCATTCAGGATGCCCTTCCCTGTGCCAACAAAGCAAAGTGTTCTCCTGCGTTTTCCTGCACCAATATCAGGGCATCAGGTCTTATAGTGAGGTCCTTGATCCCTTTGTAGCTGAGTTTTGCAAAGTGAGAAGAAAGGATGTAATTTTACTTTTCTGGAATGCTGACAACCAGGTTTTCCCTGAACCGTTTATTGAAGGCTTTGTCTTTTCTACAATGTATATTTTTAGCATCTTTGTCAAAAACCATGCAGCTGTAGTTACATGGAGTTATGTATGTCTTCTCAACTCTATTCTACTGATCTATATGTCTGTTTTCATTCAGGTATCATACAATTTTTATTACTATGGCTCTGTAGTATGAATTGAAACCAGGCATGACAATACCTTCTGGAGTATTTATTGTCTTTGGATTTTTCTTGTTATCTTTGGTCTTTCATTACTCCATATAACTTTTTTTTTCTTTCTTTGAAGAAACACTCTGCTAGTTTGAATAGTAGAATTACCTTTGAATCTGGTAACAGTGAGGTATTTAGGTCTCCCATCATCACTATATGAGTATTAATCAATAGTTTTACATTAAGTACTCTTAGTTTTAAGAAATTGTTGCTCTTATGCTTGATGTGAATCTGTAATATCCTCTTGGTTGATTTTTCCTTTACCAATAAGGGGCGACTTTCCTATTTCTTCTGACTCATTTTATTTAAAATCCATTTTATCAGATAGAATAGGTCCACCATGCTTTTTCCCTTTCTTGATCCATTTGTTTGAGATACCATTTTCTATCCTTTAACCTTAAAGTAGTGCCTATTGTTGATAGTGATGTGTATGTTTTTGGAGGCTGGGGAAAAGAAAAATTCTGTTTTCTAATCTAGTTTGCTAATCTGTGTCTTTTCACTGGGGAAATTGAGACTGTTTATATTGTGTTTTTTTTTTTTTTTTTTGTGTGTGTGTGTGTGTGTGTGTGTGTGTGTGTGTGTGTGTGTGACAGGGTTTCTCTGTATAGCCCTGGCTGTCCTGGAATTCACTCTGTAGACCAGGCTAGCCTTGAACTCAGAAATCCACCTGCTTTTGCCTCCCAAGTGCTGGGATTAAAGGCATGTGCCACCACTGCCTGGCTCAGAGTTATTATTGAGGGATGTGTATTACTATAATTTTGATGACTTTGTGGTGTTTTCTTACGGGTCTTTTTATTTACTGGTCTAGTATTGTTTATTATTTCCTGGGACCCTTTGGTTGTATTTGTTAAATTCAGCGTGGGAGCCCCACTCTCGAAGACACAGGGACAGAGATCGATGCAATCAGCAAGAGGATTTTATTGATCCAGTATACAGGGTGGTCTAGCATTCAGGCAAAGGTGACCCCGAGAAAACAAAGCTCTTACTTTTTATACCTTTTCAGAACACAGTTTTACAGCTTACAACATGGGCTGGTTACAACTTACAATGTGGGCTCCTTATCTTTCTTATTTTTATTGACCTTTCTCCTCCAGGAGGAGATACCAGTTGCACGTAGGAGGGGTAGGGGGAAATCCACCCCCTCCTTGATTTTGCTGAAAATACATTCCTTAATATTTTTACTTTTATTTTTATTCTATGTGTATGGGTAGATATTTTGCCAGCATAGATATCTATGTACCATATGCAGGCAGAGCCTGGGAGGCTAGAAGAAGGCATCATATTCCCTAGAACTAGAGTTACAGATGGTTATATGCTGCTACATAGGTGCAGAGAATTGAACCTTGGTCCTTTGGAAAAACAATGAGTACTCTTAATCACTGAATCATCTCTTCTGCCCTTTGGAGCTATTTTCTATGTATTTGGTATTCTTCTCCTCCTATGTCCATGATTTGAAGGTTAGGTTTTTGTTTTTGTTTTTTCTCATAGTGTACCAAAGCTGTCTTTATTTTTCTTCATATATTTTTCTAAGTTTATAATTGTTGTTTACAGAATGATCTAGTTAAGCTACCTGTCTTTGATCTCTCTCTTTTTTTTTTTTAATTTTCAGAAAATTTCCCCTTTTTTTCTTCCCTCCTAAACCTCCCATATAAGACTCACCACTCTCTTTCAAATTCATGGCCTCTTTTTAAAAGAATGTATACATATATATGGGTATATTTTAGGTACATATTTCTAAATATTCTCAGTCTGAATAATATTACTTGTATGCATATTTTCAGAGCTAACAATTTGGCATTGGATACAAAATTTTTCTAATTCATGAGCTTGGAATTTGTTTCATGTTTTGTGTCATCCTTGAGTTTTTCATCTGTTCATTACAATTTACATGGCATAATTCTTTTGCCTCCTTGCTTAGATTTATGCCTAACTATCCACTAATGCATTACTCGGTATCAATCTGAATAAATGAAATCATCATGTTAAAAGAACATCTGACCTTGAGCATTAGGCAGAGCAGCATTCAATGTACAAAGTGTGGAATCAACCTGGGCAATACTGACAGCAGAACAGAGATAAGGTACTAATTATTCTGGTTTGATAATTACACACTTTATGTTAAATGTTATACTGTGCTATATGTGTCTAAAATGACACTTAAAAATTAAGTAAATTTAATAAATTTAAATTTTAAATACTAACAAACTAACAAACAGCATATCCTAGGTATCTGGGAGTGTTGAAACAAAAGTCCGGAAGTCAAACATGGGTCCAAGCTGATGACCTAGGTTCTGCTCAAGACAGCTTTTCAGACTGTTTCTCTCTCTCTCTCTCTCTCTCTCTCTCTCTCTCTCTCTCTCTCTTGCTCTCTCTCTCCTCTCTCTCTCTGTCTCTGTCTCTGTCTCTGTCTCTCTCTGTCTCTGTCTCTGTCTCTGTCTCTGTCTCTGTCTCTGTTCTCCTTGAGACAGCCTTTTCTTGTTATTCTAAAAAGCTTTCTGGTTGAGACAGCTCTTTTAGCTCAAGCTAAAAGCTAGAAAAAAATTTAAAACTCTCTGGATAGGTCATGGGTTTTCTGAAAAGCTGCTATTAAAAATTTTTAGATTTTTCTGACGAAATCAGAAACCCTGTTAGAGAAATTCTAAAATTAATTCTTGGGTTTCCCAATCAAAATCAGAAAGCCAGAAAACATTCTAAAAGAGCTGTATTTGCTCTCTAAGTTATTCCTGCTAGAAAAAATTCTAAAAGAGCTACAAAGAGTTCTAAAAGAGCGGTGTTCTCTCTCCATGGACTTTTATCAAACAAAATCAGAGATCCTGTTAGAAAACTTGTTTTGAAGAGTTGTGTTCGCTCTCCAGAGATCTCCAGGCAGCTCAACTCTCACTGGAAAAAAATTCTAAAAAAGGAACTGCTATCACTTTCTGCTAGCTCATCTTAGGCAGACCAAAAGCCCAGTTTCTTTAAATTCACATATCAATTCAGTTATGTATTCCAGGTTTAGCTCTTGACCCACCCCTGAATTAGCATTCCCTGACCTCAGCCCCTTGACTCTTAGGAGGAGAGAATAAACCCATTCTTTTTTCTTTTATAAAACATTGGAAAAGAATTCAGAGACCTGCCTGCCTTTGTAAAGTCAGTTGGGTTGGACCCTGTCCTGATCTGCAATCACCACTCCTTAAAACTCTTTATCTCCTCCCTTAGTATCTTTTTGGCTCATAGTGCAACTGTCTCTCTTTTTTAGGTTTATGAAGTATCCTTATAAATATTTGAGATATTATATATTTTTGAATTCATATTTTCAGAGTTCTTTCCCACAGCCTTAAGGGCTGTCCAGGAAGCCACAGTAGTCTACCATTTTACTAAGACAAAGACACACTCTTGCCCCAACCCCCCCAATTCTTGCTTTCTCTGTCATAGAGTCATTAATTTTGGCAGAGAGGACAGACACTCATGAAAGGAGAAACCTGAAAATATGCAACCTATTGTACAAACGAGTCTTAGGTCCACAGAAATCAACGCTCATGGAGATCTACACCCTGCTGTCTCTGTTCCTAGGGGCAGAAACCATATCATACCATCCCTTACATGGCCAAGCTGTACCCGGGAAGAAAATTTTGTGATATTCCTTATCGGAACGGTAAATCCTTTATAATAAATATAAAAAGATAAGAAAAATGGATTTCTTGAAAAAGCAGGCAACTGGATGGACAGTAAATGACAGAGGGCCAAATCTTCCTACTAGGAATAAATAAACCTTGTGAGCCAAACAATGGGAAAAAAATTCTCTGTGCAGATACCTTGTACATATATTGTTGGATAAACTGTGGCCTAACAGTGATTCCCTGAGAACTACCCAGGAACAGTTGCACCAGAACAAAACATGTTGGAGAAGAACAGGTGATAGAATCGTAGATGTCTGTACCATGCTTGAAAGGAATCTATGCTCAAAATCTACAAGAAGGATCCTTAGTATTTTGACAAAGTTCTGGAAGAAAGAATAAAACATTTGTACTAGAATCTTCTGTGTACAGTCAGTATGGTTTTATTTATATAATTACTGCCCCAAATTCATAAGCTAAAGAGACACACGTTTAGCTTATGGTAACTATCTGGAGTATATGGGTCCTGTATCACAACTGAAATAAAAATCAGTGATGAAAGTTAGACAGAGATCTCTTGAGAATGCCTTAGTTTAAGATGACTGAGTTGATCTGTGGTAGCCATAACCCTTGACTGCAGGCAGGTCAGCTTGTTTTCCTGTGAGGCCTTTTAACATGGTTTCCAAAAGGCTTCTTTCATTATACTGAAATTCGGTAGCGTTGAGGTGGGACTCTCTCTGACCCTCTCACATTAACAAGGGTATAAGTTAGGGAACACAGTTGTCTTCTCCCAATTTTCTGTAAAATGTTCCCTGGTTGCAGCTTGCTCTTAAGTCTACCTTATGTATTATAAGTGAGGTGAATATGTTGGATTTGATTTTCTTTAATAGCAGAAAGCAGAGACTAGAGGAGGACAAAGGAGGTGTTCTTTTGGATTCCACAAGAAATGTGTGTGTGTGTGTGTGTGTGTGTGTGTGTGTGCATGTGCTTACATATGTGCATACCTCTCTGAATTCAAAGTCCAGAAGGGAATTAAAGATGCCCTGTTTTATCACTCTGCTTTTTTATTTTTTCCTTCTTCTTGTTAAGACTGAGTCTCCTGTTAAACCTGGACCTGGGCTGGGAGGAAGGAAGCCCCAGCAATCCTCTGGTCTTTACTTCCACAATGCTGTCATTATAGGCACCTGCCTGTCCAGGACCAGTTTGTTTTGTTGGACTTAAAATTAGGATAGTTAAGTACAAACTCAAGTAGTAGATAGAGCATAGATCATATGACCTTGATGACAAATTATTTTAGTGTTTATTCTAACTCTCTTCTGTAGGCATGCCAGGACAGGCCTGTCGCCCTAGTGGGCATCTACCATCTCCAAGAAGAGCAGTATTAGGAAAAATTGTAACAGATCGTTCAGAATGCTGGCAAAAAGCCTGGTAAGGAAAGAGCTTGAAAAGATATCTATAGCTTTGTACCATGTTTGCCCAAGGAACTGAAAAACATTGAGTCATCTCATATCTGCTCAAACTCATAGAGCAAACAGAGAAGACAGGCCTGCCAAAACCTCAAAATCTTTTCAACTTGAACAAGTCCCAAGTAGCAAATTTCTGAACACATTGGATAAAAGGAAAGGGAGTTTAATGGCTGATGGACAGAAATCCAAAGTTCTCTAAGATTTGTGTACTACCTCCCAAAAGGTCTTGGAGGAGAATTTTGAGGCAGGGAGAGATTAAGTAAAAAACAGGTTAAGAGGCCGGAAGATAAACTACTATAATTTGTGAAAAATTATATTTGGAACCATTATAATGTCACCTTTGAATTGTAAGACTGTAGTATTTGTTAAAGGTTTTTTAAATCTCTAGAATGTATAACAAACCAGCATCTTACCAAAATAGAACAAAAGGAATGGGATGAGTAATGTTTAAATCTGTTTTCATTGCAGGCCCTTCCTGTTTACTTGATATACATTTTCCCTTCCTGCTATTCGTTCCCTGACTGTACACAGTGTACAAAGTGTACACTCCTGATGAGCATCTAAACCTGTCCATTGCTGGCATTAGACAATTATCTTTCCTTACTTGATGGTCTTAGTAACTGAACTATTATAATCCTGCCTCTTCATCTGTAAAATATAGCATTTATGTAGTGAGATTACTAAAATAATGAAACAGAGATACCTAAGAGCACTTAATTAATGGTAGTTTTAAATTTACAATTCTTTGTTTATTTGATTGATTGCTTTTGTTTTTTCAAGACAGGGTTTCTTAGTGTAGCCCTCTTGTCTTGGAATTTATTCCATAAACCAGGCTGGCCTCTTGAATGCTGGGATTAAAGGTGGTCACCACTACACTCGGCTAAATTCTAATTATTGACCCCCAGTGGTTTAATTGCTCTTTTGGCACAGAAGAAATAGTATTTTAGTTAGCTCCTAAAATATGGTTGTTATTTGGGCCTATGCATGTGAATTTGGTGGGGGTCGTGGTGGAAGAATTTGATAAACTACTAGAGGAGAAAAGAAGTGTTTGCTTAAGATATTCATAGAGAAAATTTGGAACCCTAAGGGTGGGTAAGAACTGACATGGAGGAGAAGGCAGGCAGGAGGTAGAGAAAGCTAGTGAAGGGTAAAGGATGAAGGGCATTTGGTAGTGACTAAGGGTTTATTTACCCAAAATGTGAGAGTACAAATCAGCCATTGGAGGTCAGTGAGATGTCTCAGCGGTTGAGAGCACTGACTCTTCTTCCAGAGATCCTGAGTTCAGTTCCCAGCAACCACATGGTGGCTCACAACCATCTGTAATAGGATCTGATGCCCTCTTCTGGTGTGTCTGAAGAGAGTAAAAGTGTACTCATACACATAAAATAAATAAATCTTTTAAAAAAAAATCCATTGATCTTTTTAGGAAGTAGAAATTACTAATAGGCAGAGTCAAACAACTGGTTTGATTCCGTTCCACAGTTTCTGACTCTGTAACCTTCAATGGGTCCCAAACTTTCAGATTATCAGGGCTCTTTTCTCCAAAGTCAAAGGGTTAATATTCCCATTCTGCTAGACCTTAAGGTTTGTAATTAGGTTCTTCAGAGTGACTTCCCTTCTTTCTGCTGACTGAGACTTCTAAGATGCTGAGCTAGACCAGGGGAGATCACAACCACACAGACAGCATTGGCGAGAACAATCACATATTTATTTATTAGGTAAAACATCAAGCTAATACTGTATGCTATACATTCTCCATGGAAAATGAAGCAGAGATCATGTTATGAAGGAAGTGCTATGGCGTTATTGAGCCTTCCTCATTGTGTGCTTCTCATCTGAGCTGCACTGAGCCTTTGGATCCTTTAATACATACATTTCCTTTGATATGGGGATATCCAGTAGACTTTTCTCTTTTAGATGACTGCACCCCACTCTTTGTCTAGTTTATCTGTGTAAGTACTATGAAAGAAATTACAAGGAATTATGCAATCTGGTCAGATCTGGTCAGGCCATTCTCAAGTATGGTCATCTGTGGGCTAGTCAGATTGTTGACTGAGTAAAGCGCTTGTCATGTAAGATGGATTCAGTGAGCTCTGGGTTCAGTGAGAAACCCTGTCTCAATTAAAGGATGGGTTGAAGCTAAGACCAAGCAATATAGCTGGCACTGTCCTCTCATCTCTATATGCTCACAGAGCCATATGACCAGACACAAACATATGAGAAAGAAGGGACACTGGGCCCAAGCACAGCCAAAGAGTGGGGTGCAGACGTCTAAAAGAGAAAAGTCTATGAATGTCCCCAAATTAAAGGAAGTGTATGCATTAATTAAAGGAAGTGTATGCATTAAAGGATCTGAAGGTTCAGTGCAGCTCAGATGAGAGGCACACAGTGAGGCAGTCTCAATAATGTCACACTCTGGTCCACACGGGCAACTGCAGAGCATACTATGAATGCTAATCTCATGGCAGAATGTGATGCCCATTTATTCAGCTTGATGAGAGTAGCATCAATGAAAGACATGGATGTTCTGTAGTAAATATGTCAAAGGAATATGATTCCTTAGAGATAAGACAGGTATACATGTGTGCTAAAGTAAGGTATTTAGCTTTCTGCACTCCTGGTCTAGTCTGTCTATTTTGATAGATAACATTGTCCTTGGTTGAGTTCCAGGCTGTGAGGATAGACTGTGTATTCAATTTAGTCATCCTGAGTCCAAAGTGATTTTGAGACTACTGCGGAGATGTGCCGACTTGGTGGATAAGATCTCAGGTTGGCATTCCTAAGAGATCTTGATTACAGTGTTGGATCCACATTCCAGCATTCAGAAGGCTGAAGACAGAGATATGCAAATCAGACTCTGTGAGAAAAAGATACAACCAGAGAGAAAGAACAAGCAGACCACGCCTAAGATAAATCTTTATCTCTGGTGAGGTCTTAGACACCAATTACTCAGAAGATAACTGTATGGTGACCAGTTGCATCAGTGCGATTTTCAGAAGCAAACTGGGTCAACCGTGCTTGCTTATAACTTGGAGGAAACCCAGGTCATTATCGTGGCATTTTTGTGTTCCTCCCATTTTGTTGATCTTTGCTAACACTTTAGATGATTAAAAAGAAATAGAGTCTATTTTAGAGAGCAGACCACTTACTAAAATTGTGCCTCAGTGCCAGAAATGTCATTTAGCGGAATAAATGGGAAATGATACAGGATGCTTTGATGTAAGAACTTATAAAATAGGATAGCAAGGCAATTAGGAAGCCGTCTGAAGTGCTTTTCCAAGGTGAAGAATTGAATCCCAGAGCAGACTTTGTAACCGTTTAACATTGGAAATCATTGCCATAAATTGGTTCTAAAAACGACTGTGTATTTGTCTTCCTCTCTGTTGGTTTCCTTGCTATCCTTTCAGCTACAATAAAACAATGCCATTAAAGGGCCACTTGTGCTTTGCTCCCTGCTTGTCTCTCTTCATCACTCAGTCACCCAGTTAAAAGTCTTTCAGCTTTGTTTTCAGCTCCCAATCATCTCTGCCTTTCTTCTCCGAGCTCTGATCTTCCCCAATGCCACGCTCCGTCTGTGTTTCTCGTAACTCATGTAGTATATCCTCTCCTGGATCCTCAGTGTATCTCACGGTGTATGTGTGCATCTTCCCTTGGTTCTGCAGTGTATCTCATAACGTATGTGTGCATCCTCTACTGGGTCTGCAGTTCTGCATCTGCATCTATTGTCTCACTGAATAACAACAAAAATGATTTTCAGGACCACCGGCTTTTAAGCAGGTTGCAGGTGATAGATGTGGTGACTCAGTACCCCTTCCCTGATCATACCTCCAGCAGCCCCAAGATAAAAAGAGATGCTTCCTTCTGGAGTCCATAGAATAGTCTGTTCTTGGAGTTTACCCTCCAGCCATATATGGAAATGCCTCAATATCAAGCACGATAGTTTATACACCAGGGAACACTGTTGTGAATTTGGATGCCATGATTCCCTCTTCTCACACCTCTGCTCACAGGCAACATGACTTGAACTGATCCAGGCTCAGGGCACACAGGGTTGGCTCCTCCTGAGCGGAGATTAGAAAACAGAGTCTGTGATTCTGCTCAGGGAAGACTATATCACTATCCGTTATTACCCGTTTTGGTGACCACGGAAGACACCCAAGCTGATGACTGTTCTCCAAGTGGCTGTCTTTGCTACATTTTGTTTCTTTTTTTTTTTTTTTTTTTTTTTTTTTTTTTTTTTTTTTTTTTTTTGCTTTATTGCAGTTTCATAAAGAGATTGCTCTCTTACCATTGTTTAGCATTTCAGAGAACAGCATTTATATTAGTAAATGTGTCCTTTTTCCTATTGTCAGAGCTTGGTGGTATGAGGTTTGATTACCACTGCCTGCAGAGAATGCTTTGGACTCCCAAGAACACTGTAACTGTGAGACTTTTTAAAAATATTTACTTTATTATTGAGATTATAATACAATTACATAATTTCCCCTCTTTCTTCCCTCCTTCCCATACATAACTTCTTGGTCTCTTTCAAATCCATGGCCCCTTTTTCCGTTAATAGGTAATTATGTATACATATTTACTCCCCAGACCATGTTCTCAGTACAATGGAGATTTATTTACCCCAGATGAACAAAGGGCAGGGATAAGAAACAAAGACAGGAGATAAAGAAGAATAGGGGAAGGGGAACAAAGAGGAGAGGAGAAAAGGAGGGAGGGGAAGGAGTATTTGGCCTGGAGGGCCAAATACAAAGAACTGCCTCTAGATAAAGAGGAGACAGACATGGCCCATAGGAAAATGGAGGATTATGAAGGTAAAATGGGAAACCCCTGTGTTAGGCTGAGGCATTTAACTTATTTAGGCATGATCATTAGGTGAGCCAAACGGGGCTTTTGATTGTTGGACTTCAATACTTTGACAGCTGGACCTTGGTAGTCAGCCTCAGGAGGAGGAAGAGGTTTCCTGATGGTTACTTCTAGGAATGTCATCTAACAGTTTTTAGCAAGGCAGAGGGGATTCGGGAGGAGGGCGAGGTGCCGTGCTATGCTTGTTCCACTCAAGCTGTCCAGAGTTACTTCAAATTACACAGAAGGCAAAACACTCTTACTACCCACATGCTAATCTCCCGAGGGCTTGGACATGCAGTGACTCCTGCCTGTGCCTCGCGTTATAGGATTGCAGGAGTAAAGCAGGGTGCCCACGGCTTTCCCTAATGCTGTGTTTTATGTCTCCATGCTGTCTATCAGCTCTCGGGAGCAGGTTTCCCCGAGTCCTCCCCCATTTCTCGAACATTATCTTGCTTTTTTACTCTAGTTATCTCTGCATCCTAGTTGAAAACTGTGCTTTCTTGACAGAGAGGTATAACTGTTTT
Organism: Mastomys coucha; assembly: GCF_008632895.1. NCBI lineage: Eukaryota > Metazoa > Chordata > Mammalia > Rodentia > Muridae > Mastomys > Mastomys coucha. Next base: position 54,923,861 of record NW_022196895.1, read on the forward strand.
CTTGACTTCTAGGGAGCGGCCCAAAGCCTCGTGGCTTCTAGAACATTCTTCTCCTATAATTGTACCCGGCTTGCATTTCATGCTGTCTGGCTATATTACTCCTGGCCTTAGTTATTGTCATCAACCACTTCTGGGATGACGTCCTTTACTCCATGCATATTTTACCTTTTCCCTTCTGTACACACCCACACCCATACCTCATAGACATATGTATGGTTAAATAGACATCTTTATTATATATAAACACATACAAGACCATTTACACATCGATTTCTATATTACATAGCTGAATTTCTACCAAGAAAAATAAACAAGTGGAGAAAATATTAACTTAGAGGTGATCTAGAATGTTTCATACTTTTTTTGTTTTTGTTTTTGTTTTTGTTTTTGTTTTTGTTTTATGTGTGGCTTTTCTATGGGGTTAATTCCACTAACTACAAAACAAAGTGTAATATTCTCACAGATCATCTGCAATTCATTAGGTTCTCCATGAGCTTAGTATTCTTACATCCTTGTGCCCTATACACACTTCCATTTGAGTCTATTCTCCACTCCATGATAGTCATAGTTGTAGTCAGGGTAGAGTATGGGATTTCTGCATGAGAAAGTTTTCATCTGTGACCATGCTTTCTGACTTCTTTTAGGTTCTAACACAGCAGACTCCTGTCTGATAAGAGAAAGGTAGGAAGAGCGATGGGTGAGAGATTTACACACCTAGTTCTGATCTTGCTAGCCGGCATGCTGACAGTCTTCTGTACACGGGCATTGGCTCTGCTCTCTTCCACACTTTACTACCCTATCAGTATCGGGCTCTCTGGCCTGTAATTTGCTTGGTAACTCCCCTTTACCCATTCAAGCCTAGGACTCCTTGGAGGCTTCATCAATCATGTTTTCCCCGTTCCCATCATCAGTACCACCTTCAGCAAATTCTCAGTAATTCTCTGATGTTGTCCACTGACCTTCCATGGTCTGAGTAGATAACTCCCTTTGACACTGTATCTTGTACATCTTGTTCCATCAACACTGGCCTGCACGATGACTCGTGAACCTTCCTGCTGCAGCTTTGTCTGGCTCTCTCTCCCTAAAGCATCCTTGACCCCCATGCCCAGGTGGGTGGCTTGCTTATTGCTTTGTAGTTTCTTTCTTTCTTTCTTTCTTTCTTTCTTTCTTTCTTTCTTTCTTTCTTTCTTTCTTTCTTTT